>NC_050575.1:212048191-212403191 GCF_011100635.1 Trichosurus vulpecula | reverse complement strand
AAGGCCTCTTCATGGAGAGAAAGGGGCCACGAGTCCTGGACTAAGAGTCAGGAGAATGCAGTTCTAGGTCTAGCACTGTAGCTAATTGTTCACACAATGCTGGACAGACAAACTGCAACTTCTTCCAGCGTCATTGTTCTCATCTGAAAAAGCGGAGTAACGATGAGATCTGCCTTGCCCATGTCCTCGGGCTGTGTGGCCAGAGTGGCCTTTGTTTTCTTTGAGTGACTCAGTTTATCTCATTGAACCTTGCTGGGTGCTGGGTCTGCGGCTTCTCTTCCGGGGCAGGAAGCCCAGAGACCCATGCCAGGGAGCAGAGAACTTCCTGTGTGACGATTCATGGGGCTGGCTGAGGGGAGGTGTTGACTCCAGAGCCACGTCCTATTGGGTGTTAACCTAGTCTACGCCAGGGGGAGGGACCAACTCAAGAACCAATTGGCCCTGGTCATTCAGGCGGCGCTTGATGATGTCAAAAACTCTATAAGAGGGGAGAAGACGGCTTGAAGATTCCTTTTTTCCTTTTCTGGTTGGTGCGGGAGCAGTGGTGAGCGTGACTCTGGGCCAGCCCTTGCTTTCGGGCTGAGCCCAGATGTTGGTAACTATGAATTGTATTGGGTCTGTGTGTTGATATTTGTAATTTGTTTGTATTTTGTTCTGAAGTTCGGGGTGCTGGTTTTGTTTTCTCCCGAACTAAATGAATGTTCTGAACTTCAGGGTGCTGGCTTTTTCCCCTGAAGTAAGTGAATGAATCTGTGTTTGGTCTGTTTGTTGATGCTTGTCTGTATGCTCCCCTGAACTAACTGAATGCTGGATTAAAGAAAGCTGGTCAACCCCCTTCACCGTGTTTTCCTTGTTTAAGCAGATAAAAAGAACCTGTGCTTTCCTGGCGTGCCGGCAGCCTCCTGGGTGCATCTTACGCTCCCACAGAAGCTGGTAGCCGGATTGTTAAAACAGGCTGCTGGAAGGATGATACAGAGTGATGCAGTGAATAGTTTTGTAAGGGACCGAGCACTATACCAAGAAATGTAAGGGATGATAATAAATACGTGTCTTTATATGCTTAACTCATTGCCTTGTATTTGCACAGTGATATGTTTTGTTGGGGGACATTCTTAATATGACAGAGTCATGAGACTTTGGAGATGGAAGGGACTTCTGAGGTCATTCTAATCTTAATTTATAGGATAGATAGATAATTTATTAATCACTTGCTATAGCCAGTGACTGTGCTAAGTGGTTGAGGATATAAACACAAGCCAGCCAGATACGCCTCACCATCAAGAAACTAACATATCAAGGGGTGCTAGAGAGGGGAGAAGGGGGGAGGAGATATATACATGTATATATACATACACACACATGTATATATACACATATACACACACACACACACACACACAGCAGTGCGGTCTAAAGATGTACAGGAAGTGAGGTGAAAGTTTTGATCCTACTAAAGTAAGATGAAAATTCACTTGTCAGAGCCCAAGGGGTTCCAAGGAATAGGAGCTTTACAGAGGAAGTCACTAGACACTCAGCTCACAGAAACTCATGGAAGAAGCTGCTGTATTTAGACTCTAAGCTCTTAGTAGCCTGTTTAATTAGCTTTGTTTGCATCATGTGCATATGCATGCTTAGCTAATGCTACTGGTCCCTGACAGAAACAACAAATGGTAGTTATCATCATCATGGTCATCATCATCATCATCATCATCATCATCATCACCATCATCATCAGGATAGGTTAATCCCTAATGTGCTCACTCACTTTGCAACAGAACTCAACTCCTTGTCTTCTACCTTACCCACCCCACTGTCATCTGTGCCCCACCCTGCCTTCCTCCAGCATCACAGAAAACCAAACAGCAAAAGGTTGCCCCGTTTAGACCTGTTTTGACCTGCAATAGTACTCAGCCAGAGAATAAGGAAGAGAGGGAACTGGGGTAGAATGCCTGTGTATATGATGTTTCACTAGGCCTAAGAGAGAAGGGACTGGCATCCAGCTGGGGCCAGTTCTGCCTCCTAGAAGCACTTGGGGAAGAAACCAAGGCCAGTGAAACATGAACTCCTCATCATGGGAGGAAGCTGAGACAGTCCTAAAGAAGGACATTCCCTCCGCCCCCCCCTCCACCCAGTGAAGAAATCATCAACATCAAAGGTTTACTGAATTTAGTAAAAACTCCTTAGCCTACTATTTAAGGCCCTTCAAACTAATTTTCCAGACTTACCCATATTACTCTATTTTATATATCTAATACCATAACTAAATCAGGCAACTCATTGTTCTTCTAACATATCCAATATTTTTAGGTTTAATAATAAAAACTTTACACTTATTTATGAAACATTTTCCTCACAATGCCCTGGCGAGATAGATATATATTATATGTTATTTTACTGATGAAGAAACTGAGGCAATAGTGTTTCAACTGGTGGAGATTTAGAAATAGGGAAATACCAGGTAAGGAAGATCATATTCCAAGGGGCTTCAGATCTTTATTCCCTTTAGCAGTATGACTTGAAACATCTTGACTGAAGGCAGATTGCCATACATTGTTTTCTGAGTACACACGAGGGCTCTTGGAGATATCTTTTACCACATGATTTTCTTTGGGCAGGAATAAGGTCTGGTTGATGGCTCTATACTGAGGTCATGAAGGAAGGTCAAATGAGAAGAGTGGTCTTAGCTGAGGTGCCATTGAGCAAGGACACTGCAGAGCCACACTACCTGCAGATGGAGGACATTGTGCAAATATGGCCAACTTTCAAAACATCTGGGTCTCAATTTTTTTGGTTTTGTTTTCTTCAGTTTCTGGCACATGTTTTTAATCAGTCATCTGAAAACCGACTGTGGTTTGAAAATCAAAGCAGTTCTGTAAATAGTGCAAGAGGAACCCAGCTAATCATTTCTCGTGGTCTCCTCTTCTCCTCATTGTCTTGTAGCTCCAGTATAAACACTGAATTATTCTGAATTACTCTTTATGGCCCAAAGACCATCCTTGCAATAAAGGCGAACATGACAATGAAATTGGTTGGCTAGTGTGGCGTAGTAGAAAAAGCGCCAAACAAACAATGGAGGAGACCTGGGTTTGAGGTCCTCCACATTAGCTTATACAAATCATTTAACCTCTCTGGGCTTTAGTTTCTTCATCTGTAAAATGGGATAAGAATGTGGCATAGAGTTGCTATGAATATCAAATAAAATTGTGAGTGCCATCAATGTTTTATAACCATAAAACTGCTATTACTGCTGTTAAACTGACCTTTTTCTCAAGTCTTCATATAGGGTTTCTATGAATTTTACTACCTGAGCCCGAAGTGCCTAGGAAAGCAAAAAATCTGACACTATCATTAGAAAGTAACCACATTTGGTAGGTATAGTAATGCCTCTGCCAGAATCATGTTATCTTTAGACACTGGTAAAGTCTTGGTGCACATGAGTTTTTGTGTTGGTCTGGTGCAGTGGATAGTGTGCTGGGCCTAGAGTCAAGAAGACTCATTTTTTTTTTTTTTTAGTTCAAATCTGGCCTCAGACACTTACTAGCTGTGTTAACCCCGTTTGCCTCAGTTTCCTCATCTGTAAAATGAGCTGGAGAAGGAAATAGCAAATCACTTCGGTATCTTTGCCAAGAAAACCCCAAAAGGGGTCATGAAGAGTCAGACACAACTAAAAAATAAACCCCCAAATCCGACTGAACAACAACATCATTCACCATTCCATTAAAGTTCTTAAGCTCAATTTTGTCTTTTAAAGATTCTGGAGACCAAAGGATGTATAAGCAAACACATAATACATTTGAGGTGCCATTGACTGTTAATGTTAAATAATTTCTAAATGTTCTATTTTGATGCCACTCTATCATGTGGGGGTGATTGTGGGCTCTCAGGTAATACTTATAGGTAACCTCTGCTGTGACCTCAGTAGCTAAAGGTCAATAAGGGGCTTAGCTTCCTTCCCTGCAGACTTGCAAATTCCATACTTGGACCACTTATACTTCCTCTGTCAGCTAAGCCCATCCTAGGCTTTAGGATTCATACAGTCTTTGGGCAGGGGAAACATAAGGGCTCCTAGACCCATAGAAGGCTCAGCATCAAGATGCTTTTCCTGCTGGGTTCACTCTTTATACCTCAACTCTAGCAAATGGGATTTGCCTTGCTACTTGTGGTTAAGCCCCTCCTTCATCTATTCCAGTTCCATTAAAAAGGTTTCTGCCTTCTGACTCTGCACCTCACTCTCTGGCTTTAGTTTCTTGTCTAGAGCCCTTATTCCTGTGAAATTTAGATCCTTTGCCTTGCTGCTTACTTCCCTACTCTGTCTTCCTGGGTGTGGAGTTCTGTTCCTTAGTATATATTTATTTAATATAGGACTTTTTAGGATGCAGGAAGTGTGAACTCTGACAAAAACTAGGCCACCTGGAAGACTAGGTATTAAGTGACAGCCAGGACTGGACAAGAGAAGGATGAAAGGCTAAGGAATACACAATCTCAAGAATAAATAGTACAGGCCTTGATTTAGTGTCTGTCTTGAAAATCTCTGCTTGTATCACTAGTGTCTCTTTTACATTGGAAATTCTTCTTCCCACCTTTTCCAGGCCTTCATTCCCATAACTCCACTTCCTTTGGAGATCACCTTCCATTTACACTGTGTATATCTCATATGTACATAGTTGTTTGCATGTTATCTCCCCCATCAGCATGGGAGCTCCTTGAGGGTAGGGACCTTGTTTTTGCCTCTGCCCTTTTTTTGCATGCCAGCACTTAGCCCAGTGCCAGACATATAGTAAGCAATAATAAATGCTTGTTGAGTGGTTGAGCAATGAATTTTTGTTGTTCTTTGTGTTGTTGTTAATTTACTTTGTACAACACCACAAAGTTTTGCGCTTTGTGAATAGGGTCAAGGTAATGTAGCTGTTAGTTTGAAGTCATTGTGGACTCCTGACCCATCATACAGTAAAGGCAAGTTAAAACCAAAAAACAAAACTCAGCTGCTGAGGCTGGGCAAAGTTACAGAGACCTTTCTGTGAAGAGACTGTTGATTTAATCACTGATCCCACAGATTAGCTACTACTTTTTATATCATTAGAAGGGGAAAACCTGAAAGTACATTTTTCAAAGAGGAAGTGCTCATAGTCTCAGCCCAAATCTGACTTCATCAAGACCAAGAGTGTTAGAGGTTCTGTTGGGTATCATGTGTTGAACAACTGTCCCTTGTATGCAGCAACACAGATCACAAGCACACTGAGTGCTTCTGTTATTTAGAATGGCTTTAGGATGTCTGGAGAATCTCAAAACTTCAGTTCACTGGTAGCAGAAATCGAAGCTGTCACAGATGAAACAGACACACAAAGGCCTGGAGTGAAAAATATAAGGTAGGCCAATCTGGTTGTGATCCTCCAAGGGATGTCTGTTGTCCTTTGCTGTTGTGTAGTCCCTTGTTCCTCCCCCAACTCCTTGGGTATATATATGGTCTCTTCAACTACACAGTGCACTCTCTGAATGCAGGGTGCGTATCTTTGATTTTTTGGGTATAAGCCACCACAGCAGGCCTCTGGTTAACAGCATGGAGAAGACTTTTACCTCTGGTGACTCCAATTTGGTGCACCTATTCTTGGCAGCCTTTTAAACAAGCAGGCCTTGCTCTATGGTCTGTGTCTTTAGCTCTCCAAACAGAAGTACTGATTTCCAACACCAGTCCCAAACCCCAATGCAAGAATGATCTCTCTTTCCTCAAAATGATCATATCTTATACCCTGCTTATTGCATTTGTATACTCTCACTGCAGGCATTATCTTTTATTCTCCTCTAGATCTCTCTAGTACCTGGTATGGTGACTTGCTGTGCTTTATGCATGAGGGTGTCTGGCACATGGTAAATGAATATCTGAATAGATGCTGTCTTTTGGTTTCTGTCTCATTCTCCTCCTCTCTCCACTCTTCCACTGCTCTCTTTTATCTCTCTCCCTCAAATGAAACTTACTGTTCTTTGGAGACAGGTTCTCCGTGCCCTACGAGATAACAATTAGGATTCGTTATTTTAACAGACGCGTGATCTCAATGATGTGGGCATTCATCTCTGCTGGTGTAGCTCATATCCCATTCAAATGCAGCATGGCACGGTGGAAAGAGAAATGGATTTGAAATTGGAGGACCTGGGTTCAAATGTCACTTTTGCTACATACTACAAGTCACCCAATCTATGTTTACCTCAGTTTCTTCATCTTTAAAACGAGGGAGTTGGACTAAATAGTCTCTAAGGTTCCTTCCAGCTCTAAATCTATGTTTCTACAACTTACACTTTTGTACTATGGGATTCTCAGCTGAAACTGCTCTCCACAAGGTCTTTACTGATCTCTTAATGGCTAAACCCAATAAGTATTTCTGTCTTCATCCCTCTTGAACCCTCTGAGGAATGATGTTCTGACCACCCCGACCTTCTGAATACTCTCCTGCTCGGGCTTTCAGAAAACTGCTTTCTCCTGGTTCTCCTCCTATCTGTCATTTCCTCAGTTTCCTCTGCAGGATCATCATCCATGTCTTGCTCTCTGTATGTGGATATACCTCAGGATGATCCTGGGATCACTCTTCTTGTATCTCCACAATCTTTCAGTGATATCATTTGTTTCCATGGTTTCAACTATCACATCTTTGTAGGTGACTCCCCAATCTACATGTCCAACCCCTTTCTCCTTCCAGAACTTTGGTCTCTTTTCATCAACTACCTGCTGCAGATGTCTATCTGGATGGTCAATCAACTGATCAACAAGCATTTGTTAAATGCCTACTTCTGTATCAGGCACTGTGGTAGGCACAAAGAAAGAATGAAACAGTCTTTACTGTCAATGAGCATCTCAAGCTCAACATGCTCAGAAACTGAACCCCTGTGCAGTTCACATTCTAGCAGATTGTATATTTATGTAGTGTTGTGTCTGTCCTGTTATCCTAATTACCTCTATCTCTCCGCCAATGCCTAGGATGGTGCTCTGTATATACTAAGTACTTAATAAATGGTTGTTTACTGAATGGATAAGAGGAAATGATCTTCACTGGGGCTTCCTGCTAATGAACAGTAAAACAGACATAGCTCTTACTAGAGGAACAGATTCAGAGTTGGATGGGACCTTAGAAAACACCTGGTCTAATCCCCTCATTTTATAGATGAACGAACCAAAGTCCAGAGAAGTGAAGCCATTTGCCCAAGGCAGTCTGTGTGAGAACCTGCATTGAGGTGAGATCCCTTCTATCACATCCAGAGTCGAAGGCCCAGCAGCCTCTCAGGTGGAGAAGTCAATGAGAGCTAGCACAATAAAGTTTGCAAAATGCTTTTCATGTTATGGCATTTGAAATGTTCATGGTCTGTAGAATAAAATATGTTCACATTGAAGCCTCCTTGTTATGTGAGCATGGGATCTGCGAATTAGTTGGGAAACTTAGGTTCTAGTGCTGGGTTGGTTGCTCAATGAAGAAGCTGAACTAGGTCTTTTAAGACCCTTCCAGCTCTTATATCTCATGTCTCTATGTATATAGGGAATAAAAAAAACAGGTTTCTGGCTTTCCCCCCTACCAATCTGCTGCCTTTTACCAGAGCTAGAATTTGCTTCTCAGTAGACACAGTGATACAATAATTAACTTTAGTCCTTGCCCCCAAGAAACAAGACTGGGGATACTAGACTCTTGAGAACCGAAGCTCTTTTCTGTGTTCCCAAACTCCATTTTGCAATTGCATACCCTAGCAACAATGGTTGAGATGGTCATGAAATAAGTTGTTCAGGTTCCCATAGTCTACTGGGCCTGTCTCCACTCCCAGGCAATTTAGCTCCCACCCTGGCTGGGTCCCCACAGTTTTCTGCTAAGAGATTACAACATGTGTCTGAAGTTGGCACTTGTTTCTACTCAGGGCATAACCTAAGGCATTATTGCATGGGCAGACACCTAGTTCTTTTAATAAAAAATAACAACAATAATAAGAATAATAATCTGCATTTATGGCTGGCCTTTCATCCACAGGTCTCAAAATGCTTCACAAATAGTAATTAATTCTTCTTTGCAGCAGTATGAGGCAGGTAGGTGTTAACATCTACACTTAACAGGTAAATCAACTAGCTTCAGGCCATGCATGCAACAGCAGCCTCTGAAATAGAACTCTTATCTACCCTTCAAAGCCCGTGGGCACTCAAGTCTCACTTCCTCTGGGAAATCTCCCTTACTACAGCAGACTAAAGTGATTTATTGCTTCAACTGAACTATCATAAGACCACAGAATACAAGAGTTAGAAAGGACCTCTGAAATATTTATTCTAAAAACATGAATCTTCTCTACAACATCCCCAGTATTAAGAGAAAACCATTGGTTTTCAAGAAAGTCCATTCCACTTTTGGACAACCACTGATTAGGAAATATATTCCTTACCTTGAGCCTAATATCAGCTGTGCTCTGGGGTCAAGTAGAACAAGTCTATTTTCTTGTTTACATGACAGTTTTTCAAATATCTAAATCCCAGGCAATTAGGTGGTGTGGTGGATAGAATGCCAGGTCTGGAGTTAGGAAGTCCTGAGTTCAAATACAGCCTTCCTAGCTATTACTTAATCTAGCAAGTTACTTAATCTGTTTGTCTCATTTTCCTCACTTATAAAATCAGGATAATAAGAGCACTGACTTCCCAGGGTTGTTGTGAGGATCAAAAGCGATATCTGTAAGGTGTTTAGTAGAATGCCTAACACATGGTTGGGGTTAAGTCAAGCTGCAATCATCATCATCATCATCATCATCATCATCATCATCATCACCACCACCACCATCATCATCCTCATTTCATGTCCTCCCCACCCCAGAAGTCATCTCTTGGCTAAAAATACCTAGTACTTTCAACATATTCTTCTATGCACATATCTGGTATTCTCACTCTCCAGGTCACTCTGATTCGTATACATACCAATTTGTCTACAACCATCCAAAAATGTGGAACTGGGCCACAATATTCCAGATGTGTTTTTACCAGGGCAAAGGATTACCGTCCAATTATTTCCCTTTTCCTGGACACTATGCCTTTTAGTGCACCCTAGGATAGTATTATCTTTTCTGCTTGTCACAATACTGTTGGTCCCTTTCGGGCTTGCAGCCCACCAAAACCTCCAAATCTTTTCTACAGGCACTATTGTCTTTCCACAATCCACCCCACCTCCCACTTCATATTTGTGAAGTAGACTTTTAAAAATCTAAGTATAAAGCTTTACAATTTTCCCAATTAAATTTCATCTTATTAAATTTAGCTCATTATTCTAGTCCAGAAATTGGTGAATACTAATGATGCTTTCTATATTTTAAATAAACCTTTATTTATTTAAAAATATAAAATTATTCTTAGGTCACAGGTGAAACAAAAAATTGGGGAAGGTTGGATTTAGCCTGCTGGCTATATTTTGCCAACTCCTATTCTAGTCTGTCAAGGTAATTTTGGATCTTGATTCTCATTCAACATGTTAGCTATCCTTACCACTTTTGGATCATCGGCAAATATGACAAGTATGCCTCTTGTGTCTTCATCCAAGACACTGATAAAAAAACCATGTTGAACAGGACAGGGCCAAGTTAGATTGTATGACTGATGACTTCCCTTCAAGTTAACACTAAACTATTAAGGATATTTTTTAGGTCCAGTCATTCAACAGGTCCAAATCTACCTGACTACACACTGTCTTCTAGCCCATATCTACATCTTGTCCACAGAGATTTTGTCAAATGCTTTATTGAAAACTAATATTCACAGCTTCCCCTACTCTACCAGTTTATTCTGTCAAAAAAGGAAATGAGATTAGTCAGCCATGTCTTGTTCTTAACAAAGCCATGATGGTTTTTAATGATTACTCCTTTTCTTTCTAATATCCAAACTATTCCTTAAAAAATAATGGCTTCTAGAACTATTCAATGAATCAAACTCAAGCTCACTGGTTTACAGTTTGTAGATTCTACCCCTTTTTTAAAAATAAAAACAGGACATTTACTCTTCTCAGGCCTTACAACTCTTCTCCCCTTCTCCAAGATCTTTCAAAGGTCATCAACAGAGGGAATTATGGGAAGATGGCTGAATAAGGCAGGAAATTACCCAGTTCTCCCAAATTCTCCCCCAAATAACTTAAAACAATGCCTCAAAATGAATTTTAGAGTAGCAGAAATAATTAAAATGGGGGTAAAGTGGTCATCCAGCCTAAGACAACTTGGGAGGACACTGGGAAAGATCTGACCTTCCAGGGTGGTGGTCTGGCCAGAATGAAGTCCAGATACTACTGGGCAGTATGTTCTGATTCAACAAACAGCAAGTCTTGGGGACAGCTGTGTGTAGGTGGCAGCATCAAGGGGTGGAGGGCAGGTAGTGAGAGAACTTCATTCTCCTCAGAACTGGGTTAAAGAGGGAATAACATACATTGAATAGGGCATAAAATTCTTCTTCAGAGAAATAGGAGGGGACTGGGGATAGGATAAGAGAGGGACTCATAGAAAGGTGTACAGATTAAGAACTAGGAGGTGATAGGATAAGATAAAGGCTCTTAGAAGGGTGTGTGGATTTAGGGAAAGCAGTAGTCAGAAGTAAATTAGACTTGTGAGGAAGAGAGAGAAGGATAAACAGTGAGGAAAAATAGAATGGGGGGAAATACACAACCAGAAATTATAAGTGTGAATGGGATGAACTCACCCATAAAACAGAAACAGATGGCAGAATGGAAAAAAATCAGAACTCGACAATATGTTGTTTACAAAAACCACATTTAAAAATGACAGACACACATAGAGTAAAAGTAAAGAGTTTATTATGCTTCAGGTGATGTAAAAAAAGCAGGGGTAGGAATCATGATCTCAAACAAAGTTAAAGCTAAAACAGACTTAACTGAAAGAGATAAGAAATGAAACGACATTATGCTAAAAGGTAACATAGATGATGAAATAATATTAATATTAAACATATGTACCAAATGCTATAGCATCCATATTTTAAAAGGAAAAGGCAAATGAATTAAGGTGGAAAATAGAAAGCAAAACTAGCATACTGGCGGATTTCAACCTTCCCCTCTCAGAACAAGATAATCTCACCAAAAAATAAATAAGAAAGAGTCAAAGAGATGAACATTCAGAATCCTAGGTAAGCTAGATATGATAGATATCTGGAGAGAATAGAATGGGAATAGAAAGTAATAAACCTTTTTCTCAGGGGTATGTGGCATCTTTAAAAAAAAACTGACCACATAGTAGGCCATAAAAACTTTATAGTTAAATGTAGAAAAACAGAAATATTAAATGTACCCCTTTAAGAGCATAATGCAATAAAATTACATTTAATAAAGAATCATGGAAACAAAGATTAAAAATTAATTGGACATTAAACAACCTAATCTTAAAGAGTGAGTGGTTTAAGTAAAAAGTCATAGAAACAATAAATAATTTCATTAAAGAGAATGATAATAATGAGACAATATACTAAAACTTATGGAAAACAGCAAAATAAGTAATCAGAGGAAAATTTACATCTCTAAATGCTTATATCAATTAAATAGAGAAAGAGCAGATCAATGAATGGGCATACAACTTGAAAAGCTAGAAAAAGAACAAATTAAAAGTCCCCAATTAAACACCAAATTGTAAATCTTGAAAATTAACAGTGAGATTGATAAAACATCAAATTAATAAATAAAACTAAGGGTTAGTTTTATGAAAAAACCCAATAAAATAGATGAATTATTGGTTAATATATTTAAAAAAAACAGAGAAGAAAACCAAATCACTAGTATCAAAAATGAAAAGAGTGAATATACCACTAATGGAGATGAAATTAACAATTATTAGGAGTTATTTTGTCCAATCACATGCCAATAAATTTAACAATTTAAATGAAATGAAAGGATGCTTAGAAAAATATAAACTGCCCAAATTAACGGAAGAGGAAACAGAATATTTAAATAAACCTACTTTGGAAAAAATAGTTGAATAGGCCAAAAATGAGCTTCCTAAGAAAAAAAAAACCAAGACCAGATGGACTTACAGGTGAATTCTATCAAACATTTAAAGATCAGCTAATTCCAATATTAAATAAATTATTTTGAATAACAGGCAAAGAAAGAATTCTCCACACTCCTTTTATGAAACAAATATAGTGCTGATACCAAACCAGGAAGAGCAAAAATAGAGAAAGAAAATTATAGACCAATTTCCCTAATGAATACTGATGCAAAAATCCCAAATAAAATACTCACTAGGAGACTACAACAATATATCACAAAGATTATACATGGTGACCAAATGGGACTTATACCAGGAATGTAGGGCTGATTCAATATAAGGACAACTACTAACACAATTGATTATATCAATAACAAAAATTATAAAAATCATATGACTATATCAATAGATGGAGAAAAAGCTTTTGACAAGACACAGTATTCATTCCTATTAAAAACACTGCCAAAACTCCCATAAATGGAGTTTTCCTTAAAATGATAAGAAGCATCTACCTAAAACAATCAGGAAGTATTATCTGTAATGAGGTTTAAACTAGAAGTCTTTCCAATAAGATCAGGGATGAAACAAGGATGTCCATTATCACCAATATTATTCAATATTATAGTAGAAATGCTAGCGATAGCAATGAGAAGAAAAAGAAATGGAAGTAATCAGAATGAGCAATAAGGTAATAAAACTATCTCTTTTTGCAGACCATACAATGGTATACTTGAAAAATCCTGGAGAGTCAACTAAAAAGGTAATTGAAACAATAATTTTAGCAAAGTAGCAGGATGTAAAATAAACCCACATAAATTGTCAGAATTTCTACATATCATCAACAAAGCCCTACCAGAAGAGATAGTAAGAGATATTTCATTTAAAAGAACCATAGACAATATAAAATACCTGGGAGCACACCAGCAAGACAAACCTAGGAACCATATGAACATAATTACAAAACACTCTCTATACAAATAAACTCAGATTTAACTAAAAATAATAATTGCTAATGGGTGGGCTAAGTCAATATAATAAAAATGGTAATTCTACCAAAATTAATGTGCTTATTCAATGCCATCTCAATTACCTCCCCCCCCCCAATTTTTTATTGAGCTAGAAAAAGTAATAAGATTCATTTGGAAGGACAAAAGGTCAAGAACATCAAGGGAATTAATGAGAAAAAAAAGTATAAGGAGGTGCCAAATCTTAAACTGTATTATAAAGTGGTAGTTATCAAAACTATCAGGTACTGGCTTAAGAAATAGAATGGTGGATCAGTGGACTACAGTAGACATATAATACACAGTAGTAAATTATTTTGGCAACTTTGTGTTTGATAAATGTAAAGATTTAAGTTTTGGGATAAGAAATCACTATTTGGTAAAAATTGTTGGGAAAACTGGAAAAGAGTTAGGCAGAAACTAGGTATAGACCAATATCTTACACCATTTACAAGATAAGGTCAAAATGCATACATGACCTAGACATAAAAAGAGATATATGTAAATTAGAAAAACATGGAACATAATTACCTATCAGGTTTATGGATAGAAGAATTTATGAATATATAAGAGACACTGTGAGATGTAAAATGGATAATTTTGATTATGTTATATTAAAAAGTTTTTATACAAATAAAACCAATGTAGCCAAGATTTGAAGGAAAGCAGAAAATTGGGGAAAACATTTTATAGACAGTTTCTCAGATAAAGGCCTCATATCTCTATGGAGAACTTTGTAAAATTCATGAGAATATGTGCCATTCCCCAATTGATGAATGGTCAAAGGATCTGAACAGGCAGTTTTTAGAAGAAGAAATCAAAGTTACATACAGTCCTATGAATCAAAGTTACATATAGCCATATGAAAAAATTCTCCAAATAATTAATTAGGCAAATGCAAATTAAGACAACCCTGAGATATCATTTCACACCTATCAGATTGGCTAAAGTAATAGAAAGGGAAAATGATGAATGTTGGAGGGGATGTAGAAAAATTGAAGCAGTAATGCATTGTTGGTAAAACTGTGAACTGATCCAACCATTTTGGAAAGCAATCTGGAATCATGCCCAAAGAGTTATAAAATTGTATATACCCTTTGACCTAGCAATACCACTATTAGGCTTGTTTCCTAAAGTGATCAGGGAAAAAGGAAAAGAATCTATATGTTCTAAAATAGTTACAGCAGCACTCCTTGTGGCAGCAAAGAACTGGAATTTGAGGGGCTGCCCATCAACTAGGGAATGGCTGAACAAGTTGTGGTGTATGGTCATGATCGAATACTATTGTGCCATAAGAAATGATGAGCAGCCTGATGTTAGAAAAACATATAGAGAGTTACATGAAATGATGGCGAGTGAAATGAACAGAACCAAGGGAATGTTGTAAACAGTAACAGCAATATTTTTTGAAGAGCAACTGTGAATGACTAAGCTATTCTGAATATTATAAATATTCAAATCAACTACAAAGAACATATGAAGGAAGGAACTATCCACCTCTAAAGAAAGAACTGATATATGGTATGGTATGGTTTCACATACACATTTGTGTCAAATGTTGGCTTTCTCTAGTGTGGGATTGGGAGGGAGAGAGGGAAACAGTTTGGAACTCAAAATGTAGCAAAAAATATAAGGTCAGCATCAACATTTCAGTAATTATATCTTCCAGTTTTTCAGTTAGTTTATTCAGACCCTGTGATTTGAACTCATTAAGAACTACTAGGTGCTATCTTACTACATCCTCACTTAACTTGGGTTTCTACTCCTTTCTAACAATTTTTGTTCAATTCATCCCATTCCAAGGATCATTTTCCTTGGAAAATTACACAGAAGAGAAATAGAAGTTGAGTAGTTCGGGCTTTTCGTCGGCATTCATTATCATCCCATTCAAACTGCATTGATACCTCTAACACTCATTTACCAATCATATCATAGAATTATGGAATCTTTAATCTTTAGGGGCAGTGAGATGGCAGAGTAGAGTGGGTCTTAGAGTCAGAAAGACATGAGTTCAAATGTGACCTCAGATACTTCCTAGCTGTGTGGCCCTGGGCAAGGAACTTAACTGGTTTGTCTCAGTTTCCTGAGATTTGTAAAATGAGAATAAGAACAAGACCTTCCTTGAGGGCTGTTGTGAGGATCAAATGAGACAGTATTTACAAAATGTTTAGCTCAGCAGCTAGAACATAGCAGGTGTTGTATAAATGCCTTTTTCCCTTTTTAAAGCATTAGGGGAACTTCAGAGATCATTTAGTTTGACCTCCAACACTTTTGTTTTAAAATCATCTCTGACAAGGTCGTCAAATAGTCTCTTCATAAACACCCCTAACAGGGAGCTCATGACTTAGTGTCACATTTCATTCTAGTTTTGAAGAGCTCTGATTGTTAGCAAGTTTGTCCCTATTTTCTATATTTAACTAAAATCTACCTCCCTATAATTTCTAACGCTTTGTTTTAGTTTTGTTCAGTGGAACAACAGAGTGAGTCTAAATGTGTTGCTTGGCATTGTTAATGTTCCATGTGTATACATATGTTTCATCTCCCTTTACTAAACTCTCATGCTTTTGTCTTATTTTCTCTCACAAAACTGTAAGCTCTTTGAAGACAGAGTAATAGAATCTGTACTTATCTTTGGATCCCTGGCAGCACCTACCACAGCCTTTCCCATAGTAGGTGTTCATTTGTTGGTTGTTTGCCTGGAAGCTAGAATTCCAAGGTCTCTCTGTTTTCCAAAGTGCAAGGCCAGGATGACTCTCTGATGTCACTATTTAGGTATTCTTTGATTGTGGTTTCTTATTTCCTTCTCAGTCCTGCAATTCTTTAGATTTAAAATCTTCAGGTAACTGACTATTCTAAGGAAGCAAATCTCTAGGTTACTATGGTAACATTTTGGACTGCATTTCAGAGAAGCAAACATAGCCTTCCTTCCCATACCTCTTTCACACAACTGCAAAAACTCATGGGATTACCAAAAGTCCCTGCCAGATGCAAGAATGTACTTCCACTGGTTTTTACTGGTAAGAGTTTCTTGGTGTTTAATTTGAAAGGAAGAATTACCAGTCCTATCTGTCTGTGTTGCTTTACTGTGGCAGTAGAACACCAATCAAATGAAAGGAGTGAGACCAGATGACAATTCTCATCAGAAGAGTTTGGGTCACAGGAGTACCCTCAGTTGGCGGGATTTAAATGAAAGAACTTATTATGTTTATTTATTTACTTTTAATATCTGGATTCTCTGGTGAAGTACAATGCTCCCTGGAGTAAACTACCTATTCATGAACTCTTTTGGGGCTCTCAGGGTACAATGTAATGCCAGAAGTTAACTTCTGGATGAGTGGTTGATTTCCAGGAAGAATTTTTCTTTCTGGGATTCAATGAAGGTAGACTCCATTCATGTTTATTAAAACCTGCTTTTGGGGGGGGGGTATAGGGGAATGGTGTGTAAAAGACCAGTGCTGATGACTATAGTGCTGATGCACATTGATCATTTTATGCTGGTTTCATTATTTGGCCTACAGTCATTGCTGCAGGGTTGAATTTTGACCTGCATCATTCCTGGAAATCCAGGAGATCCTTGAGGGAGGAAGAGTAATTCTGGTGAAGGTTCGTGGGTTCAGAAATGAACTAGATATTCCAATGAACTGCAGAACCTCAAAGTTGGAAGGAACTCCAAACTCCTATTTGAAGAGGAGTTGCTTCAACATCCTTGAAGAATGGTCACCCCATTTCCTCCTGAAGACTTTCAGTGAGAGGATACTCACTATTTTCTAGCTCTTGGACAAAACTGAATCCTTTGTAGAAGTTGCAGGGTTCACCTCAGAACTCTATATCTTCCCTCTTCCCTCAAATATATCAAAGGTCTTTTGGCCTAGATTTATGATTTGGAAGTTTTTGAGGGCCACCGAAGAGTGCAGGTTCAAGGTAGAATAGCATTATTACGTGATGTTGCTTCTGGTATCTGTGCTTCACCACAGAGGAAGCTGACAAGCTGAAAAAAACCCTGTGAGATGTCTAGTGACAGGAATAATAAAGCTGATGGCAGGAGATGAGAGTGCAATCCCAGTGACGTAGGAAAGTTTTTTTTAAATTTAAAAATTACCACTCATAGACGGATGAATTTCTTTTAGGCCCACACTAATCTTTTTCAGGTACTGGGCCTGTAGTTTCAAGTTAATTTGCAATGCTATTATCCCAATGCCATTTAGGTAACCAAACAAAATTTATGGAGTTGTCAAGCTACTTTACTTTCAAAGAGAAGCATAGAAAGTTAGGGCAGGAAAGAACTTACCAGATCATACCATTCAACCCCTTTGTATTACTGACAGGGAAACAAGGACCTAGAGAAGTGAAATGATTTCTCTAAGGTCTCAAAGCTGGTCAGTATCATTTAGTTTCTTACCTGCAGCCCTCATAACTCAGTTCAGCATTCTTTCCACTAAACCATGCTGTCTTTCCCTATATCACAGCAGCATAGTAGTATCAAAAGAAATTAATTATCATTTTAGTTTGTCTGCCATCACCATACCCCCACCAAAATCCTAACTCTTCTGATGCTATATCATGGCATGGAGGTAATAATCCTGAGTCCCTGAAGACTGTGCTGGCAGAGAGTAAGCTATGGCAAAGTCTTACCAATCAAAAAGACTTTAAGGTGGGCACATCAAAGGATTGTGTATGTGAGAATAAGTTAAGTTCAGGGAGGGCTGTGGTTAGAATGTTGGTCATCAGGTAACGCATTTTTTCTACTACAGTAATTCATGAAGATTTTCTATTTACTTAGTGTTTACTAAGCTGTAGAGGGGCTATGATCTATGAATGGACAGTGATCAAATTCATGGACTCTTGAGGTACTATTGTCACCCTGATAAAAACCTCTTCATTGTATAAAAGTTGGTAGTAACAGAGAGGGTTTTGCCTTATTCTCAAAAGAACCAAATTACCAGTAGCAAAAATGAAAAGGGTGAATTTACCACCAATGAAGATGAAATTAAAACAATTTTTAGGAACTATTTTGCCCAATTATATGCCAATAAATGTGATAATCCAAGTGAAATGGAGGACTGTTTACAAAGATACAAATTGCTTAGATTAATAGAAGAGGAAATAGAATACTTAAATAACCTTATTTTAGAAAAAGAAATTGAACAAGCTATCAATGATATTCCTGAGAAAAAATTTCAAGGACCAAGTGGATTCACAAGTGAATTCTAACAAACATATAAAAGAACAATTAATTCCACCACTATATAAACTACATAAACCACAGAAACCACAAATTATTTGGGAAAACAGGCAAAGGGGTCCTACCAAATTCCTTTTACAGCATAAATATGGTACTGATATCTAAAGCAGGAAGAGGAAAGACAGAGAAAAAAAACTATAGACCAGTTTCCCTACACAATATTGATGCAAAAATTTTAAATAAGATTTTGGCAGGAAGAATACACCAACATATCACAAAGATCATACATTATGCCCAGGTGGGATTTATATAAAGAATGAAGGGATGGGTCGATATTAGGAAAACTGTCAGCATAAATGATCATACCAATAAGAAAAACTACAAAAATCATATGAGTATCTCAATAGATGCAGAAAAAGCTTTTGACAAAATACAACACTAATTCCTATTAAAAACAGTAGAAAACATAGGAACAAATGGAGCTTTGTTAAAGTAATAAGTAACATGTATCTAAAACCATCAGCGAGCATTAACTGTCATGGGGATAAGGGATAACAAAAGTGTTGCCGGTAAGATTGGGGGTGAAATAAGGATGCCTGTTATCACCACTATCATTCAATATTGTACTATAAATGTTAGCTATAGCAATAAGAGGAGAAAAAGAAATTGAAGGGATTAGAACAGGCAATGACAAAACAGGATTTTCACTCTTTGTAAACATTATGATTGTTTACTTAGAGAATTCTAGAAAATCAACTAAAAAACTACCTGAAATAATTAACTTCAGCAAAGTTGTAGGATATAAAATAAATTCACATAAATCATCAGCATTTCTATATATTACCAACAAAGCCCAGCAGCAGGAGACTTTAAAACAACTGCAGACAATATAAAGTACTACTACCTGCCAAGACAAACCCAGAAACTAAAGAACACAATTACAAAACACTTTTCACACGAATAAAGTCAGATTTAAACAATGGAAAAAATATTAGTTGTTCAAGGGAAGGCTGAGCCAATATAATAAAAATGACAATTCCACCTAAATTAATTTACTTATGCCATACCAGTCAAACTACCAAATATTATTTTATAAAGCTAGAAAAAAATAACAATTTATCTGGAAGAACAAAAGTCAAGAATATCAAGGGAATACATGAAAAAATGTGAAGGAGGGTGGCCTAACAGTACCAGATCTCAAACTGTATTACTAAGTGGTAATCATCAAAACAATCTGATGCTGGCTAAGAAATAGAGTAGTCTATCAGCAGAATAGATTAGGGTATATAATATATTGTAGTAAATGACCACAGTAATCTAATGGTTGATAAACCCAAAGATCCAAGCTTTTGGGACAAGAACTCAATACTTGACAAAACCTGCTGGGGAAACTGGAAAGCAGTCTGCCAAAAACTAGGTATAGATCAACATCTCTCACCCTATGCCAAGATAAGGTAAAAATGAGTACATGATTCAGACATAAAGGGTGATAATGTTAGCAAATTAGGGCAGCATGGAAAATTTTACCTGTCAGATTTATGGATAAGGGAAGAATCTATGACCAAACTAGAGATAGAAAGTATTACAGGATGTAAAATGGATAATTTTGCTTACATTAAATTAAAAAGTTTTTGCACAAACAAAACCAATGCAGCCAAGATTAAAAGGAAAGCAAGAAACTGGGGAAAAATTTATAGCAAATTTCTCTGATAAAAACCTCATTTCTCAAATATATAGAGAATGGAGTCAAATTTATAAAAGCACAAGTCATTCACCAATAGATAAATGGTCAAAGGACATGAACAGGAAGTTTTCAGAAGAAGAAATCAAAGTCATCTATAAATCAAATGAAAAATGCTCTAAATCAGTATGGATTAGAGAAATACAAGTTAAAAAACAACCCTGAGGTACAGACTTATTGGATTCACAAATATGACAGAAAAGGAAAATGACAAATTTTGGAGGGGATATGGAAAAATTAGACACTAATGCATTGGTGGTGGGGTTGTAAATTGTTCCAGTCATTCTGGTGAGCAATTTGGCACTATATCCAAAGGGCTATAAAACTATGCGTACCTTTTGATCCAGCAATACCCTACTAGGTGTGTATCACAAAGAGTTCAAAGAAAAAGGAAAAGACCTATATATACAAAAATATTTATGATGGTGGCAAAGAATTGGAAATTGAGAGCTGCCCACTAATTGGGGGAATAACTGAACAAATTGTGGTATATGATTATGATGGAATACTATTTTGCTATAAGAAATGATGAGCAGGATGGTTTTAGAAAAACCTGGGAAGACTTATATACACTCATGCAAAGTGAAGTGAGCAGAGCCAGGAAAACATTGCACACAGTAACAGTAATACTGTATGATAAACAGCTGTGAATGATTTAGCTATTCTGATCAAGACCATGGTCCAAGCCAATTTTGAAGGATTTGACAATGAAAAATGTTATCTACCCCCAGACAAAGAACTGATGGAGTCTGAATATAGATCGAAGAATACTTTTAAAGTTTTCTTTATTTTTCTTATTTTGGGGGTCTGTTTTATTTTGCAACATGGCTAATGTGGACATACATTTTGCATGACTTCATATGTATAACCTGTATCAAATTGCTTGCCTGCTAAAGGAGGGGGAAGAGTGTGGAGGGAGAGAATTTGGAACTCAAAATTGAAAAAAAAAACATTAAAAATTTTTTTACATATAACTGAGAAATATTTAAGGAAATAGATAAAAATATATTGGGAGGAAAAAAGGGTTAAATCTGTTCCATCTTATTCCTGGTATACATAAAGCATGTAGCACTAATGATAGGCTGGGCTTGAGACAAAGAGGCTCCAGCTTCCCATGGCTCTCCACCCTCTCCTCCTACTCCCTTCCCCTTGAGAGTACTGGGAACTGCTGATGGATTCAGAGAGAAAATGCCAGGTTGTGAAGTTTTTGTAAACTATCCATATGGCTGGCACAAATACAATCTCCCAACAGGAATATGGGTGTTGGAATCTGACATTACCATAGCATAATACAACTTATAAAGGACAACAGTCCTTGCAAAAGAGCTCTAAACCTGTATTTTAATTATGCAATGGCATAGTTATGTCACCAAGTATATGGGTAACAGTGTAGCCTGATGTTGATTAGGTCACTCTGCATTACCTTTGTTTGAGGTTCTCACTCATTTCTTTTGATCCAAAGACACTCCTGGCACTAGTTCTCTGATATTTAGCTACTTGGAAAGCCATTTGCATTCCTTAAATGAGGCCATTTTTATTCCCAAAATTGCCCCCCAACCAAAAAAAGTTTGAGCACTCCAAAATAAGCACCTGAATTAGAGTCTACATATTTTACTGAACATAATGCCAAAAGCTGCCTACAAGGCATCTTGTTTCCCACACTGAGCCACTATTATGTTTTCTGAATCTAAAAAGGGGTTTGGGGCTACTGTTTGGGGTGACTGAGGACTAATTTTGACTGGCATTCTTGGAGTCACTACCAGCCTGTTGAATGATCATTTCAAGTACATAGGAAAGGCCCCAAAACTGGCTCAGTCCTCTTGGGATCTTAAGAATTAGGGCCAAGTTGGGCTGATCTATGCTTCTTAAGTTTCCTGTTGGCAGAGAGCAGAAGGAGCCCCAAGGAAGGCCCTTAAAGACTTCTGACACAGAGTATGTAAATGGCATTCAATATGCTCCTTTTAATTCTGTGATGTCCCCTGTATAGGTATGGTCATGAGTGCTGAGCAGTGGACTATATAAGTGACAATCGTATTTAGAAGAACAAGGTAAGTCTTATGAGACTGTAGGGTCAATTAATAAAACAAAGTTCATGGTTCTTTTCTTCAGATATCCTTTCTACTTTCCTTCTTTTTTAACCTGGGTATCCCAATTCCCTGTTTATACTTTATTTAATTTCTCCCCTTTTTCTGCATCTATGGCAGCTAATCATTTTCTATCTCTCACCATTTCATTAAGGTTCTTCTTAGATATAGAAGTCTACACAGACACACAGACATGGCACTCTACACGCTCTAATATGCAACCTTTGCTCCAATCCTTCCTACCTGTTTCACCCTGGCAAGCTGCTGTTATATTTTAACAGGTCACATAGCTTCTTTGAGACTGATATCTCCAAGGCCATTTCTATGTAGGGGGAAAAGTTGTTATGTTACAGCAGAAAATGCCACGGAATATTTGTAGAATTTTAGAGCTGGAAGGTACTATGGAGATTACCCTGTCCTGATCACTTCTATTTTGCTATGGTAGTTTTTCAAAAGTGATCACAAGAGGCACTGGATATGGGAAGCAAATGTTTTCTTTTGATTTCAGTGGCATAGAATGTGTCATCACATTCTATGTTAAGTATGGCACCAATGAAAGTCAGAGTGAATCATTAGCTACTTAGGCAGATCTTTATGTTCAGGGGCTGAACATAACAAAATAGTCTGGTAAACCCAATATGGTGATGGTGATGATGATAACAAAAACATAAACCCTTGTATAATATTCTGCAGTTTACAAAACATTTTCATATCCATTATCTCACTTGAGTCTTACAATAACCCTTGGAGAAGGGAGGGAAGATTTTTTTTCCCATTTAAAAAAAAACATTTTTTATTTAAAATTTTGAGTTCCAAATTCATCTCTCCCTCCTTCCCTCCTTTCCCCCTTCCTTGAGACAGTAAGCAGTCAGGTATAGGTTATACATGTGCAATTATGCAAGATGTTTCCATATTAGTCATTTTGCATAAGAAGACTCGAATAAAAGAAAAAAAATGAAAGAAAGTAAAAAATAGCATGCTTCAGTCTGTATTCAATCAATACCAGGTCTTTCTCTGGAGGCGGACAGTATGCTTCATCATTAGTCCTTTGGGATTGTCTTGGATCACTGTACTGCTGACAAGAGCTAAGTCATTCACAGTTCTTCATTGAACAATAGTGCTGCTACTGTGTACAATGTTTTTCTGATTCTGTTCACTTTACTATGCATCAGTTCATGTAAGTGTTTCTGGGTGTTTCTGAAATCATCCTGCTTGTCATTTCTTACAGCACAAAGATACTCCGTTAAAATCATATACCACAGTTTGTTTAGCCTTTCCCCAATTGATGGGCAACCCTTTGATTTCCAATTCTTAGCCACCACAAAAAGAGCTGTCGTACATATTTTTGCACAAATAGGTGCTTCCCCCTCCCCGTTTATGTCTTTGGGATGTAGATGTAGAGTGGTATTGCAAAAGGGTATACACAGTTTTATAGCCCTTTGGGCATAGTTCCAATTTGTTCTCCAGAATGGTTGGATCAGTTTACAACTCTACGAACAGTGCATTAGTGTCTCAGTTTTCCCATATCCCCTCCAACATCCAACGTTTTCCTTTTTGGTCATATTAGCCACTCTGATAGGTGTAAGGTGGTAACTCAGAGTTGTTTTAATTTGCACTTCTCTGATCAATAGAGATTTAGAGCCCTTTTTTTTCATGACTATAGATAGCTTTGATTTCTTTGTCTAAAAACTGCCTGTTCATATCTTTTGACCACATATTTTTGTAATATATATTTGAGAAATGAGGCCTTTATCAGAGATACTTGTTGCAAAAATTCCCCATAGGAAGGGGGAGTTAAAAGCAAACACTTGTGAAAAGTGACAGAGTCAAAGGAGAAAATTGAATAAATGGGGAACGGGATAGGATGGAGGTAGATACAGTTAGTCTTTCCCAACATGACTATTATGGAAGTGTTTTGCATAATGATACATGTATAACCTATATTGAATTGCTTGCTTTATCAAGGAGGGTGGGTGAAGATGGAAGAAGGGAGAGAATTTGAAACTCAAAGTCCTAAAAACAAATGTTGAAAATAGTTTTTACATGCAACTGGGAAATAAGATATACAGGGAATGGGGTATAGAAATCTATCTGGCCATACAAGAAAGTAATGGGGAAGGGGATAAGTGGGGAGGAGTGGGGTGATAGAAGGGAGGGCAGACTGGGGAAAGGGGCAATCAGAATACATGTCATCTTGGAGTGAGGGAGGAGGGTTGAGATGGGGAGAAAATTTGTAACTCACAATCTTGTGGAAATGAATGTTGAAAACAATAAATAAAAATAAACAAACAAACAAATAAATAAATAAATATTCCCCCTAGTTTGCTGCATTCCTTGTAATTTTGATTGCATTAGTTTGTCTGTGCAAAATCTTTAAAATGTTATATAATCAAAATTATCTATTCTACATTTTGTAATGCTCTCTATATCTTTTTTGGTCCTAAATTCTTCCCTTACCCATAAATCTGACAGATAAATTATTCCATGCTTTCTTAATTTGCTTATGTCACCCTTTATGTGTAAATCATGTACCCATTTTGACCTTGTCTTGGTATATGGTGTGAGATTGGTCTAACCTAGTTTCTGCCATACCATTTTCTAGTTTTTCCAGCAGTTTTTGTCAAATAATGAGTTTTTGTTCTAAAAGCTTGGATCTTTGGGTTTATCATATATTTTAGATTACTACAGTCATTCACTATAATGTAAATATAATGTAAATGTAATTATTCCACTGATCTACCACACTATTTCTTAGCCAGTACTAGATTGTTTTTGATAATTACCACTTTATAATACAGTTTGAGATCTGGCAGGGCTAGACCACCTTCTTTCACATTTTTTTTTCATTGATTGCCTTGATATCCTTGAGCTTTTTTTCTTCCAGATGAATTTTGTTTTAATTTTGTGATAGTTTGATTGTTAGGGCACTGAATAAATAGATCAGTTTAGGTAAAACTGTCATTTTTATTATATTGGCTCATCCTGCACCCATGAGCAATTAATATTTTTCCTGTTGTCTAGATCTGACTTTGTTTGTGTGAAAAGTGTTTTATAGTTGTATTCATATAGTTCCTTGGTTTGTCTTGGTGGGTACACTCCCAAGTATTTTATATTGTCTACAGCTATTTTAAATGGAATTTCTCTTTCTATCTCTTGCTGTTGGACTGTTGATAATATATAGAAATGCTGATGATTTATGTGGGTTTATTTTATGTCTTTTGACTTTGCTAAAGTTGTTAATTATTTCAAGTAGATTTTAGTTGATTTTCTAGGATTCTCTAAGTATACCATCATATCATCTGCAAAGAGTGATAGTTTTGTTTTCTTGCTGCTTAATCTAATTGCTTCAATTTCTTTTTCTTCACTTATTGCTAAAGCTAACATTTCTAGTACAATATGAATAACAGAGGTGATAATGGACATCCTTGCTTCACCCCTGATCCCAGTAAGCATAATTGACCATATCAATAACAAAAACCGACAGAAATCATATGATTATCTCAATAGATAGAGAAAAAGCTTTTGACAAATTACAACACTCATTCCTATTGAAAACACTGGAGAGCATAGGAATAAATGGAGCTTTCTTTAAAATGATAAGTAGTATCTATCTAAAACCATCAGCAAGCATTACCTGTAATAGGGTTTTTTAATAGGAACGGGTAAAAATTATGCTGATAGTTTTCCTAATATTGAGCCAGTCTTGCATTCCTGGTGTATATCCCTCCTAGTCATAGTGTATGATCCTTGTGGTATATGACTACAATCTCTTTGCTGATATTTTATTTAAAATTTTTGCATAAATATTCATTACGGAAATTGGTTTATAATTTTCTTTCTGTTTTGGCTCTTCCTGGTCTGTGGACACCATATTTGTGTCACAAAAGGAATTTCATAGGTCTCCTTTAATTATTTTCTCAAAGGGTCTGTAGTTCATGTAGTTTATATAGTAATGGAATTAATTGTTCTTTTAAATGTTTTGTAGAATTCACTTGTAAATCCATCTGTCCCTGAAGATTTTTTCTTAGGGAGTTCATTGATGGCTCATTTAATTTCTTTTTCTAAAATTGTGTTATTTAAGCATCTCGTTTACTCTTCTGTTAATCAGAGCAATTTATATTTTTGAAAATATTCATCAATTTTGCTTAGATTGTTAGATTTATTGACATATGATTTGTTCTTTGACCCACTTGTTTTTTAGGATTAGATTACTTAATTTCCAATTAAATTTTTTTTTTTGAGGAGGGAAGGCAGGGCAATTGGGGTTAAGTGACTTGCCCAAGGTCACACATCTAGTAAGTGTGTCAAGTGTCTGAGGCCGGATTTGAATTCAGGTCCTCCTGACTTCAGAGCTGGTGCTCTACTCACTGCGCCACCTATCTACTCCTCCAATTACTTTTTAATCTCTCTTCCCATTGTCCATTATTGAATGTAATTTTTATTGCATTATGATCTGAATAGAATGCATCAACTATTTCTCCTTTTCTATTTGGTTGTGAGATTTTTATGTCCTAATATACGGTCAGTTTTTGTGTAGGTGCTATGTACTTCTGAGAAAAAGGTATATTCCTTTCTATTCCTGTTTGGTTTTCTCTAGAGATCTATTATATCTAACTTTTCCAGAATTTTATTCACCTCCTTAACTTCTTGTTTATTTTTTGGTTTGATTCATCTAGGTCTCAGAAGGGGAAAGTTGAGGTCCCCCAATAGTATAATTTTATTATCTATTTCCTCCTGTAACTCATTCAACTTCTTCAAAATTTTGGATGCTATACCATTCAGTACATCTATGTTTAGTATTGATATGGCTTCATCGTCTATGGTATCTTTCAGCAAGATATAGTTTCCTTCTTTATCTCTTTTAATTAGATCTATTTTTGCTTTTGTTTTGTCTGAGATCATGATTGCTACCCCTGCTTTTTTTGCTTCAGCTGAAGCATAATAGATTCTCCTCCAGCCCTTTACCTTTACCTTTCTGCTTCAAATGTGTTTCTGATAAACAACATATTGTAGGATTCTATTTTTTAATTCCTTCTGTGATTCACTTCTGTTTTTTGGGTGAGTTCATCCCATTCACATTTATATTTATGATAACTGTGTACTTCTCTCCATGCTATTTTTTCCTTGTATATCCTGCCCTCCCTTTTCCCTCCTCACAAGTGTTTTACTTCTGATCTCCACCTTCCCCAATATACCCTCCCTTGTATCAGTACCCCCTCCCTCTTCTGTTATCCCCATCGCTTTTTACTTCCTTAGAGGGTAAGATAAATTTCTATATCCAACTGAGTGTAAATGTTATTCCCTCTTTGAGCCGATTTTGATGAGAGTAAGTTTTAAGCTTTGTCTGCCACCACCCCACCCATCTTTCCCTCCATTATAATAGCTCTTTTATGCAGGATAATTTACCCCATTCAATCTCCACCCTCCTCCTTCTTCCAGTGTAAGATTCTTTCTCACCGCTTTGTTTTTTTGGGTATCATCCCATCAAAGTCACCTTATGTACATACCCTCTGTCTATATATACCCCTTCTAATTGCTTTTATAGTAATAAAGTTGTTAAGAATTACAAGTATTATCTTGCCATATAGAACTATAAACAGTTTAATCTTATTAAATGTCTTATGTTTTCTCTTTCTTGTTTCTTCTTTATTTTTTTTCATGTTTCTTTTGAGTCTTGTATTTGGAGGTCAATTTTTTTATTCAGCTCCGATCTTTTAATTAGAAATGCTTGAAAGGTCTCTGTTTCATTAAGTATTCATTTTTTTCTCCTGAAAGATTACATTCAATTTTGCTGGGTAGCTGTTTCTTGGTTGTAATCCTAACTCCTTTGCCTTCTAATTTATCATATTCTAAGCCCTATGGTGGGGAGATATTGATGTCCCTAATTATTTTCTCATTGATCATCATTTATAGATGAGGAAACTGAGGCACAGGGAGTTTAAGTGACTCGCTCAAGATCGTACAGATAGGATCACAGAATAGAGGATTTAGAGCTAAAAGGAACCTTAGATGTCATATTGTCTAATTTTACATTTTACAGATGAAGAACCTGAGGCCCAGAGAGGCCTTTGAACCTTACCCAAAGTCACAGAAGTAGCAGGAAGCACAGTCAAAATTAGAATACAGGCCTTTTGCTCTTTCCAGGTGGAGCTGGGGTTTAAATTTAGGAATTCAGCTTCCTAGTCCCATGTCATTTTCTGTAATTATTTGCTGCTTTCAGAGTAGAAGGTCTAAATAACCACTTGGGCTGTTGGGAATTTTGAATTTATTACATGTGAAGGGAACAAATGCTCCACTTCACTCATGCTGATGTACTCTTGGAGTAGCAAGAAAAGCAGGCAGAAAATCACAGGTTACAAATCTCTCAAATGGGATTAGGAAACATGACCTAAATATAAAGCTGGGCTTGCAGAAATGTAATTATTAACTGTATGTTAAGTACATGTTACTAGTTCCTGATCACGTAGTGCTGTAAGGGAGAGAAATGAGGAATTGGAAAATCATTGACACTTGCTCTTAATTATATAATAGCAGCTCCTTTCATTTCTATGGTGATATATGGTTTATAAAGCATTTTCCTCACAATAATCATGAAGGCAGTGAAATTATTATTATCCCCATTTTATACTAAAGGAAACTGATACTCAGAGAGGGTGAAATGACTTACAAGGGTGACACAGCTAATAAATATTGGGAGTAAGATACAAACCCAGATCTTTTGTGACACCAAGTTCAACTGTCTCTACCCTCTAGCTGACTTCTTCAGGGCATAGGAAGAAAATTATTTTCTTCCAGTCAAACACACATGTCTAACAGTACACAAATAGCTGTGGAAGACAAACCCATTTGCTAAAGGTTTAAGAACAGGTTGTTTGGGTTGTCAAGCATTTTCAAAACAAGTTTTCATGGTTTCATGACAAGTTGTGGCAAGAACAAGAAAGGAGGGAGGCGGGAAGATCCTATGATCCCCACTCTCTTTTCAAACGGGTATATCTGTCTGTACAGTCAAGCCATATTTCAGAGAGTTCAGATAAAGCTGTCTTAGGGCTAATACCACCTAGCTGTTGACATCATTTAAATAAAATTATTCCACTAAGAACTATTTGACAGCAGGACAATGATTCCAGTCTGGGAGGAATAGGTCAAAGTCACTCTTAAGCCTAAGGGTGCTGTTCTGTTCAGACCCACACCCTGCTTAGTTTTCATTTTTACCTCATGTTATGTGGACAAAGGTAAAAGCCATTACTTTAAGGTGGTTTCTCCATGTCAGTTATAGAATGCTTGGCGAGGGAGGGGCAGAAGATCAAGAAAGTCATACTAATGGGGAGAAGGAACACATGACTCCAAGAGAAGGTCATTAACTCACTTCAGTGATCACTATGCTGTATAGATCACAGAATGGGTAAAGGGATAGATAAAAGCACTGAAAAGGGGTCTATGAATACACAGGAAAGAGGCGTTTCGATAATTAACAAGCAGTTTGGGACTGCACACCTTTGTTTCAGAAAACGTAGGGAAAATGATTAGGAATTATCTAAGTAGGCTAGCTGGAAACATCTAAATTCTTAGATAATTGCTGAAAGAGCACACAGAATCATGAGACATGAGTTCTGGTACTAGCTCTGCTCATAATTCATTTTTATGTGACCTTGGATGAGTCACATCTCTTCTGGGCCTTGTTTTCCCCATCTATAAAATGATATTAGTCTAGATCAAGGGTTCTTAATCTGGGGTCTGTGGACTCCCAAGGGGCCTGTGGAGAGAATTCAGAGGGGTTTGTGAATTTAGATGGGAAAAAAATTTTTGCATCTCTATTTAAACTAAGCTCTAAAGTTTGGCATCTCCTTTTAATTATGAATGTACGCAACACATATTATTCTGGGGAGTCCACAGGCTTCACTATCAAGTCCACGTCATAAAAAAGGTTAAGAACTTCAGGTCTTTAAAGACTTCTATGCTCCTTTGGAGGTAGCATATGGAGCTAGAGGAACTGGGTTCAAATTCCAGCTCTGCCACTTGGGCACTATGTGACATTGGGCAATTAATCAATAAGCATTTATTAAATGCCCATCATACACCAGATACAAAGTCCCTGCCCTCAAGGAACTTACATTTTTAAAACAGTATTTTGTTTTTTTTCCCCAATTACATGTTAAAACCATTTTTAACATCTGGTATTTTTTTTTTAAGTTTCAAGTTCCAAATTCTACGTAGGACACACTTTTAATTTGCGTTATTAACATTTTCTCTGTCACTTTCTTAAGTCTAGATCAGAGGCCTGAAAATTAAAGCGCAGGGGTCAAATAACTCCTGCTGCCTGAACTGAGAATGTTTTTTATGTTTTAAAATACAATAAAACTTTATTTACAAATGCAAAAACTATTCTTAGTTCCTGGATTGAACACAAACATGCTAGAGTCCATAGTAAGCTGACCTCTGGTCTAGATAATCAATACAATATATAATTTATACTGTTTTTTGATTTCAAAGGTGTAAATGCTCACACTGAAAATTTAACATCTGGGTCTCACTACCTGGTTGGAGCTGGCTCCAGCACACCCATGCCAGCTCTGAATCTATGATCTTAAGGAAACAGTGGGTTGGCACAGGAGAATTTCTCAAAAAAGCACTATCTCCTCATTTGTATGAAAGGATTATTGGATTTTCATTCTTTTCATTGAGGATACTTGAAGATTTTCCTAAAGTGGGGGTTCTTAATCTATAGTCCAGGGACCATTGGGTCCAGGGATAGATTTCAGGAGATGTGAGAACTCAGATTGGAAAAAAGTTAAACATAAGGTTTCACTAACCTCTAACTGAAATTTAGCATTTCCTTCAATTATGAATGTAAGCAACAAACCATAACAGAATTAGGTTTCACTAGACTGCTGAAGAAGTTCACGACACAAAGAAAGTTAAGAACTTGAGTCTTAAAGAGATCCTATTCAAAGTCTATAAAATCTTTACTGATATTTCTGCTTAATGGTCCTTTATGGATGCCCCCAAAACAATTTGTTCCTCTGAACCTGAGATGTTCCATAGTCAAATATGCTTCAATTTCTTAGGTAACCTGATGGGGAGATGTATAACCTTGTCTGTGAGCACATGAATAGATGTGGGCATGCTTACCTTCCACTAAGCCAGCCTGTAAAGATCTTGGGAGCAAATAAACAAAACAGTGAAATGTGTGAAATATTTATTTTATCCTCAAAAATAGAAAGTTCTTGAGAAGTCAGTAGCCTTGGGTTCTAGTGCTGAACTTCTTGGGCAACCTTAAGCATATTGCTTCACCTCTCCAGGCCTAAATGGTCCCTTTTAGACCTAGAATTCTAAGTTCTAAGAAGGACCTCTGTTATATCCCTCATGCTTCTGGAATGCACGCTATACCTTGGCTACCTTGGCTGTGTGATTGGAGTAGGCATAAAGGAATATAATTATTAATTTCATTATGGAGTTTACTCTAACTCCATTTGCTTTTTCAGGCCCTCCCGGAAGTCACAGGGGCCTTATTTGGCTTGTCTTCCTGTAGCCCAGACTAGTGTCATTAAGACATCCAGTATCTCTTTCTCCAGACTTTCACTCTAATGCTCTCATCTTTCACTCTCCAACAAAATTCTTTTAACTAGGTATTGCAGCTTGGCCTCATCATGCTCACTGCTGCTGGTTAGAGCACCTAAAAGGATGGGACACTGAAGGAATTCAATTCAAGGTCTGGCCAAGTGTTTTGTCTGAGGGTTATAGAGTGAGATGTGCGTGATCTACAGACAGACAAAGTAAATAGTAACATTGCTAAATCTGGATCATCTTTGTTAAAAGTTTAGTCTACTCAACGTGGGGGTAGGAAATACGGCTTCAGTGTGCCAAGAAAGGATCTTAGAGTTTTAGGGTTTAGATCCAGAAGGGACCCTAGAGCTCATCTAGGTAAACACTATCATTTGCAGAAACTAGGACTCAGAGAGATGAAGCAGTGTACCCAAAGAGCATATTTATTGCTCAGTCGTGTCCAACTCTTCACAACCCCATTTGGGGTTTTCTCAGCAAAGATACTGGAATGGTTTGCCATTTCTTTCTCCAGCTCATTTTACAGATGATGAGACCAAGGCAAAGAGGGTTAAGTGACTTGCCTAGGCTCATGCAGCTAGTAAGTGTCTGAGGACAGACTCTGGGCCTAGCCAGTATTTTATCCACTGTACCACCTAGCTGCTCCCAAGACCACACAGTAAGTAGCAAAGTCAAGATTTAACCTAGGTCCTCTGACTCTAAATCTAGGGCTCTTTCCATTCACTGCAACAGATACTGAGTACATCAGGGCTGCTTGATACACTGGATTATATGTGTAGTTGGACTAGACCTTTGTGGAGTAGTTAATCCCTCCAGTGGTACTGTCACCAATTCACACGTTCTCTTGTTCATAAGACTCCACAGAATCAGCTCGTGATGTGCTGGGGGGTCTTCTTCTAGGTGAGGACCAGTGTAACATGTGAATCTTTCATCTGTTATTTCCTGCTCTTGCTTCACGACTGGGCACCTCTGTTTCCAGTCATATATCTGTTTGATTCTGTCTTTTATGCTGACTTGAGTATAATTCATTATACATAATAATGCCTCAGCCTTTTTACACCCACCATAAGTCTCTCTGTTGTCCATTGGGTACCATGCAATTTTAATATGTTAAGAGTTGTGGCATTCCAAAATTTCAGGCCATAAAACATTGTGGGAAGAACATTGATGTTAAAATTTTTTTTGTTGTTTCAGAGAGAAGCTTGAGGTCATTAAAAGCATTATGCAATTTCCTAAATGAAATCTAGTCCACTCTTATCCTTCTATTTAATTATAGGCCTAGTTCACTATCTCTCTGAAAAGTTTAAAGATACATGTAGTGACAGAGAAATTTACTGGAATATCAATAATAGCATATAAAGTCTAGAAAATAAGTCATCCTGGAGGATTCTGGGAAGATGGCAGAATAGCTAAGAAAACTTTCAGCTCTCCAAACTTCCTCCACAGAAAAAGACAGAACACTGTCTCAGAGGGAATGAAGAACAGCAGAAATAAACAAAAGTCAGGGTAAAGCAGTTGTTCTCCTAAGACAACCTAAGAAGACCCCAGGAAAGATCTGACCTCCAGGGGCAGAGGTTCGGCCTGAGTGAAGTACAAACACCTCTAAGCCAACTCTGTGGAATCAATAAACAGCAAGCCCTGCAGGCAGATGGGACTGGGAGGCAGTCTCAAACTTAGAAATTTTTATCTTACAGACAATGTGGGGGTCTGATGGCTGAGTAGGAGAAGACTGAAGGACCTTCCACTGTTGAGGGATGCCAAGCACAGCTGTGCTGACCAGATGTGTCTCAGGCTGTGGCTCTGGGGAGAAGGAGCTAGCACATACCTGCTGAGTGCAGTAGCAGAGCGGTGGGGACCCTACTCGCTGTGGGCCCATGTAGGAGAGCAGAGTCCCTGGTTTTAGTTTCAGGGAAGAGAGAATAGTTATAGTTTGCCCACAGGTAGTAAGATCATTTGCAGGACAGGAATGCAGGGGGATGGGGCGGGGCACTTGGCTCTAGCCATGGTTTAGGAGTAGAGGGGAGAGCCCAAGGTTGAGCCCTGGGACAGACCTCAGAAAATAACAGTAAGAAGGACTTGAGCCTTAGGTACATCATTCCCCATGCCTTGGGACTAGAACTTGATCACACTAATAGCTGCTAAAAACAAACAAAAAATAAATTTAAATGAGCAAGCAAAGGAGAAAGAACCCAACCATAGATAAGTCCTATGGTGATAGAGAAGATCAGGTTCATATTTAGAGGAAGATAATGGAGCTTAAAAAGCCACTACTTTCTCAATGAGAAACATCAAATGGTCCCAAGCACAAAAAGGTTTCTTAGAAGGACTTTAAACATCAAATAAGAGAAGAAAATTGAGGAAAAAATAGGAAAAAAAATGACAATTCAAGAAAATCAAGAAAATTACAAAAAGAAAGTCAACCAACTTGAAATAGAGAATCTAAAACCCAAGGAAGAAAATAATTCCTTGAAAACTAGAATTGGGAAAAGGAAGCTAATGATGTTGTAAGACAAAGAAATAATAAAACAAAATCAAAAGAATGAAAAAATAGAAGAAAATGTGAAACATCTCATGAGAAAAACAACTGATCTGGAGAACAGATCGAGGAGAAAGAATATAAAAATAGTCAGACTACCTGAAAATTATCATTAAAAAAATCTTAATATAGTATTACAAGAAGTTATCCAGGAAAATTGCCCTAATGTTGTAGAACAAGAAGACAAAGCAGAAATAGAAAAAAAATCCACCAATCACCACCAGGAAGAAAACTTACAGGAATATCATAGCCAAGTTTCAAAGCTCCCAGGTTAAGAATAAAATATCAGAAGCAATAAGAAAAAAAATTAAAATAGCATGTAGCTACAGTAAGGATTACACAAGATCTAGCAGCTACTACACTAAAGGACTGTAGGTCTTGGAATATAATATTTCGTAGAGCAACAGAGCTGGGGCTATGACCCAGCTGAACCTTACCCAGAGTAGTTAAGTGTAATCCTGAATGAAAAAAAAATCACATTTAATGAACTGAAAGACTTTCAGGTATTTGTGACAAAAACAGTAAAACTTAAGGGAAAATCTGACATGTTCATGAGAAATATAAACATTAAGGACCATTTACAAGGGACTAAATAAGGCCAAATTGTATACTTCTTGCATAGGAAAACATTATTTGTTCTTTTATGATCATCACTTTTATTTGGGTAGTCTGAAAGAGAGGCTTGGGCTGAGCTGAGTATGATGGGTTGATTCTAAAAATTAAAACTGTGTAGGGAGAGACAAAAAGGAGCAATTATCCCATACAAATGAGGCAAAAAAAGAAAAATTGATACAGAAGAAGCTAGTGGGGGAAGTGCAGGTAGTGCTGAAATCTTACTCTCACTGGGAATGGGTTAAAGAGGGAACAATAAATATATTTAGTCTTCTAAATTTAGAAAGAAATAAGAGGGTAAGTGGATGGAGTGGGGAGAGAGGATAAGGGAGGGACTCTTCAAGGGGTGGGCAGGTAAAGGAATAAATCACGTATATATATTTGGAAGGCTATAAAAGTCTTCTAAATTCAGATAGAAACAAGAGAAACAAGGGGAAAGGGTGAAGGATGGGGGAGAGAGGGATAAGGGATCTTTGGTGGGGGGTAGGGAAAGTAATAGGAGGGCAAGGTAGCAGGTAGAAGTAAAGTAGAGTCAGGAGGGATAGGAAATAAAAGACATAATCAACTAAAGATCAGGAGTAAAATTTATTAGAAACAAAAGAAGGGGTAGTAATCATGAACTCAAACAAAGTTAAAGTAAAATAGATTTAATCAAAAGAAAAAATGGGGAAACTACATTATGTGTCAACCATATTAATCAATATTGTTTTAGACTATTTAAAATAACTAGACAGTATAAGGTTGGAATATTGCTGTGGTATAGGAAATGATGAGTTGGTGGACTTAGTAAAATATGGAAAGACTTGGACTTATGAAGGAAGAAGTTATCCATTCTCACAGAAACAAAGGACAGACCAGTACGGTCTTACATAGATACATATGAATGTATATGTTTACATATGAGTGTGATTACAGATATCTAAGCATATGTATGTACATGTAAGTGTATGTATGTGTATATATATATGTTTGTGTGGATGTGTATATACATACACAATACATATACATATACATACATACACAAACATATACATACATACATATATATACATATATATATGTGTGTGTATACACACACACACACACATCCATGCTTAATTTTAGCCTTCTTGGAGGAGAGAAGAAGAGGGGGAAAAAGAACAAAGTAAAAGTGCACAGCAGAGAACAAAAGAAAACTTAGAAGGAATCAAAGAAAAGATGGACAGCTCTGAACATAATGTGTCATTTATTACATAGGCTTTTTTGAAATGGAAATTTATTGCTATATATTTTGAATCCTCTCTTACATTCTGCTGTGCACATGACAATGCTTTTTTTCCTATTGTGTATTTAAGTTTTAGTATTTAAGTCTACAATAAATCCTTAAAAAAATTAAAAAGAAGAAAATAAGCCATCCTGTTTTTTCATGTGTGAATTGTTAGGCTAAACCTGTGGCCCTGGGGCAACATATGGCCCTCTAGGTCCTCAAGTGCAGCCCTTTGACTGAATCCAATTCAGTGAAAGGGCCACACCTGAAGGCCTAGAGGGTTAGGTTTGGATTCCGTCAAAGGGCTGCACTTGAGGACCTAGAGAGTCACATGTGGCCTTGAGGCTGCAGGTTCCTCATCCCTGAGCTAAACGTTTTTAACTGGTTATGACTCTCACTTAGCAAGTACTGCAGTGTTCTAGGGTTTGATGCTATCAGCACAATGTCATCTGTTAGCATCTATAAAAAAATCCAATTTGGATTCTGTATTGAACCTTTTCTTTGACAATGAAAAAATTAATTTTGGGGAACACTACCTTGTTTTTCCATTGTTACATCTACTAAGGAATTATATATTATCATATGTATGGGAGGCATCTTCTTGAAAGAAAGTGTTGAAGGCAGTGTTTACACCAAATCAAATGTTTTTTAGTCAAAATACAATAAACACAGTGGGAGATCTTATACTCTATACCTCTTAGTAAGCTGCATGACTATAAAGATACATGCTTTATTATATTATTTGGCAAAAACTGCTTATTCCCTTATATTTTCATCAGGACTGCCAAGGATACATATACAAACCATTTTCAAAAGTACTTTATACAGTGTAAGAAAGAGGCACTTAGGTTGATAGTTATTGATCTTGACTGAGTTTCTCTTTTAAATAGCAATGCTTTTCATAATTATTTCCAGTTGTTTGATATCTTCCCCTATTTCAGATATGTTGAAAATCACTTTCTCATTGCCTTTGAAATCATGTTATCCCTACCAGAGACCTCTTCCATTTATATACACTTGGCCTTGCCTAGCTGTTATTTGCATCTTTTTTTTTTTAAGGTATGCTTTCCATCTTCTCATGTAGCATATTGGGAACTATATCATGGTAGAGTCCAAATGTGGTGACCCACTGTCACTGATGAAGAAAAAGTATGTTATAGAAATATTTGGAGATCTTTTCCATTTTTCTGTCTATTTACTATCCTCCTTCTAGTTTAATTTTTAATTACTCAGGATAATTGGGTTTAACTTAATCTTGTGTCAAACTTTCTACAAAGCAGTATTCCCCTCTACTGATGCTCAATGTTTAATGAACTGTTTTTTTTTTTCTATCTTTCAGCATCCTCTACTGTAAGATTTTGCAAATATGTTTGTATTTCATACCAATGTCACACTTTAGATGCCATCTCTTTCCACTTGGCAAGAAGATCAAATATTTTCTGGCTGAAGAAATTTTTAAGGCCCTTTTTACTTTTTTGTTGGGGGTGATGCTATACTAACTAGTTATATTTACATAGGAAACGGTGATAGTTCCAACCTGACCTATTTAAACAAGTTATCTACACCCAAAATGGAAAATGGATGTAGGAACAGACATTTATATATGTTGTTTTAATTGTGTATGGTAGCTTCTTCTCATCTTTATCCTGGTCTTCTAATTTGGTGATATTTATCTTTGTTCTAACAAGCCAATGAGAGAAATGACCGATTCAGAAATGACTCTCAGGTTTGTAACCTAACATTTGTAGAATTTTACTTCCTTTGTGCAACAGATTCTGATGCACAAACCACAATATTCTTCATGGTTTGGGTTTTTTGGCTTCAGATTATCAGGAATACTGAAAGAATAGCCATGTATTCCATAAAATTATGTTTTCATTGCCTTTGTACTTATAATCAAACTGACTCCACTAACTTTTTCATTTCCTTCTCTAAGAACAAGCTGTAAGCTTCTATTAAATTTCAACTTCTTTATATTTTCTGGTTTCATTCATAGTGTCTCAAGATAGAACAGGATTCAGTTCCTCAGTAGTACGGTAAATCATCAGACAAAGTTTCCTATTTGGAGGAATAATAGGTAAAGTAGTATTTATAGATGTTCTGAATTGGATCTGATATGGTGATTCTGAGCACATTTACCTTCTTTCTGTCACTGTTGTTGCAGAAGTTGAAGGAGATCACATAGGACTGGCAGCCATCTTGTATTTTGTTGTTGTTGTTTGTTTGTTTCATGGTTTACTAAGGCCAAAGAATTCACCACCCAGTGGTCAACATACTGGTGAAGATCCTCCCCTAAACTTAAGATGGTCCGTTCTTTAAAAACAGAGGCAGGCAGAGTTCATTTCTGGAACCTTACTCAAAATCTTTCCAGGATAATAGAAGCTAGTTACTCCATGCTACCTCAGAGATCTCTGTGTAGGTCCCAAATATACATACGTGTGTGTGTGTGTGTGTGTGTATACGTGTATTTGTAAAATAAAACTGGTATGTCTAAAGTCCTTCCAGGGTTTCAGCCAAGGACCATACTTGGCTTCTTCCCTCTCCCATCTACTAATTTTATTCTTCCACATACATGCTCAAACATAGTCCATAAACTTTGTGATCTGATACTCGAAGGTGCAGATGCTGTTTTCTTTAGATCTTTTATTTAGAATAAATAGTATGCACACAATAAGCTGTCTGTATCTTTATGAGTTGCTTCTTTTAAGTTTCCATGCCCTAATGACAAATGATTAGAAACCAGGAAGTCAGTCTTTCCTAACTTGGCTGAAATCCACATTACACATGGTGGCACTTTAAACCACTGACATGTGTACTCACAACAACTTTGCTATTATTATCCCCAATTTATAAATGAGGAAACTGAGGGTGGCAGAGGTTCAATGACTAGACTAAGGTGACACAAACATAGAGTATCTGAGGGAGGATTCAAATTGGGCTCTTCCGGACTCTAGCACTTTATCCACTGTGCAGTCAAGCTGAACAAACATCACTACGCTGGAAGATATGGTGTGCATTTGTGTGTACGCACACATGTATACATACATGTACACAATGTGTATATATACATATATGTATATATAATGTATTATCTCCAAAATGATTTTAGAAGAGTGCATACATATGAATTAAAGAGGCAGTCTGGATATTAGAAAAGCCACTGGAATTGTAGTTAGAAGATCTATGCTTAAGTACTGGCTTCCTGTATTTAGTACTGCAATGGAAATTACTTTTTCAACATCTAGAATAAACTGGTGTAAAATAAGAAGAAATATAAAATGGAAAAATGGAAAGAATACTGAATAGGAAACCCAGTCTTTGCTCTGTGACTAGATAGCTGCATGGCTTAGAAAAGTCATTTGAGCCAAGTTTAATTTTCCTCATGTATAAAATGGGGATACCTGTACTGCCTAGCTCAGAGTTGTTATAAACAAAGTATTTTGTAAACTGTAGAGTAATACATAAATGTAAGTGATGATCTCTACTGCAACTCAGTGAATATATGAATAGTGCTTGCATAGATGCATTAAATAGCATTCATAATTATTTCTTTAATTATATTTGGTAGTTTTCAATATTCATGTTTGTGCTAACCTCTGGCAACAATTCTCTTAAGCATGAAAAATAATAAGAGTATGCAAGGATATTTTGAGCAAAATATTCACTTAGAATCAGACAGTTTTTAGAGCTGGAAGGGCCCTTCATTCAGCTTACCTAGTTTTTGAGAAAGAAAGCCCTAGAGAAGTTCATAGGATTATAGATCTAAAGAAGATACAACTCTTTCATTTTAGACATGAGGAAACTGAGGCCCAGTGAGGTTAAATTTGTTTAAATTCACATAGGAAATTGGTGGCAGAACCAAGATTAGGTCTCCTGACTACTAGTCTACTGCCCTTTCTCTTTTTTCCGCTTACTGCCCAACTTTGCTAACAATTCATACCTGATGCAGAAGAATGGATATTGATCCAATTAGTAAAAGCATGTTCCTTCTTTGGTATACTATAAATTCCACTGCTTCTTTATAAGATATCTGCATATCTTTTTTCAATATTGGGGCAGGGGGAGGAATAAAGCATGACAACTTAAATTAGGAAATGGCACTTTTTGATTATTCCTCATATTTTCCTAATGACTAGAAGAATGCTCATGAGAACTCAAGACTAGTCCCTCTGGAATATTTCAGTCACTTTGATTATAGGAACAAACAAATGAATCCCTCTCCTTCCCCCAACAAAGACACTAGAAAAACCTTTTTTTGTACATCTTTTTTTTTTTTTTCAGGCCATGAGTCAAGGCCATGTCTGTCTCAGGCACTTCAGATGCTAAGAACAAATGCCAAAGCAGTTTGCCACAGAGAAACTGGAAGTGCTGGGAATTCACTACTTTAAATATTCTTTCAAGGGGAGAGGGAACAGAAGCAAATGCAGTAGGTGGAAGAGAGAGCCACAGCACTTTGGCAAGAGAACAGCAGTCCAGAATGGTAGAGGGGATGCTGGGGAAGGCAATACACCTACACTGATACATTTTTCCTTAGGGAAGGGAAAGGGCTGAGCTGTAAATACTTTCTGTGCCTGGTACAGCATGGACTGTGAAGGGAGAGAGGGTTATAATCAGTGCATTGGTAGATTGGGGGGCAGGGGGAAGCGCAGGCATAGTAATGATAATTGATGGCCAGCTTCAGAAATGGATCTTATCATTTCACAGTAACAGATGTCAAGTTCTAATAAATAAAATGTTCTCTCTGACCTACGCATTTTGGAGAGGATGCCTGTATGTCAGGCAGATTTGGATTCATCTCAATTTGTTGTTGCACTTCTCCACTAAAAAAGAGAAAAAAAAACCCTTTGAGATGCTTTTCAAAATGTCTTTTTCTTCCAAAGCCCAAGGATCTAGCTACTACTTGATATTCAATGTTTTTTTTTTTTCCCCTATTTGGAATTCTCATTTTCCTAAACCTCAAAATTGCTTGTGATGGAAAAACTAGGTGAGAAAGTATTACCAATCTCACTGGTTCCCAAATGTGTTCCTCTTAGCCAAACTGAATTATTATTAATATTTGAATTATAATATAATGTCATTATTGCGATTATTGATAATTACAATTCCCTTTTTTTTTGGAGGTAATAAGGGTTAACTGACTTGCCTGAGGTCACACATCTAATAAGCATCTGAAGCCACATTTGAACTCTGGTCCTCCTGACTCCAGGGCCAGGGCTCTCTATCCACTATACTACCTAGCTGCCCCTACAACTCACATTTTTACAATACTTTGAAGTTTTTATGAAGCTTTCCTCACAACAACTTTGTGAGGTAGATAGTACAAATATTAGAGGTTCCTTCACCCCCATGTTATTGATGTGGAAAATAGGGCTCAGAGAGGTTTAAGTGATTTAGAGAAGACACTTTCTAGTTCTTCCCAAGTCTGTGCTGCTTCTGGCTTCTTGGGGGTACTCTGAGCCTCTGGACTTTTCAGCTAAACTAGGCTCAGTGTCAAAAATCTCTTTTTTGCTTAGTTGAGACAAAGCCATTTTTTCCAAAAGTCTTTTTCACTAGGAAACTTAAGGAGAAAAGAATATTGGTATGCAGATTGATAAGTCACAGGTTGGTTTGTTTGCTTCATCAAATCCTGATTTGTATGCTTTGCCTCAATTCTACCTACTTTGAGATCTCTGGTAAAAGGTTAGTAGTCAAGTCTCAGAGGCATATAGCCTGGTGCTGGTCACCAGTTAAGCTGGAAAAGCCCAGAGCAAATGGAATCAGAAATCAAAGCTGTCTCTTTTATTCTTTTGTTCCCCCCACCTCCTACCCCTTTTAACCTGCGAGAGCTAGGGCCTAGACAGGCTAGGGGGTGGGAATGGGTGGAGGGAAATGATTAAGATAGAGAGAGGTCAGGTAGGATTGTGTTTGCCAAACCCTTCCTGTTGAAGGCTTTCATTGGCACGGCATACTCTGGCTCTAGCTACTAGAAGAATTGCCGAACTTCAGAATGACAGAACCTCTAGGTGAGATTCCCAACAAATGGTCATCTAGTCTTTGCTTAGCAGCCCTAGATACTGTGAAGCAGAGGCAGTCCATTCCACTATGAGACAGGTCTATTACTAGGTTGTTTTCTTACATTGATTATAAATCTGCAATCCTACAAATGTCATTCTTTGCTCCTAGTTCTGTCATCTGGGCCAAAAAAAGTCCAATTCCTCTTAAATGTGATAGAACTTCAAACAACTCCCAACTTCTCCTGCTACACACATCTACTCTTCTTCAGGCTAAACATGCCTGGTTACATTAACATATTTGCCTATGGAATGGTCTCTAGTACCTCACCATCCTGGTTGTCTTCTTCTGTGGCATCTTGTTAACACTCCTAAAATGTGCACAGAACTGAACACAACACCCCAGATGTGGTTTGATCAGGGCTGAAAACAGAGTAACTATCACCTCTTTATTCTGGAAGTTATGTCCTCTTAATGCAGCTCAAGATCACAATAGGTTTTTTTTTTTTGCTTTGATGACTCATACTCAGCTTGTAGTCCATCTAGACCTCCAGATGTTTTTCAGACCTACTGCTGCTTAACCATGCCTCCCTCATCTTGTACTTCTCAATATTTGAACCTTATTATAAGATTTTGCATATATGACTACTATATTTCATCTCACTAGATGCAACCCACAGTCAATCTTGTCAAGATCTTTTTGGATCCTGACTCACTCATTCAACATGTCAGCGATCTTCCCTACTTTTGTGTCATGTGCAGATTTGATAAGGATGCTAACTTGCTTTTATCCAAGACACTAATAAAAATATTAAACACCACAGGGTCAACCATAGATCCTTGCAGCACTCCACTGGAAACCTGCTTCCAAGACAACATGAATTCATTAATCAACTTTTTGAAGTCTGGGCATTCAACCAGTTCTAAATTCCCCCACTTGTACTGTTTTCTAGGCCATACTTCTCCATCATCCCATTAAAATCCCTAGATATTTTTCACATGCCTTTCCCATCCTACAGTCATGCAACTGATTTAAAAGGTAATCAAACATACAAAAATATATTTTACTATATTATATGATATATAATTTTACATTATAATATATAATATACACATATAATATATATGTGTGTATATATGTGTATATAACAATTCACATTTAATAAAGTTTAACTAAACTAACAAAGCAACAAAAAAAACTGTGCTTTCTTTTTTCACCTTCCAAGTTCACCTGGAACCTTGGTTTTATTTTCTTTCTTTTTTTAAAAAAAAGTACAGTTTTGGTCAATAAGTATACTGTGCTTGAGTAAAACCCATTTATCTCTACTAAAATTCCATCTAGTTAAATTTGGCTCATTGTCTTTGCCTGCTGAAATCTTTTTGGATCCTGATTCAGATTCTAATGTGTTGGTCATCCCTTCCAGCTTTCTGTTCTCTGAAAATTTGATTAGCATACTGTCTACACCTTCATCTAAAGTCACATATGAAAATTTTTGAACAACCCAGGGCCAAGGATAGATTTCTGGGGTAATGTACTGGGGACCTCACTCAAAACTGGCATTTGATTTTAAATCCATCTAACTGGAATATTCTTTATTTTGCATCTATCTTCCATCTTGTACATGAAGCTAGCACCAGAAACTCTGTTAAATCCTCAGAAGAAATCTAGGTGACCCATGACTATGTCATTCCCTTGGACTACAAGGGTCATAAAAAGGAAATTAGGTTAGTTAGGCATGACCTGTCCTTGATGAACTGTTACTAGCTCTTAGTGATTATTACTTCCCTTTGTAAATGATAACATCATTTTAATAATATTTTCTAGAAATTGGCAAGAAGTAAAAGTCCTTGCCTTTTTGTTTGAAGATCCCACCCTTTTATCTTTTCCAAGCAGAATGGCCCAAATCATTTCTGATGTGTAAGGGGGAACAATAGCTATAAGGGAATGGTGGCCAAGAAAGAGTGTTTTTGGTTTTAGAAAGTTAAAGCGAGGGTGAGTGGAGCAATAGGTGAATATAATGACAAGTGTATTGCAGAAGCGATGGAGTAGAGAGGTCAAATGAGATGTGTGTGGACCCTTAAAAGAGTTTTACTGGTGCTTTTTGTTTTTATATTGCAGTTATTTCTGGATATATTTCCTGCCTCCCTACTCTGACCCAGGAAGCAATGTACAAATAAAAGCAGTTAACCAAAGTAAATTAACACAGCAACCACATCTGACAGGGTATGCAACATTCTATACTCAAAATCTCCTATTCACTAAAAAGAGGGAGGTACATTTCTTCACCTCTTCTCTGGGGGCCCAGATTAATCATTAAAATTACTATGTCGAACTTCTTTTGAGTATTCTTTTTATTAAAATCATTTTGTACAACTTCGTTCTTACTTTAAATTGCATTAGCACAAACAAGTCCCCTCACATTTCTCCAAATGCTTCTTATTTATCATTTCTTACAGCACAATGATATTCCATTACATTCATATTTCACATTTTGTTCAGCTTTTTCCCAACTTATTTGCACCCATTTTTGTTTAGAGTTCTTTGCTATTAGAGAGTTCCTATGAACATTTTGGGGTGGGGTGGGGTGTGTGTGTGTGTATGTGTGTGTGTGTGTGTGTGTGTGTGTGTGTGTAGATACAGAGAACTTTTCTTTCTTTTTCTTTTTACCTTTTTAAAGAATATAATCAGCATAAGATTTTATTGGTCAAAGAGTATGAATAGTTCAATGATTCTCCTCATGTACATATAACTCCAAAAGCTTTTCCAGAATGATTGGACCAATTAATACCTACACCAACAGAGTATTAGCCTGTCTTTCTGTAGCCTTTCTGATAGTAGTGAGTCCTTTCTTTTGTCATCTTTCTGAATTTTCTAGATGTGAGGCAAATCTCAAAGCTGTTTTAAGTTGTATTTCTCTTAACATAAGTGATTTGGAGTAATCTTTCTTATGATTGTTGATAATTTGCAATTCTTCCTTTGAAAACTGTTTGGATCTTTTGATTAAAGTATAGATAACTCTTGTAGACAGACCCTGTTTTTGGTGGAAGGAACAATAGAAGATCTATTGAATTGCCTAGCATTTCTGCCACTACAAAACAGCTCTCCAGAATTAAGGGAAGAATGGAGGTGTTTTAATAAGACACCAATAAAGTTGTCATTCCTTTGGATGCTGTTCTTGGCTCTCTTTCTACATTTATTTCCTTGTAAATCTTTTACATGTCCATGGCTTCAACCAGCCCTTCTTGGCAAATATATCTCCATCTCTAGCTCCAATTTCTCTCTTGAGTTTCAGTCTCACATTTCCAACTCTCTACTCAATATCTCAATCTAGTTGCCCCCTAACACTTGAAAACTAACATCCAAAATCTAACTCATCTAGAATTAGTAATATGCACATGAATTGTCTTAGCAATAATCATTAAAGCAGTGCAGTAGATAGAGTGCTGGGCCTAGAGTCAGGAACACCCGAGTTCAAATCAGGCCTCACACACTTACTAGCTCTGTGACCAGGGGTAAGTCACTTAATCTCCCTCTGTCTCAATTTCCTCAACTGTAAAATGGGAATAATAACAGTACATACCTCATAGGGTTGTTGTGAGGATCAAAATGGGTGAATATTTATAAAGTGTTAGTACTGTGCCTGACACACAGCAGATGCTACATAAATGCTTATTCCCTTGTCTTCTCTCACTTCTCCCCCAACATCTGCTCTCATTCTTGACTTTCTTTCCAAGGCTAGAAACCTTAGTCATCTTTAATTCCTCCCTCTTATCTGCCTCCAACATCCAATCAATAGTCAAGCTCTGTTGCTTCTGCTTCTATGTTTTCTCTCTTATTTTCCTTTTCCATTCTCACTGCCACCACCCTACTTTAGGCCTTCATCATGTCTCACCTGGAATGTCACAACAGACTTATAACTAGTTAACTGTCTCCACAAATTCATTCAACCAAGCACCTACTATGTGCAAAGCACAGTACCTTTAGACTGTCTAATCCATATAACTTAGGTAAAAAATATTTTATAGTTTCCCACAGTATACTGAATAAAGTCCATATTTCTCAGTCTGAAATCACTGCTTTCTCTAATTTAGCTCTAACCTCCATTTCCAGTATCTCACACTAGTCTCCTTCACTCTCCTGCTCATAGTATTGCAATGAAGAAAAAACAGTTTGTAAACCATAAAGTGACATTTATGAGTTGTTTTGATGATAACGATAGACCTTATGATCGAGCCAAGCTGGAGTATTCCCTGTTATCTACACGTGTCTTGTTCTTCACCTCTATTCTCTATGTCTGGAATGACCTCTCTTTCTTGATACCTCTCCCTGTGGAAAACTAACTCATATTTCAAGAGCTCCCTCAAATGCTAATTCCTTCATGATGTCTTCCTTTATTCCTGCCTTCAAACTCTACTCCCAACCCAAAGCAAGTCAGAAGCAATTTCTTGCTTCTCTGAATTCAGAAGTTTGTTTGTACCTCTTTTATTTACTTATCACACTCTGCTTTATATTATAATAATTTGTGTTCATGTCTTGTCACCCTTACTTGACTGTTGGTTTTAAATGGAGAAATGGATAAATGAAAATTCTTGTCAAAACACCAAAAAAAAAAGGGGGAGGGGCGCTAGATGACTGAGATGACAACAACAAGAAATAACAAGAAATATTTGTCTATGGCTTTTTACGAAGTGTTTTCATCCACCCTGTCTCATTAGTGTCTCAGTTTTCCCACATCTTTCCAACATTTGTCATTTTCCTTTTCTGTCATATTAGCCAATCTGATAGGTGTGATGTGGTACCTTAGAGTTGTTTTGATTTGCATTTCTCTAAGCAATGGTGATTTAGAGCATTTTTTTTCACATGACTATAGATAACTTTAACATCTTCATCTGAAAACTGCCTGTTCATACCCTTTTATCAATTGGGGAATATATTCTTATAAATTTGACTCAGTTCTCTACATATTTGAGAAATGAGACCTTTCTCAGATACACTGGCTGTAAAAATTATTTCCCAGCTTTCTGCTTCCCTTCTAATCTTGGTTGCATTGGTTTTGTTCATGCAAAAGCTGTTTAATTTAATGTAATCAGAATTATCCATTTTGCACTTCAAAAGTTCTCTATCTCTTGTTTGGTCATAAATTCTTCCCTTCTCCATAGATCTGACAGGTAAACTATTCCTTGCTCTCCTAATCGGCTTATAGTCTAAATCATGTACCCATTTTGACCTTATGTTGGTATACAGTGGGAAATGTTGGTCTGTGCCTAGTTTCTGTCATACTATTTTCTAGTTTTCCCAGCAGTTTTTGTCAAATAGTGAGTTCTTATTCCAGAAGCTGGAGTCTTTGGTTTTATCAAACAGTAGATTATTGTAGTCATTTACTAGTGTCTTACATACCTATCTATTCCACTGATCCACCACTCTGTTTCTTAGTACCAAATTATTTTGATGATTGCAGCTTTATAATATAGTTTTAAATCTGGTACAGCTAGGCCACCTTCCTTTACATTTTTAAAAAAATAATTCCTTTGCTATTCTGGACCTTTTGTTCTTCTAGATAAATTTTATTATTTTTTTTCTAGCTTTATAAAATAATTTTTTGGGAGTCTGGTATGGCACTGAATAAGTAAATTAATTTAGGTAGAAATGCCATTTTTATTATATTAGTTCAGATACCCATGAGCAATTAACATTTTTCGAATTGTTTAGATCTGACTTTGTGTGAATAGTGTTTTGTAATTGTGTTCGTATAGTTCCTGGGTTTGTCTTGGCAGGTAGACTCCTAAGTATTTTATTTTGTCTATGGTTATTTTAAATGAATTTTCTCTATAACTTGCTGCTCAGTTTTGCTGGTAACATAAAGAAATGCTGATGATTTATGTCGGTTTATTTTATATCCTGAAACTGCTAAAGTTGTTAATTATTTCAAGTAGTTTTTTAGTTGATTCTCTAGTATTCTCTAAGTATATCATCATACCATCTGCAAAGAATGATAGTTTTGTTTCCTCAATGTATATTCTAACTCCTTCAACTTCTTTTTCTTCTTTTACTGCTAAAGCTAACATTTCTAGTACAGTATTAAATAATAGAGGTGATAATTGGCATCTTTGCTTTACCCCTGATCTTATTGGGAAAGCGTCTAGCTTATCCTCATTACAGATAATGCTTGCTGATGATACTTATCACTATGAGAAAAACTCCATGTATTCCTATGTTCTCTAGGAATGGGTGCTGTATGTTGTCAAAAGGTTTTTCTGCATCTATTGAGATAATGAAATGATTCCTGTTGGTTTTGTTATTGATATGGTCAATTATGCTGACAGCTTTCCTAATATTGAACCAGCCCTGCATTTCTGGTAAAAATCACACCTGGGCATAGTGTATTATCATCGTGATAAACTGCTAATCTCTTTGCTAATATTTTATTCAAAATTTTTGTGTCAATATTCATTAGGGAGTTTAGTCTATAATTTTCTTTCTTTGCTTTGGCTCTTCCTGGTTTAGGTATCAGCACCATTTTTGTGTCATAAAAGGAATCCTTCTTCACCTATTTTCCCAAATAGTTTCTATAGTATTAGAATTAATTGTTCTTTAAATATTCAGTAGAATTCACTTCTAAATCCATCTGGCCCTGAAGATATTTGATTTCTTTTTCTAAAATTGTGTTATTTAAGCATTCTTCTGTTAATCTGGGCAATTTATATTTTTGAAAATATTCATCTATTTCACTTAGATTGTTAGATTTACTGGGGTACAGCTGGGCAAAATAGCTTTTAACTACTGCTTTAATTTCCTCTTCATTGGTGGTGAATACACCCTTTTCATTTTTTGATACTGGTGATTTGGTTTTCCTCTTTTTTTTTTTTAATAACCAAATTAGCCAAAGGTTTATCTATTTTATTGTTGTTGTTTTTTTCATAAAACCAGCTTAGTTTTAATTAGTTTCATGGGTTTTTTAATTTCAATTTTATTAATCTCTCCTTTGATTTTCACAATTTTTAATTTGGTATTTAATTGAGGGTTTTAAATTTGTTCTTTTTTAGCCTTTTTAGTTGCATGCTCAATTCATTAATCTGCTCTTTCTCTATTTTATTCATGTAAGCATTTACAGATAAAATTTCCCCTAAATACTGCTTTGGTTGCATCCTATAAATTTTGGTATGTTGTCTTATTTTTGTCATTCTCTTTGATGAAATTAGTGATTGTTACAATGATTTGTTGTTTGACCCACTCATTCTTTAGCATTAGATTATTTAGTTTCTAATTCATTTTTGACCTATTTTTCCATAGCCCTTTACTACATATAATTTTCATTGCATCATGATCTGAAAAGGATGCATTTAATATTCTGCCTTTCTATATTTGATTCTGAGGTTCTGATGTCCTAATACATGATCAGTTTTTGTGTAGGTGCCGTGTATCACTGAGAAAAAGGTATATTCCTTTCTATCCCCATTCAATTTTATCCAGAGGTCTATCATATCTAACTTTTCTAAAATTCTATTCACCTCCTTTAACTTCTTTCTTGTTTCTTTTGTGGTTAGATTTATCTAGTTCTGAGAGGGGAAGATTGAGGTTCCCCAATAGTATAGTTTTGCTGTCTATTTCTTCCTGTAACTCACTTAACTTCTCCTCTAAGAATCTGGATGCTATAGTATTTGGGGCACATATTTTTAGTATTGATATAACTTCATTGTCTATGGTACCTTTTAGCAAGATGTAGCATCTAATTCTTTTTTTACATGACAGTTGTTTAAATGTTTGAAGATGGCAATCACATCCTCCCAAATCTTCTCTTGGACAGTATAAAGATCTCTAAATCTGTCTACTAATTGTTATATCAAATCATTTGGGGGTCTCATCATTCTGGTTGCTTTCTTCTGAATATTTGTCAATGTCCCTCCTAAGCAGAACACAACATTCGAGATGTGGTTTGTCTTGGGCTAAGTAGTAATAGTAAGATAACTAACATTTACACAGTGTTTTAAGGTTTACAAAGGGCTTTCCTTCAATGATGCTGTGAAATAGCTACTGCAAGCATTATCCCTGCATTAAAGATAAAGAAATTGAGGGTTCAGAGAGCCTTGTCCATGGTCATATAGTTAGTGACTAAATAGAATTATCACTTCCCCTGATTTAGAAAACATATAGCACATTAAAGAATGTGAATGGCTCAGCATGCCATTATGTCAACACTATTAGATAACTAACTGAGGATTGGCTGGCACATTTTGCAGGGTTTTCCACTGATTCACATATGGCTTTGAACTGTTTAGTAGGGCAGACATCTACCCTTAGATTCAATTTTCAATTATGTTTTTGTGAGGAAACATGAGCAAAAAGTAAAATAAAACAACCTCCAACCACATATCCTATAAATGTGGTGAAAGAAAAATTTCACATGAGATTCATGTTTAGATTTGCCCAGATAGTCTCACATTTAGGGGTTAATCTTTGAAATTCAAAGGAAAATTCTGGATAAGCCTCCCTTTTGCCCACAGTAAATACTGGAATAGAGTTCCTATTACTGCCTTGTCCAGCCAGTCAATCAGTCAGTCAGTATATCAATAAGCATTTATTAAGTGCATCCTGTGTGCCAGGGACAACTCTAAGCTAACTGCTGGGGATATCAAGAGAAAGAAAACAAACAAAAAAGCAGTCTCTGCCCTCAAGAAATGGTCATTCTAAAGGAGAAACAATATATAAAATATTAGGTACACATAAGATATATACAGATTAGAAGAAGTAATCTGAAAGGAGGAGGCATTAGTACTTGGGAGGACCAGGAAAGATTTCCTAGGGAAGATAGAAAGGAAGCCAGGGAAACCCAGAAGTGAAGATGAAGTTATAGGGGATAGTCAGTATGAAGTCATGGATATGGGAAATAAAGTGCTATATACTCTACAAGAATATACTTTTCAACTATGGAAGAGATATATTTTAAATTTATTTTAAGTTAATGAGAGAAAAATACTGGAAAGAGATAATTTCAATCAGAATACCAGCTTTAATAGTCAAAAGCTTGATCAAAACAGATAGGCAGATGGAATGAATATAAATATAAAAAAAAAGACTGAGTTATCCACATTTCTGCTGCTTATAAAAGTCTAGGCATCATTAAAAAGCAGCTCTGGGTAGTAGAAGAAAAAAAAGCAAGAACCCAGAATGAGGAGACCTGAGTTTGGATCTTGGTTTAGACAATCCCCATGTGATGGGCAACTTGCTTCAGTTCTCTGAGCCTCATTTTCTTCAGCTTTAAATGAGGATGATAACACCAGTATTATCTACTTCCAAGTGATACTGTGGGGCAAGCCTCTGGAAATCTAATTGATATACTGCTGATGATAAGGTTTCACTAACACGTAAATACTTTTCCCTCTAAGTGATACTTCACTCACACTGCTCATATTCCTAACTTCCCACCCCACCCTTCTTCCCCTTATCAAAAACTACTTAGTTGGAAAGAAGCTGATAAACTCACTCAGGCTAAGGAATGAATGTATGACAAGGCTTAAAGGCTATCCCTTAAAGAATATCTGTTCTGGCACAATCTGACAAAACCTTAAGGCAAAGGGATACAATTTCTCTCCTCATAAAAAGATTGTAAATTTGGGGAAGATTGTCAGGGGTATGAAAATGAAGTTGTATCTATGAAAAAGTCTGTGAAAAAAGTAAAATGTTGAAATTTGATTACTATTAGAAATGCAGAAGGCAAGAAAAGTTGCTAAAACTAACTTTGTACCCTGGAGTCATGAAGGGGATACTACAAAGGGAAATAAAATGCTAAGGATATGGCTCAGAGGAGAGAGTAGTGATAAGAGTCTTGAACCAAGGTCTGGAATAGGGAAAAGGAGAGGAGCTGGCAAGCAGGCCTTCAGTCTGAAACACAAGCACAGACGCTTTTGAGGTCCAGCAATACCTTGGATATAGCTGCAAGAAGTGTGGTAGACAGAATTGTGCATATAATGTTACAGTAAGAATCATGTGCTTGCATTGGGCAGTACATGAAAGAAGAGCTATCTAGAGGAGGCCCCTTCCAACTGGCACAGATATGTCTTATTGTAATGTTACCAGTGAGTCTGGCCAGGCAAACTAGAAGAGGGATGGAACCACAGAGCATATATGGAGTAGAGAGAGCAAGTGCAGGGAGAGATCCCCATTAGGTAACTTTTCTGGGGAGGCTTCCTGGGGAAGGTAAGGATTGAATTAGGCCTTGAAAGATGAAGAAGGTTATTTTTTCTAGCTCAACAATCCTAAAGAAAGAACTAAGAACTGAGGAATGAAAGTTAGCATCACACAAGACTTGGCAACTACCACTTAAAGAAGTGGGGAGCTTGGTCTATGATATTCCAAAAGACAAAAGATAGAGGCTAAAGATAGAATTAATCACTTACTCAGAAAAACTTAGTACAGACAGTTCTCATTGGATATAAATTGCATTGTGCAAATTTGTTCTTTATGTAAAGAACTCTGAAAGAAATCTGCATTCCAAAAAAAAAAATCTTATGTTAACTTTACGGTTACTACATAGTAACTATATAGTTACCATATAGTAACTGTATAATTACTATATAGTTACCATATAATAACTGTATAGTTACTATATAGTTACCATATAGTAACTGTATAGTTACTATATAGTAGTTACTATATAGTTACTATATAGTACTGTATGCTCTCTCTCTCTCTGGCCTGACCCTCAGGCACTCCATGGCCTCCCACCCCCCTACAAAAAAAAAATCTAAAAAAATCTCTCCTCTAATTGAAAGCAGAAGAATGGATGTGCAGAGAGACTGCCACTGCTCCCAATGGATCAGGGGCTTGGCTTGAGACCTTTGGGGCTGAGAGAGAAGACCTTTGCCCCAGCCTACCCACCTGTCTGCATGTCTGTCCTCACTTGGGTACTATGTGTCTGTCCTTTACCACCCAAGTGTTCTTGAACCATGTGCTGGTCCTCTTCCCCCATAGGCATGAGGCTCCCTTTCTGTCTCCCTTCTTCCCTCCCTGCCCCATGTCTCTGGGCAAATTTGCATTATGTAAAAATTGCTTTACATAGAGATCTGTGGAATGGTCCATTTTTGTAAAATGAGAACTCTCTGTATAATGCTACAGATGGGGAAATGGATCTTTAATAAAACAGAAGACTTTTATGCATTCCTGAAGAAAAGACCAGAGTTTAGTAGAAATTCTGAAATAGGAACACTATGGTCAAGATAAATAAATAAATATATGTAAATAAAAACGAGCCACCAAAATGGAATGAAATGTTTATATTTAAACTCTAACAGGGAGAAGACAGAAGTTCTTCCTTAGAATTCTAATATCCTTAGGACTTAGATAAGACAGGGAGCCTGGGAGTGGTTTTGTCATTTTTTTGAAGATCTTAAAAAGAAGAAAAGGGAGGGGAAAATGAATACAAAAAGGAAGAAAGGAGGATGAAAAACAGCGGAACTTATTATTTCATAATTAGGGTATATAAGTAGAAAACTATACAAATAATAAGGAAGGGATGAGGATATCTGTGGGACTTAAAATTTATTTTAATCTGAACTGATCACACATACACAATGAATTTGGTATAGAAATACTTTCAACTTACCAAGGAAACAAGAAGAGGGAGGAATAAGAGGGATGGTAGTCAGAGAGGGATTAGTCATAAGAAAAAGAAACTCTAACCTTGGAGAGGATATCAGAGGGAAAAAACCCTGAATTTGGGGGCTGGGCAAGGAAATGAGGCAAAAGTGGATTGTATTAAGTTCAGAGCACTGATACTGAGCACACTCCTTTCTCATCCCCCCTCACTCTCAAAAAGGAGAATAATGGGGAAATACAGCAGAAACAAATACATAATTAAAAATTATAACTGCAAATGTGATGAACTTGGAAGAAGAGGGGGCGGAGCCAAGACGGCAGCTGGAAAACAGGGACTTGCTTAAGCTCTAACCCAAATCCTTCCAAACACCTATAAAAAATGGCCCTGGAAAAATTCTAAAGCTACAGAACCCATGAAATAACAAAGGGGAGCAGGTCTCCAGCCCAGGATGGCCTGGATGGTCGCTGGGAAGGGTCTATCGTACCATGCTGGCAGTGGAGCGCAGCCCAGCGTGGGCTGCACCAGGACAGATCCGGCCAGGAATAGACCACCAGGTGGAGCAGGCCTGAATCACTGAGCTGTGGCAGTTACTAGACTTCTCCACCCACAAACACCAAAGAAAACTTAGCAGGTCAGTGGGAAAACTGCTGGATCTAGGTGAGAGAAGTTCAGGGTCTGGCCCCAGCCGGGGGGCAGTAGGCAGCAGCAGCTGCAGCTGCTTCCCAAGTCCCTGGTCCACCTGGTGGGAGGAATCAAGTGGCACATCAGAGCAGGAGGGTTTTGCTGGTGCAGAGGCAGGGTTCTCTTGCTTTGCTCTGTTTGGATCTGGGTCCTGGTCCTGGTTGGCGGTTCTTGGGGGAGGAGGAGCACTGGTGTGGCAGAACTTGAGGTGACTGTGGAGTAGAAGTAGCTCTGAAAACAGCAGAGTAAGGCCCCTGAAACATGGGACAAAGCACTCTCCACTCTATAAGCAGTCATACCCTGGCAAAAAGCTCAAGGGTCAAGTAGTTAGCTAGGAACATAAGCAGGCAGCATAAAGGGACTCAGACTCAGACCACAGAATCTCTTTTTGGTGACAAAGAAGATCAAAACATACAGCTAGAGAAGTCAACAAAGTCAAAGAGTCTACATCAAAAGCCTCCAAGAAAAATATGAATTGGTCTCAGGCCATGGAAGAGCTCAAAAAGGATTTGGAAAAGCAAGGAAGAAAAGTACAGGAAAAACTGGGAAGAGAAATGAGAGTGATGCAAGGAAATAATGAAAAACAAGTCAACAACTTGCTAAAGGAGACCCCAAAAAATACTGAAGAAAATAACCCTAAAAAATAGACTAACCCAAACGTCAAAAGAGCTCCAAAAAGCCAATGAGGAGAAGAATGCTTTAAAAGGCAGAATTTGCCAAATGGAAAAGGAGGTCCAAAAGACCACTGAAAAAAATACTACTCTAAAAATTAGAATGGAGAAAGTGAAAGCTAGTGACTATATGAGAAATCAAGAAATTATAAAACAGAACCAAAAGAATGAAAAAACGGAAACATGATTATTATGGAAGTGTTGGACTAGTATGGAAGTGTTCATTGGAAAAACCACTGACCTGGAGAATAGATCCAGGAGAGATAATTTAAAAATTATTGGACTACCTGAAAGCCATGATAAAAAAAAAGAGCCTAGACATCATCTTTCAAGAAATTATCAAGGAAAACTGCCCTGATATTCTAGAACTGGAGGGTAAAATAGAAATTAAAGAATCCACTGATTGCCATTTGAAAAAGATCCCAAAAAGAAAACTCCTAGGAATACTGTAGCCAAATACCAGAGTTCCCAAGTCAAAGAGAAAATATTGCAAGCAGCCAGAAAGAAACAATTTGAGTATTGTGGAAACACAATCAGGATAACACAAGATCCAGCAGCTTCTACATTAAGAGATCGAAGGGCTTGGAATATGATATTCTCGAGGTCAATGGAGCTAGGATTAAAACCAAGAATCACCTGCACAGCAAAACTGAGTATAATGCCCCAGGGCAAAATATGGACTTTCAATAAAATAAAGGACTTTCAAGCTTTCTCAATGAAAAGACCAGAGCTGAATAGAAAATGTGACTTTCAAATACAAGAATCAAGAGAAGCATGAAAAGGTAAACAAGAAAGAGAAATCATAAGGGACTTACTAAAATTGAACTGTTTTGTTTATATTCCTACATGGAAAGATGATATTTGTAACTCATGAGACCTTTTCCAGTATTAGGGTAGATGAAGGGAACATACATATATATAGACAGAAGGCACAGGGTGAGTTGAATATGAAAGGATGATATCTAAAAAAAAAATAAAATTAAGGTGTGAGAGAGGAATATATTGGGAGAAGGAGAAAGGGAGAGATAGAATGGGATAAATCATCTCACATAAAAGTGGCAAGAAAAAGCAGTTCTAATGGAAGAGAATAGGGGAAAGGTGAAAGGGAATGAGTGAATCTTGCTCTCATTGGATTTGACTTAAGGAGGGAATAACATACACACTCAATTGGATATCTTAGCCTACAGGAAAGTGGGGGGAAGGGGATAAGAGAGGGGGGATGATAGAAGAGAGGGCAGATAGGGGGAGGAGGTAATCAAAAGCAAACACTTTTGAAAAGGGACCAGGTCAAGGGAGAAAACTGAATAAAGGGGGACAGGATAGGATAGAGGGAAATATAGTTAGTCTTTCTTAACATGACTATTATGGAAGTGTTTTGCCTAATGATACATGTGTGGCCTATGTTGAATTGCTTGCCTTCTCAAGGAGGGTAGGTGAGGAGGGAAGAAGGGAGAGAATTTGGAACTCGAAGTTCTAAAAACAAATGCTCAAAAAAAAGTTGTTTTTACATGCAACTGTGAAATAAGCTATACAGGCAATGGGGTATAGAAATCTATCTTGCCCTACAAGAAAGTAAGGGGAAAGGGTAAGGGGGTGGGGGAGAGTGGAGTGACAGAAGGGAGGGCACACTGGGGAAAGGGGCAATCAGAATATATGCCATCTTGGGGTGGGGGGGAGGGTAGAAATGGGGAGAAAATTTGTAACTCAAAATCTTGTGGAAATCAATGTTGAAAACTAAAAATATTAAATAAAGTATAAGGGGAAAATGTGATGATCTCACCCATAAAACAGAAGGTAAAAGCAAAATGGATTTAAAATGAGAAATTAACAATGTGTTGTTTATAAGAAATATATTTGGAACTTTAAAATGTACAAAGCATTAATATAAGGGGCTAGAGCAAAATCTATTATGCTTTAGCTAGACCAAAAAAGGTCACAATAATGATCTCTGACCAGGCAATAACAAGATAAACAGGGATAGTACATTATGCTGAAAAGTATCATAGACAATTAATATCAATACTTAATATATATACACCAAATGGCATAGCATCTACATACTTAAAAGAAAAACTGAACAAGTTATAGGGAGAAATAGATAGTAAGACCTGAAAAACTAGGAACTCAATGTACCACTTTCATACCTAGATAAATCTAACAAATCATTATTTATTTAGAAGAAAGAAGTTAGGGACCTAAAAAGGACCCTAGGAAAGTTAGATATAAAAGATCTCTGGCAAATGGAAATAAAAAGGGCATATGTATTTATCAGCTCTTTATGGAACCTTTATAGAAACTGACCAAGCGTTAGAGCATAAATACCTCACAGACGAATGCAGAAAAATGTTAATTTTAAATACATCCTTTACTGACCATATTGAAATGACAATAACATGTAATAATGGGCCATCGAAGAAAGGATTAAAAATCACTGGAGAAGAAATAACTTGATGCTAAGGAATTGGTAGGTCAAGGAACAAATCAAAGAATATATCATTGCATCAAAGAAAATGGCAACCATGAGCAAACATAGCAACATGAACAAGCATAACAGCCAAAGTAATCAATTGTAGAAAATTTATAGCTCTAAACAATTTCATAAACAAAAGAAAGTGCAGATTTAAAAACCTAGAAAATCAACATGTCAAAAACTCTCCAAATGAACACCAAAATGGAAATAACAAAATTGAAAATAAAAAGCACTAAATCTATAATTTTTTTAAAAACAGAATAAAAGAAGCCATTAGCCAATTAAAGAGGAAAAGCAATAAATCAGTATCAAAAAATAAAAAAGAATTCACAATAAATCAAGGAAAAATAATGGAAATCATTAGAAATGATTCCAACAATATACAAATATAACTGAGAAATTAAATGAAAGATATGAATATTTATAAAAACACATTTCCAGATTAGCATAAGAAGGCAAAAGAATTAAAATAACTCAGTCTCAGAAAAATAAATTTAAAGCCATAATTGACTTCCCAAAGAAAAACTCCAGGACCTGATGGATTTAAAAGAGCAGTGTATCAAACTCTCAAAGAACAATTAATTCCTAATATTCTATAAACTGGAAAAATTGGAAATTCTACTAAATTCCTTCTATGATTAAAAAAAGTTCTTGACACTTAGGTCTAGAAGAATCAAATCAGAGTTTTAAAAAAAAAAGGCCTCTGGAACCTTTTCTAGCTCTAGTTATATGATTCTGTGTTGGACAAATATAGAAAAATATAGACCATACCCCAGGTTTATACAAATCATACTGGGAAGAAGGGCACAGGCCATGTTCAGACTGATATGGTACTTTCCTCCGGGTGCTAAGATTCCTTTAATTTAAGTGTAAAATATGAATGACTGAGGGGAGTTATATTCAGAGACTGTTAATGAAAACTGTAAGGAAAGGCAAAGTAATACAGTGGGGTGATCATTGGACTCGGAGACTACAGGATCTCAAGAGTTGGAAGAGGCATCTGAGACAAAGAGAGCATTTAGTCCATTCCAGAGCCAATCAAGGATTCCATCAGCTAGAATCAGCTCCATCTCCAGGAAGTAGATATTCAGCCATTCTTTGAAGACCTAAAGAGATAGAGAGGCCCCTCCCTCCCGAGAGAGCTTAATCCATTTTTGTATAGCTCTTATTGTTAAGAACATTTGCCTTCTATGCAGCCAAAGTAGTCTAGCTGTTGCTCTTACTTCTGAAGCCTTTCTGGGCCAAAGAAAACAAAGCAAATTCCTCTTCTGTGTGCGAGACCTTTGAAAACTTGCAGATGGTGATGGTGTCTCCTGCAAAGTCTTTCTTCTGGAGACTAAACATCTTCAATTACTTCAGTATAGCATCCTCTGCCATAATTAAAAAAAAAATTCAATGAACGGTAATTTATTTTTTCTTCCATGCCTCTCCCTTAGTAGGGGAAAAAAGAAAAACCCTTGTAACAAATGCATGGTCAGGCAAAACAAATTCCTACATTAGTCGTGTCCAAAAAAGTCTTTCTCATTCGACATCCTAATTCCATCACTTTTCTCTTTGGAGGTAGGTAGCATGCTTCATCATTATTTAATAGGGAATTGTGATTGGTTTTTGCATTGATGAGTTAAATCTTTCAAAGTTGTTTGACTATACAATGCTGTTGTGTAAGCTGTATCAGTTCATACAAAGCTTCCTAGGTTTTTCTGAAACTGTCTCTTTCATAATTTCTTTATTCATTTTCATTTCCAGAATGACAGAATTACTAATTTGATAAAGACCCCAGAGAGTAACCAAAAATATTAATTGAAACAGTAATTTTCACAAAATTTCAGGACATAAAATAAATCTACATAAATCATCAGCATTTATACATATCATCAACAAAATCCAGTTGGAAATGATAAGATAAATCCCCCCCCCCCCAGATAACTGCAGAATGTATAAAATATTTAGGAGTTCACCTATCACATAAGAACTATATGAATTCAACTACAAAACATTCTTTACACAAAGATAGACCTAAATATTAATTGTTCAAAGGTAGCTTGGACTAATATAATAAAAATGATACCTAAATTTATTTATTAAGCGCTATACTAATCGAACTACCAGGGAGCTAAAAAAATTTTTTTAATTCATTTGGAAGAACAAAAGGTCAAGAATAAAAAGGGAAATAATGAAAAAAGGTGGGAAAGAAGGGAGTCTCGCAGTGACAGATTTCAAACTTGATCACAAAGCAGTTATCATAAAAATGATTTGGAACTGGTTAAATAATAAATCAATCCATAGAACAATTAGGCATATGACATAAATGAAGCAAAGAAGTAGTAACTTTGTGCTTGATAAATTCCAAGACCTCAGCTGTGATTCAACAAAAACTGCTAGGAAAACCGGAAAGCAGTCTGGCTAAAATTAGGCTTAGATCAACACCTTAGGCCACAGCCTAAGATTAGCTCCAAGTAGATACCTGATTTAGATATAAAAGGTCATCTTTTTGTTGTTCAGTCGTCTCAGTCATGTCCAACTCTTCGTGACTCCATAGGGGTTTTCTTGACAAAGATATTAAAAGGTCCTATCATCAACAAATTAGAGGAAAAAGAAAGAAATTCCCTTTTGGATCTATGGATAAGTTAGTAAGAACTCATGACCAAATATGGGATAGAGAACATCACAGAAAATGAATGGCTAATTTCAATTTTTTGCACAAAGAAAACCTAATATTAGAAGAAAAACAGGCCAAGCCAAGTCAATAAGCTTTATTAGGGACTTACTGGATGTTAGGCACTATACTAAGTAACTAGGTGGCAGAGTGCATAGGGCATCTGGCCTTAGTCAGGAAGACCTGAGTTCAAATCTGCCTGAGACGCTTAGTAGTTGTGTGACCCTGGGCAACTAACTCAACTTTTCTGTGCCTGAGTTTCCTCAAACATAAACAGTACCTGCCTCTAATGGGTTGTATGAGGATCAAATGAGATCATAAAGTGCTAGGCATAGTGCCTGACACGTAGTAAACTCTATATAAATACTTATTTTCTCCTCACTCTCACAAGTATATAGAATAAAAAAAAAGAAGCAAAAAGAAAGGCAGTTCCAGCCCTCAAGGAGTTTCTAATTGGGTAAGACAACACATAAAAGGAAGGAAAAAAGGTGGGGAAGGAAGGTATTTGCATGGGGGATGGGAGCATGGTAGGGAAATATATCAGGGACAAAACCCAGACAAAAATGAAGGCATGAACATGACTGGCTTTGGCACTATTCTAAAAATGTAGTTTCCAGGAGTAAGTGACCAGTTAGGAGAAAGGGCCATCCAGGACATAGTAATCTTCTAGGGTAAGAAGGCAGCCTGCACATGCTGGAGAAAGAAGTCCAGAGAATTAGGACCAGGGTCCAGAGAGAAATGAAGGAGAGAAGAAATGACCAGGAAAAAACTACCTTTGTAGCAAATTTCCCTGATAAATATCTCATTTATAATATATATAAGAAATTGATTCAAATTTGTTAAAGTAATGGCTATTCCTCAACTGATAAATGGCCCAATTTGGCAATTTTCAGAGGAAAAAACCCAAGCTATCAAAAAGCATATGAAAAATTATTCTAAATCACTAATAATTAGGAAGGCTGATCAACAGAACAGATTAGGTATATTGCCTACAGAAAAACAAAAACAAAACCAAATGTAATAGTCTAGCATTTGACAAACCCAAAGACCCCAGCTACTGTGGTAAGAACTCATTAAACCGCCTAAAATTGCTGGGAAAACTGGAAAGCAATCTGGCAGAAACTAAGTATAGATCAACATCTCATGTCATATACCTAGAAAAGCACCAAATGGATGCATGACTTAGATATAATTGTTGACATCATAAACAAATTGGAGGACCAAGGACAAAATTATCTTTTAGTTGCATGGCTAGTGGAAAATTTCATGACCAAAGAAGGGACAGAACAGATCCCAGAAGGTAAAAAGATGAATTTTGATTACATAAAGTTTAAAAGGCTTTGCACAAACAAAACCAATGTAGCTAAAATTACAAGCTAAGTAAGTAACTAGGGGAAAAAAATCTCTGTAGTAAATTTATCTGATAAAGGTTTCATTTTCAAGATGTGTGTGTGTGTGTGTGTGTGTGTGTGTGTGTATTCCAATTTATAAGAGTAAAAGCCATTTTTCCAAATCACAAAAGGTCAAAGGATACGAACAGGTAGTTTCCAAAGAAATCCAAGGTAACAACAGCCACGTGAAAAAAAAATCTCCAAATCAGTAATGAGTAGAGAAACGAAAATTGAAGCAACTTTGAGATTTCACCTCAGGCTTGCAAAATTGACAAAAAAGAAAAATGACAAATGTTGGAGGGACTTTAGAAAAACAGGCTGGGGATGTGAATTGGTACAACCATTTTGGAAAACAATTTGGAACAATGTTCCAAAATATTACTAAACTGTGCATACCAGCAATTCCATTACTAATCCTATAATCTAGAGAGATTAAAGACAGTGGAAAAGGTCTTATATGTACAAAATATTTATATCTTTTTTCGTGGTGGCAAAGAACCTGAAACTAAGGGGGTGTCTAATAATTGGGGAATATTATATGTATATGTAATAGTATATGAATATACTAGAATACTACGATCCTACAAGAAATGATGAAGATAGTCTTAGAGAGACCTGGGAAAACTTGTGTGAACTAATGAGAGTTAATTGAACAGAACAAGGAGAATTATTTATATACAATATTGTAAAAATGAACAATTTTAAAAGACAGGAATTTTTATTAATACAATGATCAACCATAATTCCTGAGAATTGATGATGAATGCTACCTACCCCTTGACAGTAAGGTGATGGACTCAAGAGTGTAAAGGGAGACACATTTTTTGACATGGCCAATACAGGAATTTGTTTTGCTTAACTGCATATATTTGTTACAAGGGCTTTTTTTTTCTTTGTTTTGTTTTGTTTACCAAGCCAAGAATGAGGGAGGAGGGAAGAAGGAAGTAAGAGGGAGAAAAATAAATGCTTGTTAAAAAAAATAAATTTTATAAAAGGCACATTAATTTACTGTTGGTGGAACTGTAAATTGGTCTGGCAATTCTAGAAAGCAATTTGGAACTATGACTCAAACTTCACTAAAATGAATGTGAATATTGTGAAGGGTCATATTTCTTATCATGGCTTGGTAGTGTATTTTACTTTAAGAGACAGGGTTTCCTTAACTGACATAAGAGAATTTCATTAAATTCAATGAACGTAAGAATATGTTTGGTCAGTGACAGGGGAAGAGTCATGGGCAGTATAGGGTTGTGTCCCTTCCTAAGTTTCTGTGCTTATAATTTTGTTCCAAAAAGAGAATAAACAGCTGACTCTACTCAGAGAGCTTTACTGCTCTACAAAAACCGTGAGAGTGTTTATATCCTCTACAAAGTTCCCTGGATGAATTACAGTCTTCTACCCACTCTTGACATACAAATATTTTCATAAGACAAACAAGACAATTTAGCAATGCTGCATTTGACCTCTTCAGCCTTCCTCACTAACCATCAGTTAATGGAGGTGATTTTCCTGGTTAGATCAGTCTGTTGTAGCCTTCAGGTAGAACTAAAAGCACAATTCCAGTTGCCAAATGCTTCAAGTTTCATGCCTGCCTTTTTACTATTTCTTCTTGCCAGCATGTGATATCGTCTTTGTCTTTCTCTTATTGCATTTAAATAGATCCCTCTCCGCTACAGGGAGAAAAGCTGCTACTTTTTTAAGGTCACTTCAGATGTTTTCTTTAAAGTGGTGTTAACATAAAGCAAATGTCTTTAGACACTCCAAGTTAATCTGCTAAGATAAACAAGCTTTGCTTACAATATTCCTATACTGAAATCATAGGCTTATGGCCTACAGCTTCTTAAAGGCTCAATTCATGCATGCTTAACTGTCTGCTTAAGAAAAAAAAACAAGATTCCTTTGCCATGGAAACCCCACAGAAATGTCTGGTTCAGTCTACATAACACACACCACAAATAAAATGCCTATCTCTTCAAAATGTATTGTATATTTACACAGAAAAAACCCAGAAAATGATCAGACTATTGTAATGTGCTGAACATTACAAATATGGAACTCACGGTACCATTCCTTTTCTGGGGCACACTTCAATCTACACAAGTTACTGCCATTTCAAAAAAGAAAATACCAGACTTGGGCATTACAGAGGTAGTTTCCTTATTTATAAAATGGGGAAAATAATAATTGTGTGACCTATCACAGAAGGTTGTTATGAGCTAAGCACTTGGGAAATTATATAGCCTCTCCAGCTTTCTCCTCACCAGCTGCCTTCCTGACCTATAGTTTTCTCTCACGATTGGTGACTGCCTCTCAACCATTATTTCAAGACAAGCCCTGGTCATGATTTACTACACTCCTGACTCAAATCAACTCTGTCCTTGTTCCTGAATGGAGTATGTCAATCTACTCTCCAACTGCCCACTCACCATTCTTGTAACTTTAGGAATAAAAGTGCCCCTCCCCGGTCACCATTCCCTTTCTCTTCCACTAGGACCCAAGCTTCTTGTTGGCAGGGACCATGCTTTTTTATTTATATCTCTAGCACTCAGCATACTGATTGACACATAGCAAGCATTTAATAAACATTTTTTATTTATTCCATCAAGTGTGAATTGTAATTACTTTATCAATCTTACAATTTCCATATCTACCTGGTTATTAAGACATTCTTGCTTGCAAATGATCCTGCAAACCCCAGAGACTTCCTCAAGAGAAGGCCTTTATGGTCACTTAAAAGGGACAGACCTTGAAATCTAAAATGGATTGTGATCTAATCTGGGAGAGGGAGTTTACATATTGATGAGATCGTGGCTCCATCAAAGCACTGATGTACCTTAATGCTACATAACCCACTTCTTTCATTGTTGATCATAAGCCTGCCAGACTGGTGCACAGGCTCATGGGCATATATTTTGAACTCTCATCCATAAGGGTAGTCATCTATTCCTGCCAAACTGTAAGTCACCCACCAAGACAACTTTGAAGATCCTAAACTAGGCAGCAAATTAATAAATTTTCTGCCACGTTTAGGACTTTTGAATAGTGCATAAACATAAAAGTAGATAAAGCAATGAACTTGAAATCAGGACTACAAGGGTTAAAGTCTAACCTCATACACATCTTAGCCATGTAAATTGGACAAGTCACTTAATACCTTGGAGCTTCATTTCCTCCTCTCTAAAACAAAGAAGCTGGACTAGACGACCTTTCCATCCCTTCTCAAACTTCCCACAGCTCTCCCTCCCTTAACCCTCTTAGATGAGAACTGTCTCATATCTTACTGAACTGAAAAAAAGGCCATTCATCAAGATCTCTCCCTTATATTCTCTTCCTCACCTCACACCACCAAGATGCTTTCTGCTAACTGAGGCTTCCTTTGTCCCAGTCTCACAAAATGAGGTGACCTTTCTTGAAAAGGCAAATCCTTTTACTTGCACAAGGGATCCCATTCCACGCTGTCTTTTCCAGCAGGTTACTCCTTGTCATCCCCACTCTTTTATCTTCAATCACTCTTTGTCAACTGGCTGTTTCACTACTGCCTACACACAACAGGTGTCTCCATTGCCTTCCTTCTCACTCTTATAACTGTCCACAATCTGACTTCCAACCTCATCATTCAACTGAAATGGCTCTCCCCAAAGTTACTGATTATCTCTTAAATGCCAAATTTAATGTCCTTTTCTCAGTCATCATCCTTGATCTCTATGCAACTTTGGACACTGCTGATCATTTCTTCTCTCTAGGTTTTGACTCTATTTTCTCCTTCTCTACTCCTACCTTTCTGACTGCTCCTTCTCAGTCTTGACTGATTCTTCATCCAGGTCATGCCTATTAAGTACGGGTGTTCCACAGAGCTCTCTCATGGTCTCTCTTCTCTTCTCCCTCTGTGTTAGATGTGTCAAATACATAGCCCCTAATGTCCTTAAACCAGATTAAAGTCTAACTGGGAATACTTAACAAAATAAATAAAAATACAATAAAACATATATAACATTACATTTCAAAACTAAGTCCACATGTGGCTTGTAGGGATCCTCATGTATGGATTAGTGGTCCCTGTTTCCATTTGAGTTTGACATCACTGCTCTATGTGATTTGTGTCTGAAAAAACTTTTTAATTTTTATTATCAAAATTATCCATTTTAATGTCTCTATATCTTGTTTTGTCATAAAGTTGTCCCTTATCCATAGATTTGACAGGTAAACTACTACATGCTATCCTAATCTGCTTATGGTATTACCCTTTAGGTCTAAATCATGTACCCATTTTGACTTTATGTTGGTATATGGTGTGAGATGCTGGTCTATACCTAGTTTCTGCCATACTGTTTTCCAGTGTTCCCAACAGTTTTTGTCCCAAGTTTAGAACTTTCGGTTTATCAAACACTAAATTACTATGGTTATTCACTATAATATACTGTGTACCTAAAATATTCCACTGATCCATCACTCTATTTCTTAGGCAGTACCAGATTTGTTTTGATGATTACCACTTTTTAATACAGTTTGAGATATGGTATGGGGAGGCCACCTTCCTTCACATTTTTTTCATTGATTCCCTTGATATTCTTAGCCTTTTGTTCTTCCAGATGAATTCTATTATTATTTTTTCTAGCTCTACAAAATAACTTTTTAGTAGTTTGATTGGGATGGCACTGAATAAGTATATTAATTTAGGTAGAACTGTCATTTTTATTACATCAGCTCAGCCTGCTCATGAGTAATTAATATTTTTCCAATTATTTAGATCTGACTTTATTTGTCTGAGAAGTGTTTTGTAATTGTGTTCATATACTTCCCAGGTTTGTCTTGGCAGGTAGACTCTCAAGTATTTTATACAGTCTATAGTTGTTTTAAATGGGATTTCTCTTTCTATCTCTTCCTGCTGGACTTTGTTGGTAATATATAGACCTGTTGATGATTTATGTGGATTTATTTTATATCCTGCAACTCAGCTGAAGTTGTTAATTATTTCAATTAGTTCTTTAGTTGATTTGCTAGGGTTCTCTAAGTATAGCATTATATCTTCTGCAAAGAGTAATAGCTTTGTTTTCTCATTGCCTATTCTAATTTCTTTAATTTTTTTCTTCTCTTATTGCTATAGCTAGCATTTTTAATATAATATTGAATAATAGTGGTGATAACGGGCATCCTTACTTCATTCCTGATCTTACTGGGAAGGCTTCTAGCTTATCCCTGTTATAGATAATGCTTGCTGATGGTTTTAGATAGATACTACTTACATTTTAAGGAAAGCTCCACTTATTTCTATGTTGTCTAGTGTTTTTAATAGGAATGGGTGTTATATTTTGTCAAATTTTCTCTCTTTTCTTAAAATTTTTCCTGTCTACTGTATTTTTTTCTGCTATCTACAAACACCTGTCTTTCCCTCATTTAAAAAAAAAATTCTCACTTGATCTAGTCATCCCTGTTAGCTGTTGTCCTATATTCCTCCTCTCCTTTGTGGATAAACTTGAAAAAGTTGCCTACAATTGGTGCCTCCATTTTCTCTCCTCTTCCTCTCTTCTAAATCCTCAGCAATCTAGTTTCCAACCTGAGTGTTCAAATGAAACTACTCTTTCCAAAGTTTCCATTGATCTCTTAATTGGTAAATCTAATGGCCTTTTCTCAATCTTGATTCTCCTTGACCTCTCTGAAATATCTGATAGTCAGGTTTCACTTCACATCTGATCATTTTCTCCTGGATATTCTCTCCTCTCTAGGTTTTTGGGACATCAGCCTCTTCTGGTTCTTTTATCAGTTTGACCACTCCTTTTCAGTTGCCTTTGCTGTCATAACCACCATTTTTGGTATCCACTAACTTTTATTTTTTGGCTCTATCTCTATTTGCTCTATTTGGCTAGGTTGGTGATCTCAATGGCTCCCATGGGTTCAATTACCACCTCTATACAGATTATTTTCACCTCTAAATAACCAGCCCTAGTCTCTCTCCTGAGCTGCAGTCACACATCTCCACTTGCCTCTTGGATATACATCTCAAATTCAACATGTATGAGCCAGAACTCATTATTCTTCTCCCTCAACAATTCCCACTTCTGAATTTCCCTATTGCTGTTGAGGGTACCAGAATCCTCCTATTCACCCAAGGCCATAATCACAGTGTCACAAAGTTCTCACTCATGCCACATGTGCATTCCACTGTCAAATCTAGTTGCTTCTCACTTTACAACATCTCTTCTATATGTCCCTTCTCTACACTCATATAGCTACTTATACAGGCTCTCATCACTTTTTGCCCCAAGTAGCATGAGAGCCTTCTAATTGCTCTCCTTGCTTCATGCCTCTCCCTTCTTCAATCTATTCTTCACTCAACTGCCAAGATGATTTTTCCTAAGCATGTTATGATATGTTATATTAAGTAGTTTTTCAGTCATGTCTGATTCTCTATGACCTAGTTTGGGGTTTTCTTGGCAAAGATATTGGAATGGTTTGCCATTTCCTTTTCCAGCTCATTTTTACAAATAAGGAACTTAGGCAAACAGTTTAAGTGACTTGCCCACCCAGTAAATGTCTGAGGATAGATTTGAAGTAAGGAAGATGAGCTGTCCTGATTCTAGGCCCAGCACTCTTATCTACTCTGCCACTGAGCTGTTCCTTTCCAAAGCACAGATCTAATGATATCATTCCTGAGGGGTGGGGTTGCTACCCTCAACCTCAATAAGGTCCAGTGGTTCTCTATTACCTCCATCCAGGATCAATATAAAGTACTCTATTTGGTATTAAAAGCCTTCTACAACCTGGCCCCTTCTTACCGTTCCAGTATTTTTATATCTTTCTCCCCTCCATAGGCTCTCCATAATACAGCTAAATGCAACTATAATATGTTCCTTGAACACAACATTCCATTTCCTGTCTCATTCCTTTGTACAAATTGCCCCCCACACCTAATTCCTCGTCCCCACCTCTCAATTTCCCTGACTTCCTTCAAGATCCAACTTAAAGTCCACCTTCCACGGGAGGCCTTTCTGATTTCCCCCAGCTGCTAATCCCTTCTCCTTTCAGATTACTTTCTATGTACTCTGTATGTATAGAGCACTAAGCCTGGAGGCAGAAAGACCTGAGTTCGAATCTGGCCTTGGACACTGTTTGCCTTACTTTCCTCATCTGTAAAATGGGGATAATAATAACACTTACTTCCCAGGGTTCTTGTAAGGCTCAAATGAGACAATGATTGTAAATGCCTAGCACAGTGCCTGGCACAGAGTAAGCAGTATAGAAATATTAGCTATTATTATTTTGTGAGATAAATGTTATAAAGCACTTGGGATATAATAAGTACTATAGAAATGTTAGCTATTATGTACTCAGAAATTTACATGTTGTTCCCCACCCCACCTGCCCTTGCCAATTGAAATACAGACTGATAGGGCAGGAACTATTTTCTGCTTCTCTTTGTATCCCAGAGCTTAGCTCAGTACCTAACACAAAGTAAGAGTTTAATAAATGCCCGTTGATTGACCAACTGATTAGTGCAGCACAGCTCTGGTAAGCCCTGATGCTAACCATTGTCAAAGGGCTAGCTTACATAAGCTGGGAGATGCTTGGTACCAGCTCGGTCACCAAGAAATGAAGTTTTTGGCCACAGTGATTCATGAAAACTCTCTACTTAGTGACAGCTGGGTTGTGATCTTTATCAGTGGAGTGAGTATCCACAGTGAAATCATAGCTTCTTCAAATTTTGAAGATATATAAACATACATATGCATATATATATGTGTGTGTGTATATATATATGTATGTATGCATGTATGTAAGGGCATGTTCATGTTCCAGATCCTTTAGGATATGGACAGATAAGATAAAAAGCTATACTCAAGTGCCGCAGTAAATTTTACTTACTTTGCTCTCTTGGCCATCTCATTGCCATCCCATCGTGGGCTGTATGGGTAATTTTTCTGGGCTTGAGAGTACAACTGTCCACTGTTGGTAAAGTGGTAGACTGATTGGAAGGTGAGAGTAGGCTGGTCTCGAGGAAAATACAGGGGAAGGTCAACTGCAAAGACAAAATTAAAAAGAAAAACTGTAAATGCATTGATAGAAGTGAAGACATTTTCTCAGCTTCATTTGACTTCAGGCTAAAGTCATAATTAATCGTCAGATGTGTACTGAGTGACCACTACATGGCCAGGATGGGATTCTAGTTCCAGTTCTGCTAGTGAGTAATTGCACGGCTTTGGGCAAGCCTCTGTATTGCCCTTGTTGCCATCTTGGTGCCTGTGTTTGATTCTGGGCCATTGACAGAGAAGTTTGAGACACCATTTAAGATCTTACGGAGTTTATAATCTAGTGCAATGAAGCAAGATCTACACGAAAAGTTTACTAACAGTACAAGGTGCACTGAGTACATGTTACATGATTAATGACTGCTGATAAGTACTACAGAACCTTAGATAAAGGAGAGAGTGCTCAGAGAAGACAAGACGAGATGACCCTTAGAGGATGGTTTAGATAAGTAGAAGGGTAGTGTCAGGTTAAGTTTAAAAAAATTCATTTATTCAACAAATACTTCTTGAGTATCCACTATGTAAAATCTTTTCTTCCTCCTCCTCCTCCTTTTTGCTAACCTTTGGTAACCTTTCCATGAGTATAATTATATTTATACAGATGATGCTCAGATCTATACATCCAGTCTAGTCTCTCCTTAAGCTTCAGTCCCAATCAACAACTGCCCATTGCATATTGACAAGTGGCTATCCCAGAGATACCTTAAATTCAACATGTCCAAAACGGAAATCATCTTTCCTCTCAAGCTCTTCCTTCTTCCAAACTTCCCTATTTCTATTAAAGGCTCAAGGTCAAAGCCTAGATATCACCCTGGACTTATTACTAACCCTCACCTTACAAATCCAAAGAGATTCCAAATCCTGTCATTTCTTCTACACCAGTAATATCTTTGTATCCAATGCCTTCTTTCCAATCTCTTGTTCAGGCTCTCATTACCTCTCACCGAGATTATCAGAACAGTCTTATATTTGGTCTTACTGTTTCAAGTCTCTTCTGACTCCAAGTCAATCCACAAACTTCTGCCAAAGTGATTTTCCTTAGAACAGATCTACCCATGTGACTCCCCTACTCAGTCAACTCTACAGGCTTCCTATTGTCTCTAGGATAAAGTATAAGCTCCTTTGTTTAGCTTTTATAGTCTTATATGCCCTGGCTCCAACCTATCTTTTGATCCTCACTGGATATTACTCTCTTTCCTGCTCTCTGTAATCATCAAACTGGACTTTATTCTATTCCCTATACACAACATTCCATCCCTTGTCTCTGTGCTTTTTAACTGGCTGATTGCCACAGTTGGCATACATAGCATACTTCTGCCTGATGGATTCTCTCTCCATCTTCCTTTAAAGAAGCAGGTCAGGCATTATTTTCTACATGAAACTTTTCCTGATCTGCCCAATTGCTAATGCTCTCTCCTCCCAAAATAGCTTATAGTGAACTATATTTTATATATATATATATATATATATATATATTTGTATTTATTGCCTTTATAGTGATGCTATACATATTTACACATATACTTGCCTACTTTATTAGAATATAAGCTCTTTCTGTGTGGAGATAATTTCTTTCTCTGTACTCATATCCCCAGTGCACAGCATGGTGCCAGGGACATAGTAGGCTCTTAATAAATACTTGTTGATTCATTGATGTTTCAGAGAGACAGTGAGTAGACCACCTTAGTTAGAACAGAGGTTTCATATTGGGGAGTAGTAGAATATAAGGCTGGAGAAGTAGGTTGCTGTCAGATTGTGGGTGATGTTTGAATGTCAGAGAAAGGGAAACACCACTCTGAGGCTGAACCCCTAGTAGTGCTAATAACTCTTCCAAACTCATTCAGCAATAATTAACAAACTCCCATCATACTTTGCCCATTTGAGTGATCCCAAACACCTGGCTTTCATCATACAAACTCCATTCCACATTTCTCATTGCCTGATTCCTTATTACCAAGCCTCTGAACTGAAACTCTCCTCCAGTCCACAATGTTGTACTTGAAAACTACCCACATCTCCCACTGTATATATAGTCTCTGGAATCTGTGCTTACTTAGTGGATAACAAATCTGCTTTCATCTTAAATCTCTTCTTTTCCTACTTTCATCTTTTGGCTCTCAGCGAGACCCAGTTCCCTCCTGATGACACAGTCTCCCTGGCCATTCTTTCCAGCACTGTTGCACTTTCACTCATTCTCCTCTCGCTGGCCAGGATCGGGGAGTCAGAATACTCTTTGTTCCCCAATGCAGGTTCTCACTCTACCACCATGGCTCCCCCATGAGGTTCATTCAAGCCATATTTAATACTCTACTGACCTCCAGGACACTCTCCTTTCCTCGATGAGTTCAGTGCCTGGCTCACAGTCTTTCTTTCCTCCCCGAGTCCTGCCCTCATACTGTGAGACTATAGTATGTTGATATTCCTTCAAATACCCCTTTCTCCCAGTTTCTCAACTTGCTCATTTCCCATGACCTGCTCCTCCACTCCACACAGCAACACAGAGATGGTCATGCTCTTGGTCTTGTTGTTACCCATAAATGCTCCACTTCAATGTTTATGAACTCTGAAATTCCCTTAGCTGACCACAATCTATTGTTCTTCAGCCTCTCCTTCTCTCATGCAATTCTGAACTCTGTTGTTCATTCTATCTGTCATCTGCAATCCCTTGAACCCTTAGTTCTTTCCCAGGCTATCACCCCTGCACTGGCTACACTCCCCTTCCTTTTCCATCTTGACCCCTTAGCACATTACTTGTACAACTGACTCCATTTCATCCCACGTTCTCAGACAGATTGTCTCAATTATTACCCCCACTTTCTTAATTATCTTCATTCTTTCCTTGTCCACGGACTGCTTTTTCATTGCCTACAAACATGTCCATGTCAATGTCGTGCTCAAAAAAACCTTCACTTGATCCAACCATTACTACTAGCTATCATTCCATTTTTCTCCCCTTTTTTTGTGGCTAAACTCTTTGAGAAGGCCATTTGTAATAAATGCTTTTGCTTTTTTTTCCTCTCATTTTCTTCTTAACTCTCCACAGTCTAACCTCTGACCTCATTATTCAACCAAACTGCTCTCTCCAAAGTTACTATCATCTCATAGTTGTCAAGTCTAATGGCCTTCTCTCAATTCTTATCCTTCTTGACCTCTCTGCAACCTTTGACACTGTTGATCACCCATTTCAACCTGATGTTCTCTTCTCTTGGTTTTTGTGACCCTTTCCTTGTTCTCCTACCTCTCTGAGCACCACCACCCCCTTAGTCTTCTTGTCTGGATCTTCATTCAGGTCACATCAGCCAACCATGGGTGTTCCACAGGGCTCTCTTGTGGGCCTTCTTCTTTTCCCCCTTTATATTATTTCACTTGGTGATCTCATTAACTCCCTTGCATTCAATCATCATCTCTATGTTGATTGCTTTCAAATCTCCTTATCTAGACCTCTCTACTCCCATTTCTAACTGCCCATGAGACAGGCATCTTAAAGTCAGCATGACCAAAAGTTAGCTCATTATCTTTGCCCAACTTTTTCTATCTTCCGAGCTTCCTCCATTGTCCCAGTCACCTAGGCTCTCAATATAGATGTCGATTTTGACTCCTCACTCTCTTTCTTATTCCCTATACCCAAACTGTTGTCAAGGCCTTTGTAACATCTCTTGCATATCATTCCTTCTCTCCTCTGACACTGCCACCATCCTGGTGCATGCCCTCATTATCTCACTTGTGGACTACTGCAATAGCCTGCTGGTGGGTCTGCCTGCTATTAGTTTCTCTCTCCTGTAGTCCATCCTCTGCTCAGTTGTTGATATAATCTTCCTAAAGATCTGACTATGGCTCCAATAAACCCCAGTGGCTCCTTTATCTTCTAGGATTAAATACAAAATCTTCTGTTTGACATTCAAAGCCCTTCAAAACCTGCTCCTATTCTGCCCACCCCCTGCCTAATTCTTCCAGTCTTCAGATACTTCACACTCCACCACATATACTTGAGGCATTTTCATGGGCTGTCTCCCATACTTGTAATACTCTCCTTCCTCATTTCTGCCTCCTGGCTATGCTGGCTTCTTTTAAGTCCCAACTAAAATTCTACCTTCTACAGGAAGTTTTTCCCATGCTCCATTAATTGTAGTGCTTTTTTCCTCTGTCGATTATTTCCAATTTATCCTAAACACTGCTTGTTTGTTCACTGTTATCTCCTCAATTAATGTGAGATTTTTCAGAACAAGGACTGTTTTTCCCTTTCTTTGTATCCCCAGCACTTCACACAGTGCCTGGTATATAGTAATGAGTGTTTAGTAAATGCTTATTGACTGTCATAGTAGGCACTTAACAGATTATTACTGAACTGAATTGAACCTACAAGTTCATCCAGAGGACCAAATACTTCCTTGCTATATCAATTATTTTCAATTTTATATTTTGTAATGTCTAGTCCAAATAATTAGCAACCAAGTCTAATCAAAACTCTTTTTTTGTTCATTTTGACCGGAAGGAATCATTTTGTTTCTTTTGTTAATTCAACAGACGCTTCTGAAGTACCTACTAGGTGCCACGTATTGTACTTGGCATTGGAGGAGACACAAAATAAGATGTGTTTTTTGCTCTCAGAGAGCTTAAAATATAGTTGAGAACATAAAAAACTGTATAGATAAATGGAATACAAATGAAATAGTCCTTGATACAATCAGCACAATATCATTTGCAAACAGGAACATCTGGAGAACCTTACCATCCAGAGGAAATCCAACTTCTATTTGGACTTCTTATCCTCCAAGAAAATGGCTAATACCTTTAATAAAATTAAGTTTCCCTGTTTTGTGACTGCCTTTATGGTGAAATTCAGAATCAATTAATAAAGTTTACTCTGAGGCTAAGTCTATAATGGAATCTTTTGTGGTCCTTAATTTAATCATGAGGAACCTTGTAGAAAAAAAGTCTTTATGATTTTTTTTTTATTTTAAACTCTATTAACAAACAAAAAACACAAAAGAATTTTCTATTCTCTACGCCTCTCAGCCAGTTGTGTGCTATAAAGATGCGTCTACTATGGAAAACCATCCATTAAAAGTGGTTGTTCCTTCTCATGTTTTCATCCCACTTCAATACAGGGGCAGCTAGAGTGCCAAGCTTGGAGTAAAGAAGTCTTTACTCTTTGTGAGTTCAAATCTGGCCTCAGACATTTATTGGCTCTGTGACCCTGGACAAGTCACTTAAACTCTTTGCCTCAGTTTCTTATCTGTAAAACTGAGCTGAAGAAGGAAATGGCAAAACACTGCAGAATCTTTGCCAAGAAAACCCCAAAAGGGGGTCACAAAGAGTTGGACCCAACTGAACAGGAACAACAAAGGAAGCTTATGTAAGAAAGGGTAGGAGGAGTTTTGTTTCCACAGAACTAAAGGTGTACTTCTCCCCCCCTCGCCCACCCCAGCTTTAGTAGAAACCAGGCCTCAAGGTCGGTCAGGTGAGAGGTCAGAGGCTTGTACGCTTGCTCATGCTTTTTGCAGTCAGGGGAATTAGAGAGGCCAAACCGCTTGAACCAGTTCAAGCTTATCTAGGATCTGGTCTTGGTCAAGAATCCAGGCCTACTGATTTGCATAATTTGCATATGTTAAAGAGGGAAAGTAGGGGAAGTAAAAGAATTCAGTTTAATCCTAAACTAACACAAGGAAAATCTAATTAACTTTACTTTTGCTTCTGTATCCTTATTATCCTACCCATATAAACTGTATAACCTAGGAAAACTATGTAAAAAATAAAGATTGTAAACTAACCATAACTCTAGAAGGAGTGGAGGGAATGGTTACCCCTGCTCCTGCAGCTGTATCAGTGTGAGTGCTCCAGGGAGCACTACACCCGCTCTCTTGAGGAGTGTAATAAAATGCCTTCCTCTGCCCACTCTAGTCCTGAGTTCTTTGGGTGAGAATGGGCAAATTACATGGATTTTCCTAAGGTTAAGGAAAGGAAAGCAATGAGCAGTGGAAGCTCGTCTTGGGCTTACTTCCTGATCCTGCCTTGGGGAGTCCTGTGATCCCCACTGCAGTGTTAAGATGGAAAGCACTCGGGATTTCCCTGGGGAACTCTGTGGTCTGCACAGCCTTCTTAAGGGGACATCACTTGGGACTTCGGGCCCTGTCTCGGGAGCCTTGTGGTCTTACTGCCGTCCTAAGGGGCCATCGCTTGGGTCCTCCTTAGGGTCTAACCCCTAGGAGGCCTTGTGATCCCCACAGATTAAGGGGGGGCTACCACTTGGTCTTCTTCTGAAAGTCTGTACAGCCTTCCCTAGGGATTATCACAGGGTTCTTCCTCAGGACTTTGGCCCTGCCTAGGAAGTCCAGTGATCCCCAAAGCTGCGTTTTCTCACAGCTTATATGTTCAGACCATTATAATAAAGATTTAATTAAAATAGGCATATGTATTGATGACTACGGATATCTTCCTGGTTGCTTCTTTTTGTGTGTGTTTTTGATTTTTTTCCCATTCTTTGAGGATTTTCCTGATATTCTGGAAATCCATCTTTGAGAGACTTTAAAATTATGTAAGTATAATGATTAGGTAATTTCAGTTCTTAGTAACTTACATCAAAACTAATTTATTTAAGAAAATATTAAGGAAAAACTGTCATTGTTGTTCCTGATTCAGGGGCCGGCTCTTCAGTTTTATTTGGCCATGGTACTGTCCTGGGAGGCTGAAATTAACTAAAGACTAGCTTCAGAACAAATGAGTCCTCATTGCCACTATGTGCGAAGTTAACTACTCATCACAGCACCCTGTGATTCTTCCTATGAAGGAGCTTAGGGAGAGGAAGAGTTTCAGGGGAAAGTTACTGAAGGAACAAAGGTAGTTAAATGAGCTGGAATCGAAGAATCACTCCTGATTAATGAAAACAATAGCAAGGTTATGAAGAAATGGAGAACAAATTACTGAACGAAATCAGTAAAAGTAGCATAAAGGATAGAAACTAGGCCAGAATTCTAAGGAAGGGCACAAAAAGAAGTGTCTTATGGGAAAACAATCAGGCTGTGTTTACACGATGCAAAAACAACTGGTTAGTTCAGATCATTCAATGAAAAAACTACTCAAACCATTTGTTCCCTATTGTTTTGGAAAAACAATTGCTTGGTTCAAGTTTTTCCGCTTTTCAATGGGCTCTTTCGGTATCAGATTCAGTGTGGCAGTAGTGAACAGAATGCTGGACTTGAAGTCTGGAAGATCTGACCCTTTATTAGCTGTGTGACCACGAACAAGTCATTTAACCTGTATAAATCTCTGATTCCCCTTCTTCCAAAACAGGATAATCTCGACAGTGCTTACCTCACAGGGTTGTTGTGAAGTTCCTATCTGGTATTATCAGCATAGAGATCTCATAATAGTTGACACTTACATAGAGCTCTGAAACAACCTATGAGGTAGGTACAACTCCATCTTACAGATGAGGAAACAGGTTCAGAGAGGTTAAATGTTGCTCATGGCCACACACAGTTAGTAAATGAAACACGAATTTTAAATCAAGTCTCTCCTGGCTTGACATCCAGCATTCTTTCCACTATCCACATTGCTTACTTGTCCCAAATTCAAGAAAGCTATGATGTGGTCCCTGCCTAGCTATGCAATCTTATTTTCCGCTTTTTCCTAACATGTAACTTCAGCTCCAGGAGTAAGGCTGGTATGTTCACTATCTCCCATATTCATGTGTTATCTCCTGGCCTCTGCATATTCTGTTTCTCCTGCCTCAAATGTGCTTTTTCTTCTTTCTATTCATTCAAGGCTTAGCTCGTCAAGCCTTTGCACCTTCCATGTTCCCTATTCTTGCACTTCCTAGCCAGCTGGTTTTGTGTCACCTCACTGCATATCTCTAGGCCAGGTTCCCTTACTCAGAAGTGGCTTTACCTGGAGGAAGAGAAAAATTATCATACCTGAGGTTTGCATAGTAGCTGCCTCAGGATAATTTCCTTGATGCTAGTGCTAACTATCTGTTCCTCCACTTTTTTACTTCAGGAACTCCATACAGCTAATGACTGTCTAACTACCCATTTCACACTGCACCTTCAGTTCCTGTAGATTCGGCAGGCACTAACTGGTTTCCTGGCGCACTATGTCTTCTGGTATCTGTGCTCTCTTGTTTTATTTGCTAACCTGGTTTTTGATCTCCCTGATCTGGGGATTTATATATTTTGTGAGTAGTAGGTGTCCCAGCTACCCATTCATTCCTTTATACCTGAGGCAATACTTGACACAATCAACTCATGTTCCATTCTTCCATGAAGCTTTGTCTGACGCCTCCAAACCACATGATTTCTACTATATTTATATTCAGTGCCACATAGTTAGGTTAGTACTTAGGTTAAACAATTAGAAAATAATGATGTGAATTTCCTCTTTTTTTTTTTTTAGAGGGAGGAAAGCAGGGCAGTTGGGGTTAAGTGACTTGCCCAAGGTGACACAGCTAATAAGTGTGTCAAGTGTCTGAGGTTGGATTTGAACTCAGGTCTTCCTGACTCCAGAGCCAGTGCTCTACTCACTATGCCACCTAGCTGCCCTGTGAATTTTCTCTAGGAGTTTAACTGCTAGCTCCTTGAGGTAAGGTTTTAAACTTGTGTTTCTCAGGTAGAACACATAGTTTACACAGATTCTCAATATACACCTGCTGATTGAAAAAGATGGATCAGATAAGGGTTATTCAGTTCATTTTTGTTTTTCTTATTTTTTAAGGTATGTAAAAGTATTTTATATTTCTGTCTCTTAAAATTAAGTTGCTTTTTATTTATTTGGGTCCTTTGATTTTGTTCCCTACTATTAGTGGCCTTTGATAGGAAAAAATGAGGTCTGGTCTATGCAGACAGGCGAAAAGAATTAAGATTATGTAGCCTATAGAAGAGAAGACTGACAGATTAAAGAACTTTCTGTGAAAAGGGCATAGTGAGGATCTATTTCCATGTTCAACAGGAAAATTTCTGTGTTCCACCTTGCACATGCCACATTTACGTTGGATGATGAGGGATTTAATTTAGAGAAAAATATTTCTGATTATGAGGTTGTAAAACCTTAGAATGGTGGTTAGAGGAAAAATCTTCTTGGAAATCTTTGAGAGGAAGATATATATAAATAATTCTTTGCTTGGAGTGATTTAAACTACAATCCTATCTGGAGGCAGGAGCACAGATTAGTTTATCTCTGGAGGCTAAGCCAACTTTTTCTCAGGGAAGCAAGTGTCACTCATTCTGCTAACCTGACTACCAGAGGAGAAAAAGATTATTTTTGGGATCAAAGGTAGACACACATTCAATTAAACTTCCAACTCACTTTTGCCAACTTTTAAACTGATGCCTTCATGATCTCAAAAACTGTCTTATCTATAAATATACAATTCTCCTTCCCTCATATAAGAAACTATATATTCAAAGACCATGAGATCAGAGTAGTCCTGAAGTAATAGCTGACTAGAAACTAGAAAAAAGAAATGAAAAAAAAAAAAGCTTCAGTAGAAAACTTGGCCATATGAGGAGTGGAGTGAGGTCAACTAGTGCTTTTGGTAATGCAATATTCAGAGATTTCCTCTCTGCACTCATTGAAGCTGGCCTGGTAGTGCCTATATTCAAAGAGGCAACCAACCAACAACAGAGTTGGTTAAAAGCAGCTTAGTTTAGTAGAAAGAGCCTGTGTGAGTAGAGGTAAGTTATTAAGTTCTCTGAGCCTCAGTTTCTTTAAATTTATGTGAAAAGGGGAAAATAATGCTTGTGTTATCTAGATCATGGAATGATTGGGGAGGGGGGGGAGCGGAGAAGGACTTTGAAAAGCCTTAAAGTTGTTATTGCTACCAGAATTAAAGCTTCATAAGGCAGCTAGGTGGTATAGTGAATATAGGAATCAGGAAGATGTGAGTTCAAGTCCTGCCTCAGACACTAGCAGTGTAACTTTAGGAAGGTCATTTAATACGTCTGCCTTAGTTTCCTCAAACACAAAAGGGTGACAATAGCAGCACCTACATCACAGGGTTGTTGTGAGGACAAAATGATGTAATATTGGTAAAGTGCTTTGTAAACCCTTAATTGCATTTATAGTTATATGAATGCTAACTATTAGTATTGTTATGATGATGACAGAAACAATGTTTTACATAAACTGTCTACTTCAACCATGAGACTAGTATGGTGGCAGAAAATAAGGCTGAGAGTAGTAAGAATCAACAAATAAATATAACTGTTAGGGATCAAAATTTCAAAGTACTATCAACCAATGACGTGACACATCATTGGTATTAGGTCGATTCCATACTAACATTTTCAATGTAAATGAAGTAAGAATGCCTAAAGGAAATTACAGTTATATGGAAGAAAGGCTTGAAAATGTTCCTTAGCTAAACAAAGGAGTTGGCTGAATTTGAATTAGTTTTATCACTTGCCCAAAAGGAACAAGTAACATGACTTCCTGGGACATTAGGTTGTTTTACCTTGCTCATGAGGAGCATAAGCAAACAAATTACCTTGAAGATTATTGTAGCTTGTAAGCCAATAATCACTTTAGAAAATGAACTAAAGAGATGATCAAAAATTTAGCAACACATCCCTCAATGGCTAAGTTGTCAAAGCACACAAATAGCTCTCAAAAGAACTGCAAACTATAAGCAACCATATGAAAGACTGTCCCAAATCACTAATGATAAGATAAATGTAAATCAAAATAACTGGGAGATTTCACCCTTCACTCAATAAATGGCAGAGATGACAAGAGATGTGGGAGGATCTGCAGAAACCTAATGGACTCCTAATGGAGCTTCAAATTGGTCCAACAATTCTGTAGTAGAATTTGGAATTAAATAAACAAAAAGATTACAATGTCTATACCATTTTACCCAGTGATCTTTCTGCTAAGGAACTCAAGGTCCAATATAGACTAAACTATTTTTGGTGTATTAAAAATAGTTAATATTTATTTAAGGCATATTACATGCATCGCCTCATTTGTATCTCCAGATAGCCCTGCAAGAACATGCAAATTTTATTATTCTCATTATGGAGATAATAAAATTGAGGCTCAGAAAGGTTAAACAATTTATTAATGAATGACCAGAGTGATAAGTGTGAGATGAAGGTTTTGGACCCTAGGTCTCTTCTTTTTCCAAGGCCAGCAATCATTTCACTATACTGCACTGCTTCTCAAGATAATATATGACATGGTCCATACCTTCATGGAACTCTAGTGAAATAATGTGACACAAACACAAGAGGTAGCATTTGATTTGGATTTTAAAGATGGGTATTCAACTAAGGAGGAGGACATTCCAGACACAGGGAACAATTTAAACAGAAACAAAGCAATTGGAAGACGGTAGGGCATATTTAGGAATTTAGGCAATACTTCATTTTGGCATCTCAAGCCAGGAATCACAAAGTCAGAAAGGAATTTGTTAATATTTGGTTACCTCAATATAGGCAACTAGGTGGCTTAGTGGATAGAGCACTGGACTTGGAGTTAGGAAGACCTGAGTTCAAATCTGGCCTTAGACAATCATGAGATGTGTGACTCTGGACAAGTCACTTAATCCTTTTTGCCTCAGTTTCCTTATCTGTCAACTGAGCTGGAGAAAGGAATGGCAAACCACTAAAGTATCTTTGCCAAGAAAACCCCATGTATTGTAGAGTCCAGAGGATCATGAAGAATCAGACATGACAGAACAACAACAAAACTCAATATGGAATGATTGCACAAGGTTTTTAAAATCTCTATCCTCTCAGGACTCATTTCCATTGAACTCTGAGTTTTAATTCCTGGGTTTGAAGTCATATTACTCAAATTCCAATACTGCCTCTACTACTTGTATGGTAGAGTGGAAAGAAGAGTGGCTGGTGAGTTTGAAGACTTATGCTCAAACCCAGGTCTGATACTTATTTCCTATGTGACTTTGGGTAAGTCACTTGACCTCTGGGCCTCAATTTCTCATCTGGGTTTTTAAAAATCTTTCCGCGACTTGTTTATTTTACTTTACAAAAAATCTTGAGTTCCAAATTCTCTTCCTCCCTCCCATCCCCTCCCCCATCTAGTGAGAAGGCAAGCAATATATTGATTATATAATCATGTAAAACATATTTCCATATTAGCCATATTTTAAAAAAAGCAAAAAAAGTGAGAAAATTATGCTTCAATTTGCACTCAGAGTTTAGCAGTTTTCTCTCTGGAGGTGGATAGCATTTTTTTTTTATCATGAGTACTTTGGAATTGTCTTGGGTCATCATATTGATCAGAATAGCTAAGTCTTTCACAGCTGATCATCATTATAACATTGCTGTTACTGTGTACAATGATTTCCTGGTCTTTCTCACTGCACGTTTCATCAGTTCATATGGGTCGTGCCATGTTTTTCTGAAGCTACACCCCTTGTCATTTCCTACAGCACAACAGTACTCCATAACAATTATATACAACAACTTGTTTAGCCATTCCTCCATAGATGAGCATCCCTTCATTTCCAATTCTTTGCCACCACAAAAAGAGCTGCTATAAATATATTTGTACATATAGGCCCTTTTTCTTTTTCTTTGGGATACAGATCTAGTTCCAAATTGTTCTCCAGAATGGCTGCATCAGTTCACTATTCCACCAACAATTCATTATTTTTCCTCATTCCCTCCAGCATTTGCCATTTCTCACTGGTGCGAAGTAGATGTTTTAATTTGTCTTTCTCTAATCAATAGTGATTTAGAGCAATTTTCCATATGCCTATAGATAGCTTTGATTTCTTCTTGAAAATGTTTTATAAAATTTTCTATGAAAACTGCCTATTCATATCCTTTGATCGTTAGTCATTTGGAGAATGGCTCTTATTTTTATAAATTTGGTTCAATTTTCTATATATTCAAGAAATGAGGCCTTTATCAGAGAAATTTTCTTCAAAATTTTTTGATATTACTTCATCATCTATGGTACTTATTTTTTTTTTTTTTAGCAAAATGTAGTTTCCCTGATTCTCTCTTTTAATTTGGCTAATTTTTGCTTTTGCTCTGTCTGAGATCATGATTTCTACTCACTTTTTTTTCACTTTAGCTGAAGCATATCAGATTCTGCTCCAGCCTTTTATTTTAACTCTGTATGTCTTCCTGTTCAAGTGTTTCTCTGGTAAACAACATATTGTTGGATTCTGGTTTCTAATCCACTCTGCTATTTGTTTGCATTTTATGGATGAGCTCATCCATTCATATTCAGTTATGATTATTAACTATGTATTTCCTTCTCTCCCATTTTCTTCTGTTTCTTCTTTTCTCTTACTTTATATCCTTTCCCTCCTCAAAAGACTATTGTGCTTCTCTCTTAAATCACTCTCCCTTTTTATCAACCTCTCTCCCCTTTTCTCATCTTCCTTCCTCTCTTATTTCCCTATTGGGTAAGATAGATTTCTAAACAAACACACTTTTCCCTCTTAGAACCAATTCTGAAGAGAGTGAGGTTCCCCCACCCCACTTTCCCCTTCAGTGTAAAAGCTTTCCCTTATGTACGTCTTTTATGTGAGCTAATTTTCCCCATTCTACTTCTCCCTTCCCTCTTCTCTCAGTGAATCTTTCTTTCTCATCCATTCATTTGTTTTGGAGATCATTCCAACATAACTGACTCACATCCATGTCCTCTGTATGTAAATCTCCTTTTAATTGCCTTACTAATGATAAAGTTCTTAGGAGTCACATGAATCATCTTCCCATATAGGAAGGCAAAGAGTTTAACCTTATTGAGTCCCTTATAATTTCTCTTTCATATTTACCTTTTTATGCTTCTTTTGAGTCTTGTATTTGAATGTCAAATTTCCTATTCAGCTCTGATCTTTTCATCAGGGATGCTTAAAAGTTCTTGATTTCATTAAATGTTCATTTTTTCCTCAGTTTTGCTGGGTAGGGCATTCTTGATTGTAATCCTAGCTCCTTTGCCTTCTGAAATATCATATTCTAAGATTTCTGATCTTTTAACGTGGAAGTTGCTAAATCTTGGGATCCTGACTATAGCCCCACGATATTGGAATGGTTTCTTTCTGGCTGCTTGCAACATTTTTTTCCTTGACCTGGGAGCTCTGGATTTGGCTATAAAATTCCTAGGATTTTCATTTTGGGATCTCTTTCAGGAGGTGATTGGTGGATTCTTTCAATTTCTATTTTACCCTATGGATCTAAGATATCAAGGCAGTCTTCCTTGATAATTTCTTGAAATATGATGTGTAGGCTCTTTTTTTGATCATGGCTTTCCAGCAGTCCAATAATTCTTAAATTATCTCTCCCTGATCTGTTTTCCAGATCAGTTGTTTTTCTGATGAACTGTCTCACAATTTATTCTATTTTTTCAAACTATCCAAATAATGATAACAGTAATAAAAACATTGATAATATTGTCACATATAAGTAAACAATTTGGCCTTATTGAGTTCCTTTATAATTGGTCTTTAATGTTTACCTTATATTTCTCCTGGACATCATATGTTGAATTTTCCCTTAAGTTCACAAATACCTCAAAGTCTTTTATTTTGTTTAATACTCATTTTTCCCATTCAGGATTATACTTAACTTTGCTGGGTAAGTTACCCTTGGTTGTTACCCTACCTCTTCTGCTCTATGATATATACTATATCAAGACCTATAGTCCTTCAACGTAGTAGCTGCTAGGACTTGTGTAATCCTTATTGTAGCTCCATGATATTTAAATTGTTTTTTTCTTGTTGCTTTCAATATTTTCTCCTTAACCTGAGAACTTTGAAACTTGGCTATGATATTCCTATAAGTGTTCCTCCTGGAACCTCTTTCAGGTGGTGATTGGTAGATTTTTTTTTCTATTTCTGCTTTGCCTCCTTGTTCTAGAATGTCAGGGCAATTTTCCTTGATAATTTCTTGATATCAAGATTCTTTTTTTTAATTGTAATTTTCAGGTAGTCCAACTATTCCGATATTATTTTTCCTTGATCTATTCTCCAGATCAGTTGTTTTTTCTGATGAGGCATTTCACAATCTCTTGTATTTTTCATTGTTTTGATTTTGTTTCATTATTTCTTGATGTCTTAGAACATCATTAGCTTCCCTTTGTCTAATTCTACTTTTCATGGATTATTTTCTTCCTTAAGTTTTTGATTCTCTATTTCAAGTTGGTTGACTTTCTTTTCATAATTTCCTTTATTTTCCTGGATTGCTCTTATTTTTCTTCTAATTTTTCCTTGATCTTTCTTATTTGATTTTTAAAGTCTTTTTAAAGTTCTTCCAAGAACTCTTTTTGTGCTTGACATTTCTCATTGAAAAAGGAGTGGCTTTTTTTCACTCTGTTACCTTTCTCTGAATGTGAACCCAGATCTTCTCTATTCCCATAGTAGCTATCTTTGGCTTGAGTTCTTTCTCTTTTGTTTACTCATTTTAATTTAGTTTTTGTTTTATTTTATTTTTAGCAGCTACTAATGTAATCAAGTTCTAGTTCTGAGATATTGGGAACGATGCCCCAAGTCTCAGGCCCTTCTTACTGTAATTTTCTGAGGTCTGTCCTAGGGCTCAAACTTGGGCTCTCCTCTTCACTCCTAAGCTACAGCTAGGGCACCCAGCCACACTGTCCTACAAATACTCTTGCTCCTTATGGTCCCTCCTGTGGCTGAAAACTATAGATGTCTTCTCTGCCCTGACACTGAAACCTGGGACTGTGCTCTTCTGCAAGTGCCCCCAGCCAGTTGGGTCCCCACCCTTCGGCTACTGCACTCACCAGGTATTTGCTAGCTCTTTCTCCCCACCACAGCCTGAGACTCATCTGGTCAGGACAGCTGTGCTTAGCATCCCTCGACAGTGGAAGGTTCTTCAATCTTCTCCTACTCAGCCATCAGACCCACACACTGTTTGTGAGATGAAAGTTTCTAAGGCTGAGGCTGCCTCCCAACCCCATCTGCCAGCAGGGCTGGTTGTTTGTTAGTTTCACAGAGCTGGCCTAGAGGTGTCTGCACTTCACTCAGACCACTCCTGGAGGCTGTCTTTCCTAGGGGGGTCTTCTCAAGTTGTCTTAGGAGAACAACAACTTTACCCAGACTTTTGTTTATTTCTGTTGTTCTACTTTCCCTCTGAGGTGATGTTCTGTCTCTTTTTGTGGAGGAAATCTGGAGAGCCAAAACTTTTCTGAACTATTCTGCCACCTTCCCAGAATCCTCTCCCACCTGGGGAATTACTAAGCAAATTATGTTATGTGGATGTGATGGAATATTATTGTACCATAAGAAAAGATGAATATGGCAGATTAAGGAATGCATGGGAAGACATATGTAATGATGTAGAATGAAGTAAACAGAACCAAGGAAACAACAAGCTCGAACATGTTGCACGTCTCCCTCCCCGCACTCCATTCGAATCAAGTGCCTTTAGGATCAAATATAAAATCCTGTTTTGCTTTTAAAGCCCTCCATAACTGTATTGGTAATTAAGGTGGGACTTTTTTTTTTTTTTTTTACCATTTTCTCTTTTTATACAGTCCTTAGATGTCATCTGATTGACTAGAACTCAGGCACATACCATTGGCTCTGGTCTTAGCAACTCCCCTTAGGGCCCTGAGGGCTTACCGATCCCTCAAACTAGCACTAGTTTGCTAAACAGCCTGGGGCCTCACATTTAATTAGTTAAAGGGTATGGACCTGTCTCTAATCAGACTTCCCTTTGTTGGCCCCACCTCAAGCCCCACCTCAAGCCTATTCAATGGGTGAGAACGATCTTTTCACTTACTGATTGGCTTTACATTTGGCCCCAAGATCTTTCATGGCCATTACATAGGCTACCCAGAAGTCTCCACATCTATACTCTTCCAGTGAGTGAGAGCCACAGACAAAATGCTAACCTCTGAATTTTTATGCCCAGTTCAGGGCCTGAAGGATCCACACCTAATCAGCAAAAGGGTGTGAGCCTGGGGCTTAGCACCTAGTAAGACTTAATCAAAGGCACTTGATTATTTTAGCATTCTAAAAGAGAAAACAATAAAAAAAAGTCCCACCTTAATTACCAATACAATAACCTGACCCCTTTCTACCTTTCCAGTCCTCTTACTCTTTATGTGTCACCTCTACCTCTACATACTCTGTAATCTAGTGACACTAGCCTCTTTGCTGGTCTTTGAATGAGACATTCCATCTCTTGATTGAAAATAGCCATTTTTGATGGCTATGCTTCATGCCTGGAATGCTCCTTATCTCTACTTCCTAACTTCCTTGGCTTCCTACAAGTCTCAGCTAAAATCCTAACTTCTAAAGAAGTCTTTTCTGATACCTCTTAATATGTCTTTGCTCTGCTGGATTATGTTCTGCATTAGTTGTTTGCATATTGCTTGTCTCATCTGACTGGGAGCTCCTTGAGGGAAGGAACTGCCTTTTACCTTTCTTGGTATCCTTAGCACTTAGCACAGGGTAGCACACAGTAAGTACCCAATAAATGCTTGATAACTTGAGTGAGTGACTGACACAACGACTACAAAAATGAAAATGGAAAGAACATAAAAAATTGAACATGAATTCTATGTAACTATAGTAATCAAGGTTGTTCTTTTAAAAAATAAAGATATGAGAATATGCTTCTTTTCATTCTTTTCAGGGGGTGTTTGTGGGGGAGGAACAACGAATGAATAATACTGCATAAAATGTAGGACTTGCTGGATGCATTTTTAGTTTTAATAAATTGCTCTTTTTTTCTTCTCTGTTATAAAGGATGGCTCTTGGAAGGGGGTTGTTATTGGGAAATTAAGGTGATGTGGAAATCGGTTGGAAAAGATGGCTTTGGATCAAGAAATGGATTAGTTCAAAGGCTCTAGACTACTCAGAAGCCTCATACCCTTGAATCTTGAATACTTTCTTTAAGAAGGGAATTGGAAGGGACTGGCTATGGTAAACACACCCAACAACATCATGAAAAATGAAAACTGTCAGTATCTTAACATCTACAGATGTAGAGGTCATTCTACAACCGGGTGTCTGTTTTCAGTCAAATCATTGACTAATTAGAGCAAAGATCAAAGTAAATATGAGGTTAGAAGAAAAGATAAAGATTTAAAAAAACACTGTAATTAACAGACACTGGCTCATCTTACTTAAATAAGCTATTAAATCCCCCCAAATAGGAAAAAGAAAAGAATAAAGAGACTGACTTTGACTTCTACACTTTTAGAAATGTTTAAATGATATAAAACTAACACCAAAACATAGACAAAAGAGTCTATCAACTTTCTGCATCAAAAAAAATATATATATCTTCTTGTCAAAGCATATAACCGTAATAGCCAAAGGCAATACCAATACGTAGTACAAACACATTTGTAAAACATTATCGAGTAGAATGACAGAAAACTATACTTTCATCTAACAAAGCAGGAGAGAAAACAATCTAGGAGGGAGCTTAGTGTGAGATCCAATTAAGCCAGATCATCTGAGAGCAACTGTAAACAAAAGTACAAGGAAGGCAACAAACAGATGCAAAATCAATCAGAGATTTTATTTTGACCTAGTTTCGTTAGCAATGATAGTGAAATCTTCATATGTAGACTCTTCCACTTTAATGCCAGATGACTTATGTGAGAGAGTGAAAACCAAATTTCACAGAATCATGGACTATGAGAATTGGAAGGGATCTCAATGACCTTACAATCTAAACCATACAAGAGAGAATTTCCTATAAGAATCTACCTGACCACTAAAGATGGGACCTCTGCTTGAAGACCTCCAAGGAGAGAGAATGCACCACTTCTTGAAGCAGCTCATTCTACTTTTGGACAGCTCTAATTGTTACAAAGTTTTTCTAGGCATTCAGCCTAAATGTGCTTTTTGCACCTTTCACCTATTCTTCCTCCTGGTTCTGTCTTCTGAGGCCAAACAGAAAAAGGCAAATCCCTCCTCCACTCTGACAGTCCTTCAAATACGTGAAGACAGATATGAGTCTTCTTTAAACTAAACATGCCAAGTTTCTTTAAGTAGTACCTATTTTTAAGAAGAGGAAATTAAAAAGAACAGCTTGACTTGACCAAAAACACACAGTAAATCTCTGCAATATTTTGAAGCAGTCAGGTATTTTAAACTTCCATATTCCTAAAAAGAATAGAAAATATTATAGAGGGTACTTCTAAATTTATAGTATAAGGAACTCTCAGTGAGGTTTTTTGATTTAGCATGTTCCTGTCACTAACTGCCAGGGATAAGTGAATATTAGGTGTAGAAATTCATGGAGCAAGTACTTAATTTTGGCATTGGGCTTAGCTTGTTCTTCTAAAACCTTATTTAGAACTCTTGCAGAACAAGTTGGTCTAGGCAGCTCAACTTTCCAGATAGTTGAGGGTTACCTCCTTTTAACACTTCAATTTAAAAAAAGAAAAAAAGTTTTTGAGAGAAGTGTAACATGGATGATGACACATTTCTGCACATAATAGAAAACGGTGAACACTCTGGGAATCTAACCATCACTTATGATGTTGGGTGGGGCCAACCCAAGATGAAAAAAAAAATGGAGCACATATAAAACCGATAGTGGGCTAAAAAGGTCTATCTAGAATTTTTGGCTATGTGGATGAAACTAAGGCAATAACTGACTGAGGGTACAGTGTCTTACATGAAATTGCTGAAATCAAAGCAGAAAACTATCATCAATTATAGAAACCTTAAATCAGATTACAAATTGACTGACAGTGACTACAACTCACAGTTCTTAAGAATAGCTTTTCTCAGCAATTTGGCAGAAAGCAGGTATAGACCAACACCTCACATCAAATACAAAGATAAGGTCAAAATGGGTACATGATTTACACATAAAGGGTGATATCATAAGCAAATTAGGGGAGCATGGAATATTTTACCTGTCAGGTCTATGAATAAGGGAAGAATTTATGACCAGAGAGATAGAGAGCAGGATACAGAATGGATTACTTTGCTTACATTAAATTTAAAAAAGTTTTTGCACAAATAAAACCAATGTGACTAAGATTAGAAGGAAAGCAGGAAATTGAGGGAATTTTTTTAATAGCAAGATTCTCTGATAAAGGCCTTATTTCTCAAATATATAGAGAACTGAGTCAAATTTATAAGAATACGAGTCATTCCCCAATTGATAATGGTCAAAGGACATGAACAGGCAGTTTTCAGAGGAAGAAATCAAAGCTATCTACAGTCATATGAAAAATGCTCTAAATCACTATTGATTAGAGAAATGCAAATTAAAGCAACTCTGAGGTACCACTGCACACCTATCAGATTGGCTAATATGATAGAAAAGGAAAATGACTTTCTTTTCCTGTTTTCTTTTGCAACATGACTAAAATGGAAATATGTTTTGAAATGTATGTATAATCCATAGCAAATTGCTTGCCTTCTCAAGGAGGGGGAGGGGTGGGAGAGAAGAAGATAATTTGGAACTCAAAAAAAATTTTTAAAGAACGTTTTTACAAGTACTCTCACTGACTTTATCAAAATTGATCAGTAGGTCTATTAACTGTACTTCTGTATTAATAACATTATACTAACTGTTTTGGGACTTTTTGTATTTTTGCTAAAAATATATGCTCTTAAAGAACTATGATATCTTAGCCATGTTAAGAATTTTCAAAATCAGGCACCTATAATTACAGACTTCTTATATGGCCCATTACTGAAAATGGTGGTCCCTACTCAATATAATCTTTTTTTTGATGACTTGGTGTCATTCATTATATTTATCAATTATTCTCTTGGGCTTTTAATGTAATGATGCCCTTAGGAATTAGTGTGGCATACATGTCTACTTGTCCCCACATTGAATAGTTCCAAACTGCTATATTTGATGAGTTCCTGTGTTAGCTTTTTAAGAGGCTTCTTACCTTCATTCTCCCTGTCAGCAAGGCTGACTTTAGCAAATCCACAAACCTCTTCATTTGCTACTTCTTATCTGCTGTGGTAGTTTACAGTTTAGACCATGCTTATTAGAGTTGTGCATACAATAAAAAGAGTAGGAAAATATTCCATACTTTCAAACACTTTAAGTAGCTACCATGTCCTACCTCCCTAGTGTCTCAATCTTCCTCTCTCCAGTTCCCTCAACTAATTCTCAGATGGCATAATCTTGAAGTCATTTCCCATATGGTTATCCTTTTCTGGATGTTCTATAGTTTATCAATGTTCTTCATTGAATGTGGTAAGCAAAATTTCACCCATTATTCCAGATGTGGTTTGACTAGGGAAGAGCAGACTAGGATTATTAATCACCTCTTTATTCTTGGAAGTTATTTTTCTTTTAATGCAGTCTCTTTTAAGAGTATTAGCTCTTCAGTTTGGAACTATGCCCAAAGGGCTATAAAACTGTGTATACCCTTTGATCTAGAAAATACTACTGCTAGGTCTATATCCCAAAGACATACAAAAAAGGGAAAGGACCTATTGTACAAAAATATTTATAGTAGCTCTTTTTGTGGTGGCTAAGAATTAGAAATCAGAGGGATGCCCATCAACTGGGGAATGGCTAAACAAGCTGTGGTACATGATTGTAATGGAATACTATTGTGCTACAGGAAATAACAAACAGGATGATTTCAGAAAAACCTGGAAAGATTTACATGAACTGATGCATAGTGAACAGAACCAGGAGAATGTTGTACATAGTAACAGCAATATTGTTCGATGAAGTTAGCCATTCTTAGCAATACAACGATTCAAGACAATCCTAAAGGACTAATGATGAAACATACTATCTGCCTTCAGAGAAAGAATTGATATTGACTGAATACAGCCTGAAGCATGCTATTTTAGTCTTCTTGTACAAAATGACTAATGTGGAAATGTTTTACATGATTGCACATGTATAACCTATATCTGATTGCTTACAATCTCAGGGAGGAGAGAGGAAAGGGAGAAAGGGAGGGAGGGACAGAATTTGGAACTTAAAATTTTAAATAAAAATGTTTAAATGATTAGGGGGAAAGGGTGTTAGTTCTTTCTGGCCTGCTGTATCACACTGTTGACTCATATTGAGCCTGCTATCAACTAAAATCCCCATATATTTTTCAGACAAATGGCTGTCTAGTCACTCCTTCCCTATCTTATGCTTGTAAAGTTGATCATCTCTAAGCTGATAATTCTTAAATTTACATTTTTAGCATTTGCCTCTCATCCACGCATCTCTCTTGTATACTTCTATCTATCATAACATCATATACATTTAGAGCTGGAAAGAACTTTAAAATGCATCTAGTCCTACCCTCTCATTTTATAAATGAGGAAACTGAGGCTCTAGAGGAGTTAGTTAAGTGATTTTGCCTAAGGTCATACAGATAATAAATGCTGAAGCTGGATTTTAATCCAGGTCTTCTTGTTATAGGTACAGTCCTCTTTCTGCTATACCTTACTGTTCACATCATCATTAGGATATTATACTATCAATGAAACTCAATTATGGCAAGAATTAATACAATTTCTTGCTCCGTGAAATTTCCAAACAAGTTCTCCCCCAATTTCCCATTTCTATTAATGGCAGTATCATATTTTTGTACTTACCCCCTAAAATGTCACTACCCTGAATATGTGTGATTTTCCCTTCATGAAGTTTCTATCAATAAAAACGTTTTGAGATTGCAGGGCAAGTCCTAAAGTTCAGGTTTACAAGCTTTGCCTCAAGTAGCTGTTACCAGATGACTGGTGGTTCAATATTAAAGGAGTGTAGTTATAGCAATTAGACTTCTATTAGGTGTGGCTGAGAGAAGCAGGGACATATCACTCTGCCTATCCAAAGAGAATCTGAATATCTAGGCCTCCTCCTCGCATTACTACCCTTGCCTTCTGAGGTCAAACTTCTGGAAGCTTTGGCTTCTGGAAATGAAGGCTGGTGAACCAGATGATTAGCATGAATACTGGGAGAGGCCTGCTGAACTATGGACTGTTAAATTCTGCAGATGACTAGGGGAAAAGAACCAGGCAGCAGAGCCTAATTCAATTGTTTGGACACTTTGATTGATTTACTTTTGAGACTTCTTTGTGACTCAGCCACATTGCAGAGATTTATCTGATAGAAGAATTAAGCCTGGGTGCTGGAGAGCTCATGACTCTGGGAGCCAGAGGGACAAGAACAAGCTTTCTCCTAGGGATAACCATGCTTATGGGGTCAGTGAGCCAGAAATGAGGTAGGTGTCACTGGAATGGCAACAAGTAAGAGAGTGTCTTTCCTAGTACCAGTCACAAAGAGGTCCTCCAAAAGACCACAGATGAGAAATCATTGCATTAAAAGCATCCCATTGGTGAACAATACAAAGGCCTATTTAGCTTTGGTATGTAATTTCCTTGCTACTTAAGGAAAAGAGTATATCTGAATTGAATACTAGTGCTATTTTCAAACAGGGGCTGAGTCACAGGTACCTCAGTGCTGTGTCTACAGACAAAAGTAGATGATTCATGTCTGTAAAATTCTGAGAGAAAGTACCAACCGACCCCATGCTTAGTCATCTTTTACATGGATGCTGGGTTCATGAGCTCTGTAAACTATAATAAGGGATCTAGCCTTTTACCATCTCTTTATTCCTTTTTAAACACTACAAATTACATCTCTAAAAATAATTTCATCTACGTAAGTGAGTCACTTCACCTAACAAGCTTCCACAAGTTATCTGGTTAAATTGTAATATTTACTTGTGAAGGTACAAATCTTGCTGTCATATTAGCCTTGGTTTTTGTAACCAGAATCTGCAAAAGGTAGGGGAGGGAGGAGTATTATTTAAGATATTTTGGGGGGAAATGTGGTTTTACTCCATATTCCCCCTAAAGGAAAATAATTCCTTTGAAAGCTTTCCATTGCCTTAGAAAAACAGATCTCTAAAAGATTAGTCAATCATTCTTCATTTTTCTTCCTGGGGTGTGATGGTGGTGCTTGTTTGGTGTTGCAAGAAATGTCAGCAATTTAATGTAGTAACGGCCCAGTCTTTGAATTTGACACATTTTTGATAAAGAAAAGACTGAAAAATCAGTCACATAGAAATGCATATGTATTTAGTGTAACTATGTATCACTATCACCATTTTCATGTCTAGTCATACTCTGTGAATAGGTTGTGGCCTCATAGACCAAGCACTTTTGGAGGTTATACAAAATTGTTTAAACATCAAAAGTAATAGAGTAGCATTGATGAAGGAAAATATTATAAGAGGAAGTTTCAAAATAGATGTCTATACTTAGGCATCTGCCTGATAGTACTGGAAGGATTTCTCGCCTGTTTGGTCAGAAATGGAAGTACTGACACATCTTTTGTCTAAAAATAATTTTCCACAACCGTTTTTTTCTTTCTTTAGCAGATCGCACTGCTGAGTCTCATTAGAATAATTATCTGAACAACATATCCTAGTGCACAGTAGTGTTTTAGAATAAAATGACACCAATTGCTCATTCCAGGCCCTAAAAATTTGTTAAAAACACCACCTGACTTGGCTACCAGAGGACGAGGCAACTTCAACTATTAAAATACTATGCATAATTGGAACAATTATTTCATCAATTGATGTGTTCCTTCAAAAGACAAAGACCAAACTCATCCATGCCTACCCATCCTATAGGAGGCTTTTCCACATTCCCCCAACAATTTGCTGCAGGGGGTCCACCCAACAAGTTGAAGATTTTCCTCATCTTGTGATACCTGATACTCAGGTATCAGTAGAAAACCATGGCTAGCTACCAGTCATCCCTCACTTTTGCCATGTGATCAGCTCACCTTCTCTTTCTGACATATAATTCCTCAACAATGTTCTTTACTCCTATTCTTCTTAAGAGTTCCTTGTTTATTTTATGTTGTAGTCTGCTCACACTGTCATGTGCCTTCCCGTTGCCCTTTGTGTGATACTTATTTTTCATTCAATGGAGATAATTGTACTCTGGAAGCCATATTGAAGCCATATGTTGTAGTCACACAGCAATACCAGTAAAGTGTTAGTGCTGAAAGGTGGGCTTTTGCTTCTTTGGTAAGTGTGATGGTCAGTAAAGGTGCTTTGCAACTTCCCAAAAGCAATCCAATCATTCTTTGAACTCTGGACCCAACTAATTATCCATCTGTAAGGTCTAGACACTATGGGTGTGTATTCTCTCTCTCTCTCTCTCTCTCTCTCTCTCTCTCTCTCTCTCTCTTTCTCTCTCTCTCTGTTAGACAAGCTCTAGCAAGGGTTCTATCCAAATATATGTTGAAATACAAGCAAAAGATACTTTATTCACTTGGTTTTCCTGTGTGAATGGATGGGCCAAACTCCGCTAAGTATTATAGAACTATACGTAGATTCTGCAAGCTCTATATCTTGAGCTCTGATTTCTTATCTGAACTCTAGATCTGCATCTCCAGCTGCCTTCAAAAAGATCCCTGTGTGTATGTTTCACTAGCAATGAACATATAACATATGCAAAAACTGTATTACTTAAACCCTCTAGACCTATATCTCATCTTGATTTCACTATTTCTCTCTCACCATTATTCAACCAGTTTCCCAGTGTGGAACCTTGGGGTTTTCACTCAGAATCACAGATTTTCAGATTTGGAAGGGATCTCAAGGGCCAGCTAGTCCAACTCATATGCTCAAAAGCATCTATATTACAACATATCCAACAAGGGTGCATTCAGTTTCTTGCTGACAACTGCTGATGAAGAGAAACCATTACCTCCTGAAGTAGCTCATTCCACTTATGGACAACTCTGTTAGGAAGTTTTTTTTGAAATCAAAACAGAATTACAAATCTAATTCCTCTAGATTTGGTAGTCCTTTGAATAACTGAAGATAGCTGTCATGTCTCCCAGAGTCTTCTCTTCTTCAGGCTAAACAATTCCAGTTCCTTCAGTCAATTTTCATATGGCATGAACTCAAAGTTATTCACCATTCTAGCCGCCCTCTACCGAACAATTTCCATTGTATTAACATTTTTCCTAAACTGTGGCATCTAGATTGAAAACAATACTTCAGTTATGGTTTAACAAAGGCAGAGTTGAGAAGGACTAGTGCCTCCTTATTCTTGGAAGCCATGTCCCTCTTAATGCAGCTGAAGAGTGCATTAACTTTTTTTTTTTTTTGAGAAGGGGAGCAGGGAACTACCATACAGCCTGTAATCCATTAAAACCCCAACATTTTTCTTTTTCAGACAAACTGTTAACTACCCATGGCTCCCTAACTTTGTACTTAGGACATTAATTTTTGTCCTCAAGTTTTAGATGTTATATTTATCTATCTTAATTTTCATAGTATCATATTCAATCTAGTTTTCTAGCTACTTTTTAGAAGAAACTTTTTGGATCTTGACTATCAGTCCAAATCTGCAAATTTGCATGCTGGCTATGCTTCTATTCTTCACCTTCTCCTCTTAGATATTCTATTCCTCTCTCTCTAAGTTTTCAGTACGCTACTCTCTTCTCCTGATTCTCCTTCAAACTATCTGATGGCTCTTTCTTTAGTCTCCTTTGCTGGCTCCTCCTCCAAATCACCTTCTCTACCTGCAGGCACCCCACAGGGTTCTGTCCCAGGTCCTCTTCTGTTCTCCTTCTATACTACCTCACTTGGTGATCTCATTAGATCTCACTGATTTGATTACTATTTCTTTGCTGATGATTCTCAAATCTACCTTTCATGCCCCAATTTCTCTGCTTATGTCCAGTCTTGCATCTCCAACTGCCTTTGGGACACTTCAAACTGGATGACCAGTAGACATCTTGAACTAAACATGTCCAAAACTAATTTAATTATCTTTCCCTCTAAATACTCCCCTGCCACACTTCCCCATTATTGTCAAGGACACCACCATATTCCTAGTCCCCCAGGCTTATAACTTAAGTGTCGTCCTCAATTCTTAACCTTTACCTCTCATAGCTAATCTGTTGCCAAAGCCTGTTGTTTCACTTTTAAAACATCTTTCCACTACATCCCCTTCTCTTCTCTGGCACTACCACCATGTTAGAGCAGGTCCTCATCACCTCATACCTGGATTATTGCAAGAGCTTACTGGTGAGTCTGCCTGCTTCAAATCTCTTCACACTTCAATCCATCCTCCATCTAGCCACCAAAGTGATTTACCTAAAGCACTAGTCTAGCCATGTCACCTCCCCAACTCAACAAACTATAGTGGCACCCTAATTGCCTCTAGGATCCAATAAAAAACCCTCTGTTAAGCATTCAAAGACCTTCATTACCTAGCCCCTTTCAATCTTTCCAGTCTTCTTGTACCATACTCCTGCTATATATTCTTAGATCCAGTGTCATTGGCCACCTTGCTATGCCATGAACAAAATACTCTATTTCTTGGTTCCAGGCATTTTCTCTGGCTATCCAACATTCTTGAAATACTCATCATCTCTGCTTACTGGCTTCCCTGCTTCCCTTTAGGTCACAACTAAAATCCCATCTTCTATAGGAAGCCTTTCCCAATCCCTCTTAATTCTAGTGCCTTCCCTCTCTAATTTACTTCTGACTTACAGTGTATATATCTTATAGTTTATTTGTCTGTTTGTTGTCTCCCCTGCCCAGAGAGTCAGCTCCTTGAGGGCAAGGACTCTTTGTATCCTGAGTGCTCAGCACAATGCCTTAATAGGCACTTAATAAATATTTGTTTATTAATTGACTAAGCACTTTTAAAATATTATCTTACTTGTTCCTCTCAAGAACTCTGAGAGAGGAAGATGCTATTATTATCCCCATTATACAGATGAGGAAACAGAGGCTTGGAGAGGTTAAGTGATTTACCAAGGATCACACAGCAAGGAAGTGCCTAAGGCTGGATTTTAACTCAGGTCTTCCTGACTTTGGCCCCAGTGCTCTATTCACTGCACTGCTTTTCTGTACAGTAGCTTAGTTTTTTTTTTTTTAATAAATGCAAAGATCTCAGCTACTGGGGCAAAAACTCACTTTTCAACAAAAAGTCTTTGGAAAAGTGGAAAGCAGTTGGCAGAAACTAGGTATAGATCAACATCTCATACTATTTATCAAGATAAGCTCCAAATAAGTACATGGTTTAGACATAAAGGGTGGCATCATAAACAAATTAGAAGAGCATGGAAAACATTACCTTTCATATCTGTGGATAGGGGAAGAGTTCATGACCAAATAAGAGAGAGAGAGGTTCATAAGAGATAAAATGGACACTTTTGATAATATAAAACTTAAAAGTTTTTACACACACACACACAAATAAATGCAGCTAAAATTAGAAGAGAACCAGGAAGGGGGGGGGGGGGCAGGCGGGAGACCCTATGCAGCAAGTTTCTCTGACAAAAGTTTCATTTCAATCAATCAGTCAATAAACATTTATTAAGTGCCTACCATGTGCTAAGCACCAGGGATACAAAAATCTAATCACAATCTAATGGGGGAGACAACATGCTACATTCGGTATAAATAGGAAATAATTAACAGAGGGAAGTGACCAGAATTAAGAGGGATTGGGGAAGGCTTTTAGTAAAAGACGAGATTTTAGTTGGGACTTAAAGCCAGAGAAGTCAATACTCAGAAAGTATAAGAGGGAGAGCATTCCAGGCATGGGGCTTAGCCTGAGAAAATGCCTAGTGCCAAGACATGGAATGTCTTGTTCATGGAATAACCATGAGTAAAGTGTAAGAAGACTGGAAAGGTAAGAGGAGGCTAGGTTATGAAGGGCTTTGAATGTCAAATAGAGCATTTCATTTCTAAGATACACTGGGAATTGCCTTAATTGAATAAAAATAAGAGCCATTCTAAAAATGATAAAAAGTCAAAGGCAGTTTTCAGAAGAAGAAATCAAAGTATCAAAAAGGCTCTAAATTACTTAATAATTAGACAAATGAAAATTAAAACAATTCTGACTTATCTCATACCCATCAGATTGGGAAAGCTGAAAAAAAAAAAAAGAAAATGACAAATGCTGGAGGGGCTGTGGGAAAACAAGCATATTAATTCAATGTTGAAAGAACTGGTCCAGCCATTCTGGAAAGCAATTTGGAACTATGCCCAAAAAGCTATTAAACTCTGCGTATTCTTTGACCTAAAATAATGCTACTAGGTCTATATCCCAAAGAAATAAAAGAAAGAGGAAAAGGACTCATGTTAGTAAAAACATTTATAGCAGCTCTTCTTGCTGTTACAACTAGAATCCAAGGGGGTGCCCATCAATTGGGAAATGGCTGAACAAGTTATAGCTATGAGTGTAATGGAATACTACTGAGCTATAAGAAATGATGAAGGGGTTAGTTTCAGAGAATTCTGGGAAGACTTGTATGAACTGATACAAAGCAAAGTGAGAAGAAAGAATAATTTATATAATAACAATGTAGGGAAGACAAACAATTTTGCAAAACTTAGGATGTGTGATCAACAAAATGACCAATAACAGTTTCAGAAGACTCATAGTGAAAACACTCTACCCACCTCTAGATTACAGAGATAATGGACTCAGACTGCAGAATGAGACACGCACACACACACACACACACACACACACACACACACACACACACACGGGCACATGTGAGAAAACACAGATTCATATTTTGGATAAGCTCAATGCAGAAATTTATTTGCTGGATTATACAAGTTAGTAAAAGGTTTTGTTTTTCATGCTTACCAATGCAGGATGGGGGAGGGGGAGGACAGAAGATGTATGAGATGGAGGTGAGAAGGAAAGAATACAGGCCTGAAAACAAAAAGGATTTTTTCAAAAAAGCATTTGTTAAATAGCCTAAAACTGTGTGTCGAGAAGTATGCCAGGGGCTGGGGATACAAAGAAAGAAATGATTTTCACTCATAGGGAGCTTACTTTTTAATGGCAAGACAACAAATACATACATAATTGAATGGCATAAATATAAAATAAATAGGTTCAAATATACAAAGTAGTTATATACAATTTAGTTTGGGAGGAAGACTATTAGAGGTTGGTGGGATTAGCATGCAGAAGAAGGTGGCGCTTGAACTGGATCTTAAAGAAAGAGACACACTCTATAAGGCAGAAGTAAGAGGGAGAATATACTAGTCATATCGATGAGACAATACAACACAAGAATATGGGAGATGTGTCATATGTGAGGAACAGAGAGAAGATGAACTGGCTCAATCACAAGAGTACAGAAGGAAATACAACGTCTAGTAAGTCTGGAAAGAAGGGTCAGAGGGATTGACTAGAAGGTAAAAGGCAGACATGGTACATATGGCAACACAGCATTATGATGACTGGGAAGTGGCATGGTATGGTCGAAACTGGGCAAGATAAAGGTGGATGATAACCAATCAGAATCCAAGGTCACAAGGATGAGAATCTGAGTTTCAGTAGGAGGTGAAGGTTAGACTTGCAGTATGGAGATGGCTGGGAAAATGACAGAAGACAACAGTAACTCACATCAGCAATCCAATCAGTTAATCCAAATGCTTCATTTCTCACCCATATGGTATCTTTTTGTGAATTATCTACATAGGTATATGACAGGCATGATTCTACAAACTGTATTCCAGAGTAGTCCACATATCATAGTTATACCATGAGAGGTGCAGCTAATACAACATCTTTGGAGTCTAAGTGATTTTTCTGGGATAACAAAAGCTACTCAGTGGCCAAGTGGGGTCAGAACTGGTTCCAGTCTAGTGCTCTTTACACCACACTATGATGTTAAATACTGTTGACTCAAGTTAGAGGCTTAATCTTAAGTATTTTCTTTCTTTTTAAAAAGGAGTTCCAGAGAGGAGTCTGGAAAGATAGTGGAGCAGGTCAGAAAATTCCAAGCTCTCTAGATTTCCCCAAAAGCAAGACAAAATAGTGCCTCAGGGCGAATGTAGAATGGTAAAAATAAACAAGAGTTGGGGCAGAACAGTGGTCCTTCCAGTACAACTGGAGGAGAATGGAAGAAAAATCCCAGGACTGAGCTTTGGTTCCTGTGAAGTGTAAACCCCTCCAGTCTAGTTCCTCTGAAACAGCAAGCAGTGAGCCCTGGCACTACTAGCCCAGGTTGGGAGCCACAGGAATTTTCACCTGCCAGACAGTGTGAGGAATTGGGTGTCTCAGCAAGGGAAGACTGAGGGAACCTCTCCTGATAAGGGATGCCAGGTCCAGCTGTACTGTCAAGATGTGGTCCTGGGCAAGAAGGAACCAGCACACACCTGGTGAGTGTAGAAGCAGTGGGGCAGGAATGCCCTCTGGCTGTGGGCACTTACAGGAGGGTGGAGTTCTTGGTTTCAGTTTCAGGCCACAGTGGAGAACTGAAGGAAGACCTAAGGTCAAAGGCACCATATCCTGTACCCCAGGACTAGAGGTGAATTGTTATAAATGTTTAAAAAAATGAGCAAAGGAGAAAGAACCCAACCATTGAAAGTTACTATGGGAATAGAGAAGACTAGGGTTCATCTTCAGAAGAGCATAATGGAACAAAAAAAGCCTCTTCTACCCCAAAGAGTAACATCAAATGGTTACCTACCCAAAAAGAATTCATGGAACTTAGAAAAGACTTTTAAAAATAAAATGAGAGAGATTAAGGAAAAATAAAAAAGAACAACCCAAGAAAAACAAGAAGATTATGAAAAGAAAGTTAACCAGCTAGAGAAGGAGATCCAGAATCTTAAGGAAGAAAATGACACTTTGAAAATTAGAATTGGGCAAGAGGAAGCCAGCAAAGTTATGAGACCAAGAAATGATAAAACAAAATATAAACAATGAAAAAATAGAAGAGAATGTGAAACATCTCATAAGTGAAACAACTGATCTGGAGAGCAGATCAAGAAAAGAAAATGTAAGAATAATCAAGAGTACCTGAAAGCTATGATCAAAAAAGAATCTTGATACAATAATACGAGAAATAGTTAAATAATATTGTCCTGAAGTGTTGGAACAACAGGGGAAAGGAGAAACAGGAAAAAATCCACTGATCACCGCCTGAAGGAGATCCTACAAGGAAAACTTACAGGAATAGCCTAGCTAAATTCTGAAACTCCCAGCTCAAGGATAAAATATAAAGAGAAACAAGAAAAAAAAAATCAAACACAGTAGAGTCAGAATTAGAATCATACAAGATCTAGCAGTGGCCACACCAAAAGACCGCAGGTCTTGGAATATCATATATCAAAAAGCAAAAGAATGAGTTCCGGCCAAAAACATCATACTCAGCAAAGTTAAGCATAATCTTGATTGAAAAAAAAAATGGACATACAATGAATTGCCAGACTTTCAGGATTTTATTGCAAAAAGACTTGAACTTAGCAGAAAATTTGACAGACTAGATCCAAGAGAAATATAAGATAAACATCAAAAACTAATTACAAGAGACTCAATTGACTGTTTACTTTTTGTATGAGGAAATGTAAACTGTATCTCTAAAGATTGTAATTAATAATAATAATTAATAATGGGTAGTAAGAAAGATTGGGGTAGAGCTGAGTATGATGTGATTCTAAAAAGTAATACTATCTAGGAAAAGGTAAAAAGAGTAATTATACAAATGAGGTGTGAGAGGAAGAACTGACACAGGAATTAGAGGGAGAAAGTGGGCTGGTGGTTCTGGAGCCCTATTCTCATCAGTAATGGGTTAAAGAAGGAACAATACATCTATATCTAGAAAGGCACAAAAGACTTCTAAATTCAGAAAGAAATAAATGGCAAAGGGGATAGGGAGGCAGAGGGATTTTTAGAGGGAACTACTCACATCAGATCTGGGTTGAAGAGAACAATATAGACATTAGAAGGGAATAAAAATAAAAATCTTCTGAATTTATAAAGAAATAAGAGGGTGGGGGAACAGGATAAAGGGGGTATAGAAAGGGGTCTAGATTAATGGAAATTGGGTAAAGAGGGAACAACATATGTATTTAGAAGGCTATCAAAGTCTTCTAAATTCAGAAAGAAACAAGAGGGCAAAGAGAAAGGGTGTGTGGGTGGGTGGGAGAGGACAAGGGAGGGACCCTGGCGGGGGCGGGGGTTAGGTTAAGTAACAGTAGGGCAAAGCAGCAGGTGGAAGTAAAGTAGAGGAGTCAGGAGGGATAGGAATTAAGAGATACACACAAACATAAAACAAAGATAAGAAGTAGAATTTATTAGGGAAAAAAAAAGTAGGGGTAGTGGTCATGATCTCAGACAAAGTTAAAGCTAAAATAGATTTAATCAAAAGAGAAAATTAGAGAGACTATACTGCATGTCAGCCACATTAATCAATATTGTTTTGAACTATTTAAAATAACTAGATCGTATAAGGTTGGACTACTGCTGTGGTGTAGGAAATGATGAGTTGGTAGATTTTGAAAAATATGGAAAGATTTGGACTTATGAAGGAAGATGTTATCAACTTTCAGAGAAACAGGGCACAAACAAGTTAAGTGTAATACAATCTTACATAGATGCATATGAATGTATGTGTATATATGTGTATGATCATAGATATCTATGTAAATGTGTATTTATGTATACATACGTTTGTGTGTATACCTGTGTGTATGTATATATCCACGCTTAATTGTAGCCTTCTTGGGGCAGGGGGAGAAGAAGGGGAGAAAAAGAACAAAGTAAAAAGTGCACAGGAAAGAACAAAATAAAACCTACAAGGAAGTAAAGCAAAGATGGACAGCTCTGGAAACAATGTGTAGTATTTATTATATAGGCTTTCTTGAAATGGAAATTTATTGCTTTATATTTTTAATCCTCTCATATTCTGCTGTGCACATGGCAGTGTTTAAAAAAAAGGAGTTATTTACAACACTAAAAGATAATAGGACTCAGATCAAGGACAATGCAATACTGGTTCCAGATGATTAGATGTGGTTGTCTATGGGTGTGTAATATTAAAGACATCACAGTTGATGCATTAGATGGTTTTCCTTAATAGATGTTTTGTTGTTATGAGAATGTGTATTACTGGTGGTATAAGGTAGGAGGAGAGGATTACCGAGAAATCACTGTGGTGTAAAAAACAAAATACAAGAATGAAACATTAAAAAAGAAAGGAAAAAAAGAGTCTCTTGGACTACTTAGATGGACCCAGGTTTGTTTTGAATTGTTCCTAAGCCCTTGTTGATATCTGTAGCCTATCTTTTATGGTCTTTGGTACCAATAAATCTAGAAGAGGGCAGATAAGGGAAGGACCTTGTTGTTAAATAAAATCCCCACCAGGAAGACAAACACTTAAATGGGAGTAGCCACATTTTATCTCCTGCTGCCACCCAAGTTTTGATAGAAGCTTAATAGGCAATTTACAAAGGTTTTACTACCTGAAGGGAGCAATAGGCTCAGCAGAACACAAGTCATTCCTCAGTCATTTATTCCCAAATAAATTGTATGGTGGGTTCCAGACTATGGCTTCTGGAATTAGCCTTTTATATACCTATAGTACACCCAAATTGTCCTCTCTGGCCAGAGGATTACATTCTGATAGGTCAGTCCTTTTCCTTACAAAGGTGGTGCACATCTCCACATCATGACTCACCAGGTAGGCACAAAGCACACAATTGCCTCTGTAGGGTGGGGCTTCAAAAGGCAGCATGTTTTTATGTCCAGAGAGAGAGAACAGCAGAACAGGGGCATATTTCTAGATTGCTTAGTTATAACTAGGAGATAAGGGATGGACTAGACATCCCAATGGCTTAGATTGATCCCAATGTGAGACAAAATGGACTTGAAATGTTTAATAGGAAATGTGGTTGCTTTGGATCTTAGGCATATACCTACGGTGTTACTGCACTGCAATTACTCCATTCCTTTTGTAAGGCAAGGCTTTTGTTCACTAAGACACTACATTAATAATAACAGAATCTGAGTGGCAGGATAAAGAGAGCAATGGACTTCTGGCTCTGCCACTAGCTATATAACCAAGTATGTCACCAAACCTTTCTGAGAGTCAGTTCCCTTAGCTACAGCATGCTTTAGCTTATTGAGTTGCTTTAGAGATTGCTGTTGGGATCACATAAAATCATGTGCATGAAAGCACATTGAAACCTGTACAGCAGGGGATTCTTAACCCTTTTTAGTATCACAGATCTCTTTTGACAGACTGGTGAGGTGGATGGTCTCCTAAGAATAATGTGTGTTTTAAAAAATTTTTTAAAGTATAGGAAATGCTAAATTTCAGTTAGAGATCAGTGAAAAAGTACACTTTTTCATATCCAAGTTTAGAAACTCTTTGAAGTTTATACATGGATTCACTTGGACTCTATGGGCCTAAGATTAATACCCCCTACTATGAAGTGTTATGTACAGATGTACACTTTCTAATACTTGCTGACTGACTGATTTTTTTTTTTTTTACTTATATGCATGTTGAGTCCCTCAGAAGAATGTCAGCTCTTTGAGGATAGGGATTATTTCATTTTTTTCATATCACCAATAATTGGCAAAGTACCTTGCACATTGTAGGTCCTTAGTAGGTATTTGTTGAATTGAATAATCACCATGAAATTAAGCATATTTTTTGTGGTTGTTCAGTTATTCAGCTGTGTCTGACTCTCTGTGACCCCATGGACTATAATATGCCAGGCTCTTCTGTCTTCTACTACTTCTCAAGGTCTGCCCAAGTTCATGCTCATGGCTTCCATGACACTGTCTAACCATCTCATTCTCAACCGTACCCTTTTCCTTTTGCCTGCAATCTTTCCTAAGATCAGGGTCTTTTCCAATGAGTCCAATTTTCTCATTATATGGCCAAAATATTAAGCTTCAGCTTCAGTATTTGTTTTGGAGTTTTTTGTTTTCTTTTTTATTAGTATTTTATTTTTTCCAATTACATGGAAAGCAAATTTTAACATTCATTAAAAAATTGGGGGTCTCCAATTTTCTTCCTCCCTCTCCTTCACTAAAAAAGCAAGAATCTTAAATAGGTTTTATATATATACATACACACACACATACCTCCATGTATATATACACATACATTTTCATATTAGTCATGTTGTGAAATAAGAAAAAGATCAAAAGGAAAAAAAATCATGAAAAAGATAAAGTGAAAATAGTATGCTTCGATCTGCATTCAGGCTCCATCAGTTCTTTCTCTGGATGTAGATAGCATTTTCTATCATGAGTCCTTTGCAATTGTCTTGGATCATTGTGTTGCTGAGAGGAACTAAGTTATTCATAGCTGATCACTGCATAACGTTACTGTGTATAACGTTCTCCTGGTTCTGCTCACTTCACTTCGGATCAGTTCATGCAAGTCTTTCTTGGTTTTTCTGAAATCCAGCTACTTAATAATTTTTTATAGCACACTAGTATTTCATTATATTCATATACCACAACTTGTTCAGCAGTTCCCCAATTGATGGGCATCCCTTCCATTTCCAATTCTTTGCCACCACAAAAAAGGGTTGCTATAAATATTTTGTACATGTAGATCCTTTTCCCTTATTTATGATCTTCTTGGGATGCAGACCTAGTAGTGGTATTGCTGGATCAAAGGGTATGCACAGTTTTATTGTCCTTTGGGCATAGTTCTAAACTGCTCTCCAGAATTGCTGGATCAGTTTACAACTCCACCAACAGTGCACTAATGTCCCAATTTTTCCATATCCTCTCCAGCATTCATTATTTCCCTTTTCTGTCATATTAGCCAATCTGATAGGTGTGAGATAGTACCTCAGAGTTGTTTTAATTTGTATTTCTCTAATCAATAGGGATGGAGAGCATTTTTTCCATATAACTATAGATATCAGTTTCAGTATTAGACCTTCCAGTGAATAGTTTGAATTGATTTCTTTAATTATTGACTAATTTGATCTCTTTACCATCCAGGAGTCTCTCAAAAGTCTTTCAGCACCAGAATTCAAAAATGTTGATTCTGCAGCATTTAGCCTTCCTTATAGTTCAATTCTCACAGACATACACTACTACTGGAAAAAACAAAGCTTTGACTATATGGACCTTTACTGGCAAGGTGATGTCTCTGCCTTTTAGTATGATGTCTAGATTTGCCATAGTTTTCCTTCCAAGGAGCAAGAGTCTTAATTTCATGGCCGCAGAAGCCATCTACAGTGATCTTTGAGCTCAAGAATAAAAAAATCTGATACTGTTTCCATTTCTTCTCCTTCTATTTGCCAGGATGGGACCAGCTGCCAAGATCTTAATTTTTTTTTTTAATATTCAGCATCGAGCCAGCTTTTACACTCTCCTCTTTCACCCTCATCAAGAAGCTTCTTAATTCTTCAAATTCTTCCATCAGAGTGGTATTATGTGTATATCTGAAATTGTGGATATTTCTCCCAGCAACCTTAATTCTTGCTTTTGATTCATCCAGCCTAGCATTTCACATGATTTCATAATCTGCCTATAAGTTAAATAAATAAGGTGACAATATACAACCTTATTGTGTTCTATTTCTGGTCTTAAACCAATCAGTTGTTCCATGTTTGATTCGCTACCTGCACATCACCTGAAATTTGCCACCAGAGAATTCTGGCCATCCCACTGTGGCTAAGAAGTCTGCAAAATGCAGGCATGGGTGGTCATATTTTGACCAATACTAAAGAGTACACCTTTTTCCTCAGACTACTTTTAATAATACCAGGCAGAAAAACTGAATTAATCTTGATATCGAAAGGAAAAATGAAAACAGCTGAGTCATCTGCTCAAATATTACTCTTTGCTGACTTCTTAGAAAAATAAGGATTTACTTCTTAACTGTACCACAGAATTTGAACTTTTTCTTCTTAATCCTTCCTCTAAATGGCCACTTTATTTATAAAAGGAAAAACAAGATCTAGCTAAGGATCTAGATAAGATGGTTGAATAGTGGAAAGAGAATTGCTGATGGATTTGAAGGGCATTAGTAAACCACAAGAGATACATAATAGAGGATGAACTACCACTACTAGAAAGGATAGTATGGCAATAGGTTTAATGGCTTGGAATGAAGAGAAACCACAGGGCAATCTTTTTATGACACAGCATTGGGCTTATAGGCAATCTGTGGTGACTAGGATGAACTTAGTTTAGACAGGAGAGAGTTGGAATGGAGGCAAAGTAACAGAGGAAGAAGGAGGAAGGTAGACCAGGCAGGGAATGCTGCTGTAGGGAGCTGGGCAGAAAGAATATGCTGGCTTTTCTTTTCTTGCCTATTTCTAATCCCTTTCCCATCTCTCATGTTCATGATCTCTCTCTTTCTCTTTTTCCTCCCAGCCAGTCAAAATATTACATGAAAGTATATTTTACTTGTATTTATTGAATACAGTTTTATATTCCCATGTCATTCAAATAGCAGGTGAGTTTAAGGTTTAAGATGCTGTGTAGCATTGGTTTCTTGAGAGCAAGGACTTGGAGTCAGGAGACTGACCCTCACTAGCTTTGTGATAATGGGCAAGTTACATAACTTCTCAGCCTCAGTTCCTCCTTTGGTAAAAATAAGGATAATAAAATTGTGTTACCTACCTCAAGGGGTTGTTGTAAAAATCAGACAATAAAATGTACGTAAGACATTTTGTAAACTTTACAAAGTCCTATATAAATAAGAGTTATGGTTGTTCTCTTTAAAGTTAAGGGCAAGTTGTGTTTTGCCTGTATGTTACCCTGTTGGCCAATGACCTGTGATTGTGGTTTTGGAGAGGAAGAGAAGAAAGGGTCTCCTATTCTGGGTTAGCGGACTCTTGCTTAGAGACATCTGGAAATGAGGGTTTGTACCACATGAATTCTATGGTCTTTTCTAGCTCTACAAGGGTTGACTATGAGTAAGATGATTTCACAATTTAAAAAAAATCTTATATTACAGAAACTTTGTATAGTAAAGGATTAGAGTAGTGAGGTTAAGGATGGAAGTCACAATAAAATGTTTCTATTTTCAAAGTTTTTCATCAGGGTCAAAGGAAAACAAAAATAAGTTTTTGATATAAAAGTGACAAAAGTAGAACTACTCGTTTTTGGCCCAGTCTATGATGAAAACAACCACAACAATAACTTAGATATGTAAAGTGCTTTATGGTTAACAGAGTCTTTTCCTCACAATCATCCTGTGACATGGGTTGGATGGTAATATCCCTATTTGAAAAACAGAGGTTCAGAGATGTGAATGCCTTGTATGGTCATGCAGCTAGCACACAGCAGAACTAAAACTAAGCCTGATTCCATCTCCAAGTCTAGTGTTCTTCCCATTTTGCCATGCCACCCTTCAAAACAGATGCTATAGGGAGGGGATGGATAAAGGAAAAAGGGATCTGGTTTAGGAAGAAATCTTTACAAAGACTTAAAATATGAAATCAGTAACTTGTTTACACACACCTAAAACATAACTGCATTTACAAAACTGAGCAAGAAACATTAGCAAGGCTCCGTGAAACTTGAGAATTCTGCAGAACAACTAGAAGGCCCTAGACTGGGGGTGTCACTGTTCCTTCCTGCACCTGGGTGCCAGGATGGCTCAGTGCATGGAGTGCTGGGTCCGGACAGCTACTCACTGGCTGTGTGATGATGGTGGGCAAGTCACTTAACCTTTGTCTGCTTCAGCATCCTCATTTGCAAAATGGGAAGAGAGGAGAGAACACAGCTTAGAGATTGAGACTTGTTGGAGCCAGCGACAGCTGCAGCCGAAGCTGAAGCTGAAGCCAAAGGAGCTGAAGAAGCAGGTGCTGCTGGTAGCAGGGCTGACCCGTGTGTGGACCGGGGAGTGCTGAGCAAGGGCTTGAGGCCAGTGGTCAATCTTCTTACCGGAGGGGGGAAGCATGAAAATGATTTAGTTTAATGTCATCATGTTTTTCTGTAACCTCCTGGTTACTCTTGTGAGGCAAACTTATTGGGCCTGGAAGCTTTTGGCCAGGATATCGAATTGGGGACACTGGTTCATGGGTCTGCTACTTTGGAGCTTGAATAAATGCTTTAATTCTTCTGCCTTCCACTTAGAGAATTCCTTATATCCTGCGGTTCGGAACCATTCAGGCATATATATGATTTTCTTTGAAATCATAAATTCTGCCTTCATAATATATAATACATAATAAATCATAATATATTAAGGACCTATCTTCCTGGGGTTGTTGTGAGAATAAACTGAGATAACATTTTTAAAGTGATTTGCAAACCTTAAAGTACATATAAATGATAGATATAATTATTACAGTAATATAATTTTAAATCTTTACATTTATGGTCATTCCTAAACCAAAGCATAATTGCTATTTGTTATTTAAAACATTCAGCTTGATTATCTCCTCCATGGAATAGAACGAGGATGCAATACCTTGTATCCACATGTGCAAATCTAGCTAGATGGTCATGCTTCCCTCAGTCTATAGCAGCCCACCTGCCTGACTCCACTGATTTCCTGTATAACTCTACAGGAAAGAACAGATAATAAAACAGTTGGAAAATGCAGAAGACAAAAACTTTAGGCATACAAATTTTAGCTCCAATTAAGAATAAGCCCAGGTTTGAGTGATTTTGCAGTGGATGAAGATCGAGTTTTCTCCTCTCTGGGGATCTAGAGGGCATGCTACTGCATATGAAGGACTAAAAAGAGAACACTGGGTAGGTAATGTCTTTCAAACCATGAAATTTGACAGTTCTCTCACTGATCTGTCTGTAAATCCAATAGACACTAAATTTTGGAAGGAATAAAAAACAGAATAAAACAAAAAATAAACTGCATGAATTACAACACAGAGAATGTACAGATAAATTAACAAGTTAAATATCTTTTAAAAAATTCTTTTCTCCTGTGCAGTTGGAATGGGCTTTTCTAATTATAATTGGGACTGGCAGTAATGGAAACAAAGATCCACCATCTGAATTACTTAGCCAAGAAGAGCTACCAATTTTCAAGAAGAGATTCTTTGTTCTATCCCAACCATGTCTTCAAAGCCCAACATCTGATATTTTGAGGAGTAGCAATGAATTGTATTCCCAAGGCAACATTTAAAAATAAATTGTCTTTAAGCAGGGATCCCCAATCTTTTCTAGGGGAGAGTTATTTTTCCCAAAGTCCCGAGATTACAAAGGGAAGAAGAGGTCTAGAATACTGAATGGTAGTGGTGGTAGGAGGTGTTTGTTAAAGGTAAAGTCCCTGAATTGAGTGCTAATAGCAAAGTCTCCATGTAAGTTCAGCTGAGGAGAAAAGATGTTGTTATAGGGAGGAAGGTGTGCCATTGAACTTTGTTACTCCCCCTCCCCCATCTCCAAATAAAACTCACTGGCAACACCCCATGGGTGGGTGGGAGTCAGGTTCAAGACTTCATAACCACAATTCTCTGGTTAGTCTTTTGTAAAAAGTTCTCATCACTGAAAGATTCTAATATTCTTAAGTATTGAAATTATCTAATCATTGGTTTGCCTCCAGCCCTTCTTTGGTTAAAAATTCTCCCTGTAGCATAACTGAAAAAGGTACATGATTTAGTTCTCTAAATTTTTTTAGGATATAATCTTTAATATTCAATTTGCATAGCCATTTTGAGCTTATTATGAGATACACTGTAAGATACTGGTCTAAAGCTAGTTTCCGTAAAACTACTTTTCCAGTTTTTTTCGGTAGTTCATGACAAATAGGGAGATCTCCCAAAGTAATTTAAGTTCTCAGGTTAATCAAACACTGAATTGTTGAATTCAATTGTTTCTGATTAATTCTTGTTTAGTTCTAATCAACTACTTTTTTTTTTTAAACCAGAACTAAATAGTTTTCATGATTACTGCTTTATAGTATAATCTGAGGTCTGGAACTGCTAACCCTCTTTCATTACTTGTTAAAAAATGATTTTCCCTGAGATTCTAGACTGTTCGTTCCTCCTATTAGATTCTGCAATTATTTTGTCTTCCTTTAGGAAGTACTATCCCCTTAGTAGTTTCACTGGTATAGATCTAAATCTTTAATTTATGTAGTGCTGAGATCAATGCAAGGAGATAAGAAGGAAGGTGATCAATTGGGTGAAAAATCTTCACATCTGATATGGATTTGATAAACAGGATATGTATGGAACTAACACTAAAAGCCATACAACCAATCTACAAATGATCAAAAGTTATGAACAAAAATTCTCCAAAGAATGATCAGCTATTAATAACCATATAAAAATTGCTCCAAATCACTAATAATAAGAGAAATACAAAACAAAACAGCTTTATGTCTTATATCCAGCTCCTTATATCCAGCAAACTGGCAAAGATGACAAAAGATAGGAACAATCTAACAATCTGGAATTATTCTAAGAAAGTGAGTAAAATGTCCATATGTTTTCACCAGATTCTTCTGCTAAACATATGATCTCCAAGGAGGTCAAAGACAAAAAAAGTTCAATATACACTAAAATATTGTTGGCAGTATATTTTAGAATGCAAAAATTGGAAACAAAGTAAGTGTTCATCTACTGGAGAATGGGTAAACAAATTGTGGTACACGAATGTGATGGAATATTAAAGAGAAGGAAAACAATATGCACAATGTCTACAACAATGTAAGTCAAAAGAACAATAAAAACTGCAACTGAATTCTGTGTAATTATAATGACAAGAAGAGAAATGAGAATGCATCTCACTCCACTGGGGGCATTATGGATGTGGAATACTGCATAGTCTCCTGGACTTGACTGACGGGTTGGTTAGTTTTGTTGAACTGCTTCTTTTCGGCTATGTCTTTATTCTTTGCCACAGGAACGGTTTTCTTGAGGGGAATGCGGAAGGATATATTGGGAGATGAAGGTGATATAATAACAAGAGACATCTATTTTAAAAGTTCAAGTATATTATCACCTGTACATAGAGATGGCAAAATTGACAACAGAGTAATAAAAAACCTACTCAGGGGAAACTAAGGAAGTCAATAAAAACAAAACAAAATAGAAGCTAGTACTACTCTTATGTGGTAGTTGCTAGATAGTGCTACATTTGATCATATGAAATGTCTCAGAAAACTTAGACTATTTCTCTCAAGGCTCTGATGTTAATCTGGGCTGGTTCAAAGAAGTTAACCATTGTTTAGAAGAAACAAACTTGAAAAGCTGAAAATGAGAAGCAATTCCTTTTGATTGTGGTGGTTTTCTGTAGTCCCCATGATCTCTGGAATAATGGAAACAATGAGTGATGATGGAATAAACTGTCTTTGAACATTACAGAGCGCATAGACTCATATTGTTTACTTTGTGTGGAATCCACTGAGCCTGCAATCTTGGGCTATTCACCTCCCAGCAGAACTGGCCTTTTGAAGTTTTCCATCCTCTCTGGTTAGAAACAAACTGAACATTATTTCATCTTCTTGTAAATATGGAGCTCAAGTACCGCCTTGTTGACTGGGTTTCACCTTCTCATTCACGGGTTGCAGGAGAACAGCTTGAACTAAGAGTTGTTGCCAACTCTATGCTTCCAACATAAAACAACTGTAAAGCCGTTTGGGGACACTTTAGTGAGACCACATTTCATTTCTGAGGTCTAAATCAAAAAACAAGATTTTAGGAATAAATTCTGAAAATTCTTTTAATTTGTCTAGCAAAGGATACAGTTCACAATGCATATGAGGTTTCCAATAGTCTAGCCAAGTAAAAAACTGGAAATTTCAACTGAAGCCAAAGAAATTTTTTAAAAATGCATTTGATTTTTGTTGGGAAGCATTTCAGGGAGCCTACAGCTCTTCAGCAAGCACCTCAAAATAAAACAAAGGCATAATCTGCCTTTTTAAAAAGGCTTTTAAGATTCTTAAATCTCAGCAATTTATATTGTTTATTCTATGGAAAATAAATACAAATTGGCAGCATGGAAAAATCACTAGTTTAGGAATGAAAAGATCTGAGTTCCAAGCCAAAGTCTGTCACTTACTAGTTGTATGACATGGAAAAAAAATCAAGTTTTTTATATATATATATTTTACAAATATATAGATATAGATATAAATTTTAAGGTCTATAAAGTGCTTTGTAGATGCTATCTCATTTGACCTTCACAACAGCTCTAGGAGGTAGTTATTATCCATGTTTTACAGATGAGAAAACTAAGGCATAGAGAGGTCAAGTGACTTTTCTACTTTTCTCAGTCTCAGTTTTCTCATCTGCAAAACTGGAAGTTGGACTACATGATTAAATCTTGTGGCTTAATTCAATTCAGCAAACACATAGTAAGCACCCACACTGTACAAAGTACTATGGCAAGCTCTGGGGCATATGCCTTCTCAATGCTGTTCAAAAATGAGAGTTTGATTGATTAACTTTTGGTTATGTTAATGTAGAATACTATTATGTCATTAAGAATACAAGGAATACGGACAGGGTTACAGGGAAATATCACAGTGCTATGAGAATAAAGAAACCAGTCCAAATTTTTTAGAATGCAATAGGGAAATACATAATAAGAATCCCAAAGGTGATTATATAATTTTGACGCAGTGGTTCCGCTGCTTGGCCATTCTTCTAAAAAAGTCACAGATAATGTATCAGTGCACAAAATTCATAGCTATTATATTTATAGTATCAGAAAACTGGAAAACACCTGGACATCCCTAGTTTGAAGTGCCTAGGTTAAGAACCTTGAATCCAAGCCTGCTAGCTCTGCTCTGTTCCCCAGTAGAAGACTATCAGTCAACCAATCAACAAGCATTTAGTAAGTACCTAGTATGTCCCAGGAATTGTGACAGACCCTGAGGATACAAACACAATGAATGAAATAATCCCCACTCACAGGGAACTTACATTGTAATTGGACAGACATGTGCGTGTGCATACACATATACTGCAAGATATAAAGTTAATAAATGCATAGAAAAAATAAATACAAGATAGTTTGGAAAAGAGAACACTAAGAGTTGGGTTGGGGGAGGTCAAGAAAGGTAGAAGATGGTGCCTGAGTTGCATCTTGAATGATAAGAGGGGCTCTATGAGAGGGAAGGAAGGAGTGCATTTCTGGCATGGGGGATGGGTGGCTAGCACAAAGGCCTGGAAATTGGAGATGGATTGTCATGAGTGAAGAACAGAATAAAGACTGGTTTGGCTGGATCTCAGTATGTGGAAGGGAAATGAGGGTGGAAAGGTAGGTTAGGGTTAGCTTATATATGGCCTTAAAAAGCTACACAAGGGAGTTTATATTTTATCCTAGAGGTAATAGGTTTCCACCGGAATTAATTAAGTAGGATAGTCACATGGTCAGATCTGTGCTTAAGGAAAATTACTTTGTTAGACCATTGTAGGGTGGCTTGGAATGGGAGAAACTCAAGGCAGGGAAACCAATTAGATGATTGCTGGAATAAACTGGGGTGAGAGGTAGTAAGGGCCTGAACTAAGATATTTCCACTATGAGTGGAAAGAAAGGGTCAAATGAGAGAGATGATATGAAAGTAGAACCATCAAGATTTTCTAACTGATTGAGGGTGAGGCAGAGTGAGGAGTCCAGGAAAATGCTAGGATTCTGAAGAATGGGGGTGTCTTCAAGACAAATAGGGAAAAATGAAAGAGGGATTGGTTTAGCGGGGAAAAGCAAGTTCAATTTCAGTTGCATTGAGGTTAAGATGTCTCTGGGACATCTTTTCAAATGTCCAATAGACAACTGATCCGTTGGACAAATAATCCAATTGGTCATCCAGGACTGAAACCAAGGGAAGAGGTTGTGCCTGATATACACAAAGATAGACAAGATAGATAGACAGAAAGAAAGAAAGATAGACACACAGACAGATCTGAGAGTCATCTGCATTGCAATAATGCTTAAAACTCATGGAAGCTGAAGAGGTCACTGAGAGAAGCTATAAAGGGAATAAAGAGAGCACTTTGAGGACAGAACCTTGGGAAACACTTTGAAAACTGTGCTTCCTGGTGCTGGAAAACTGTATGACTGGTTTATTACTAGCTATAGAAAGCCATTTGTTTTCAAAGTAACACATGTAAGTTGACTTCTCTCAAAATAAATACGGTGATGCAGGACAGACATTTTGGTCAATACTGACTCACATTTATAGTAAGGCAGCATAGTCCTGACGAAAAAGTACTGGATTTAGGCAGAGGGCTTGGTTAAGAATCATGACTGCTAATTACTATCTACATGACTATGGGCAAGTCACTCCACTGTATGTAAAATTTGTAAAATGAGGGCACTGGATTAGAATTACCTTCCAGTTCTCAATTTTGCTCAAATTATCATACATCCCTGAATCCTGAACCTGAGGCATCTGTCTAATTTGTCTGTATCTAGACCCAATCTTGGAACCAGGAACAAAACTCAGGTTTTCTGACTTTTAGTCCAATGCTTTTTTTTTAAAGGCAGTTGGGGTAAAGTGACTTGCCCAGGCTCACACAGCTAGTAAACGTCTAAAGCAGGATTTAAACTCAAGCCCTCCTGATTCCAGGGCCAGTGCTCTATCCACCTCGCTGCCCCTCCAATGCTTTTTTCAGAATCAGTCTTTCCCTACAACACAGTAGCACAGAACATCTATACCAAGAATACATTAGCATCAAAACCAAGGCAAAGTTACTAATAAATGATATACCAATACTACCAATGCCCATTGAGGTAGATAACTTCCAATTACTGAAAGAACATGATCTTCTTTAGGTGTACATTTTTCTTGCTGTAAGTGATACACATGAAAGTGCCTGATTAAGTCTTGGAACAGAAAACCACTAAATCAGTCACAGTGGCCTTTCTTTGATTTTATATAATTACTTTAATTCAAAAATTCTATCTGGAGGAAAAAAGCCAAACAATGCATGCATGCATGCATTCCTCCACCGTTTGCAACCTGGCTCTGGCTCTTGGATTCATTTCTTTACTCAGATTGCTCTCTCACAAGTAACCTCAATTTCTAAAACATTTGTCTAAGTTCTTATCTTCCTTGACTTTTCTCCTGTTTTTAATACTGCTAACTTCCATTGGCTATTATCTAATTTTTATGACATGATTTCTGGTGGTTCTCCTCCTATCTTTCTGGCCTCTCCTTGGGTTTTCTTTGTTGGACCACTGTCTTCCTCCTGTCCTCTGAGCAAGATCACTCCATAAGGTTCTGTCCTTAGGCCTCCTCTTTTCTCTTTCTCTATCCTCTCCTGGCTGTTACCATGGGTTTGATCAAAACTTCTATGCACATGACTCCCAAATATGTCTGTCTGTTTATCTGTATGCCTGTATTGCATGTATGTATCCTCATCCTCTTCTTATATCGTGTGTGTGTGTGTGTGTGTGTGTGTGTGTGTGTGTATGGAATAGCTCCTACCAACCAATCCTATTTCTTTACAGAAACACCACTTGTTACTAAGGTTTAAGTTGATTGGGTTTATCTTTTACTCTTCTTTCTCCCTTGTTCCTTCTATCCACCAAGTCTTCTACAGGTTTTGCTTCCACATCTACTACATATATACTCAACGCTGCTACCACTCTAATTCAGGCCGTCACTACTACCTTTGCCTGAACTACTGTAGCCTCCTAATTGGTGTTCATATCTCTCCCCCTTCCAATTAATTAGCTACACAGATGGCAAAATAAGTTTCCTAATTCACAGATTGGACCTTGTCATGCCACCCCTCATAACTCATCAGTGACTTCCTATTGCCTATAGGAAAAACTACGTACTTCTTATTCTAGCAATTAAAGTTTTCCACAGCAGGCTCCAATTTACCTTGCCAGTCTTATTTCATACTACTTGCAATTTATGTACTTTACATACCAGCCAAGTTAGACTTCAGTTGTTCCTGAATCTCATGCTGTACTATCCTATACAATCACTAGGCCATTCTCCATGCCTGATTTGTCAACATCGCTCCTCAACTGTCAGTTGAAAACTTTTACTTCCTTTAAGCCACAAGTGTCACTTCTTTCCTGATCTCTCCTACCTCAAGGATTCCCAGAGTATGTGGTCTAGAAATCCTCTGTGAAATATAAATATAATACTTATCTGTATACATGTTCTGTACTCTCTTAGACAGTATATTCCCTGCTTCTTATTGGCTAGGACTCTGTAATTTTTATCTTTGTATCTATCATGATTTCTGGCTGTTTAAATGAATATACATTTTAAAAGCACTATACTTGCATCAGACTTGGAGTCAATTAGACCTAAGTTCAAATCCCACTTTGACGCTAATTAGCTCTATGGCCCTATGCAAATCACTTAATTTCTCTGGAAATAGTTTGTCCATCTAGAAGATGAGGAGGTTTGTCTTGACGACCTCTAAGATCCCTTTCAACTCTAAGTCTCTATTTCTACATGCGTAGAACTGAAAGAGACCTAAAGTGTAGGCAAAAAAAAAAAAGTCCTCCCTCGTAGATTAAGTCTGTAGGTCAGGCCATCTTGTAACATGATATCTGTTCATTTAACATATAACTTATTTGAAACCATTCTTTAAACATAAAATAGAAATAAGTGATGCAATTACAAAGTGTTATGAAGAGGATATTTGCAATATTCAGAAAACAATGTGTTATGCTAATATTCTTAATCATATTTAAGAATAAACGAATATCTCTCTTGAGATTTCAAATTAGAAAGATTTTGTGGAAGTTGGATGGAAAAGGAAGAAAATGATTCCTCACTGGAGAGTATATAAATTTGTTACAGTGCCATGTCATAGAGTTATAGATCCTTGAAATGAGAAGGGTAGGAAGAACATCAAAGTAAGAAAAGGAACCTGAGTTTCCTATAAATTTTCTTTTTTTGTTCTTTGTATAATGAATCATGCATGTTTGTTTACATTTAAATTCACATTAAAAAAAAAAAGAACTTGAAGCAACATTATTTGCCTGTACCTATAGTCAAGACAGTAAACTGAATTTAGGGTCATGAAGCCCTGACCATTTTCTTCCTAAGAGTCATGTGTGATAAAATGACAAATATTATTCAAAACAGCTATCTTGTCCAGCCCCTGTGCTTATTTAAGATGATGATTTTTTTTTAAAATGAAGTGAATTATCCTGAGCCTTGTTTTCTTTCTGTACTTTTATTATCTCAAATAATAAAGAGGGCTGGCTGGTTTCATTTTTTCATCATAATTAATTTAACTTCCTGTTGTTATCATCACCATTGGAGATAATAAAATTCAACATTAATCTTCATTTACAAATTAAAACCTAAATATGGCTCCTAATTGAGGGTAACATGCTAATTCTTTAACAGGATCATCATTTCTATTTGTTAATTTGGGATAAGTTCCTTTGCATCCCATCATTCTTCCTAATGTTAATCGCCTTAAGATTTTGATTTATTTTATACATATATGTATAGCTCTTATGCATAAGTATAGATACAGATCTTAGCTTTGGTTTTACAGAATTATCTGTCAACCATTACATTTGTAGAGTGCAAAAATTCTACCATAAAACACACATTTTTTTTTTTGTGGCTCATGGATGAAAGTCCTTTTAGTGTTAAATTCAGGAAATGAACAGTTAGTTGTTCCCATAACATCATTTTCTAAATCCAAATTATTATGCCTTTAAGGTCCAAAGGTTGGACAGTACAGCTTTGAGGGACTACTGTCTACTTATTGATCACTTGCTGACTTCCCTGGCTTCCTTTAAGTTCGAATCAAAATCCCATCTTGTACAGGAAGGCTTTCCCAACTCCTCTTAATTCTAGTGCCTTCCTTTTGTGAATTATTTCTTTCTCCTGTATGTAGTTTGCTTGCATATATTTGTTTATATGTTGTGTCCCCCATTAAACTGTAAGCACCTTGAGGGCAGGAACTGTCTTTTGACTCTTTTTGTGTCCCCAGGCAGTTAGTAGGCTCTTAATAAATAGTGACTAAAGTAATTTCTTGGTAAACTGTGAACAACTGAATACACAGCAATGCTACCTGTCTATAGATAAGTAAGTAGCCATTTAAAGTATCTTTTGTTCACTAGACTGAAACTGATTGTGAATTAAATTTTTCAAGACTTTTACTCTTTGACTGATGGATATTAAGTTATTCATTGATCCATGTAGTCATTATTAAAATGAGTATCAGATTTAGGACAGCGAAGTCATTTGCCTTTCACCTCTAAGCAAAATCAGTCCAATTAGGAAACTGTTCATTTATTTGAAGTACTCTTACAACAAAGTAAATAAAAACAGGGACAGAAAAGTAAAATGTCCACTGTTTATCCTTGTGAGATTCCAAATTAACAAATGACCATAGTCACAGAATTTTGGAAAGGACCTCAGTGATCTTGTCATATCTTTAAAGGCATCACCACTACAACATATCTGACAAGTGGCATCTAGCCTCTGCTTGAACCTCCTACTTCCCAAGGCAGTCCATTCCATTTTGAGGTTGCTCCCATGGTTAGCAAATTTTCCTTGCATTAAGTCAAATTTTCCTTCTTTGCCATTTCCACCCATTGCTCCTAATTCTGCTCTTTGAAGGTAAGTAGAACAAGCTTCACCTCTTGTCTACATGGCAGACCTTTAGATATAGAACTTAAACCCAACTAACATGTCTTATTGGAGTCTTCTCTTCTCCAGGCTAAATATGTCCAGTTCCTTCAATTGATCTTCAAATGTCATAGACTCAAGGCCTTTTACCCTCCTAGTGGCCCTCTTGATACTATCCATTTCTCCTCTCAATGCTTTTCCTACACTGTGTTGGCCAGAACTGAACCACCTCTGGAGTAGGTGGTCTGACCAGGGCAGAGTACAGAAGGGCTATTCATTCCTAGTTCCTGGAAGCAATGGAAAGAGGAATCAGAGATATGGCACATCAAAAAGAAAGTTGTTAAGTAAAAGACAGATAGCATACTTAAAGAAGTGAGCAAAATTGACAGAACAAAGAACAGTAGATAAAGATCATTATGAAATAAAGAAGACCAAACTGGGAAGTATGGGAGAGAAAAAAAAAACTATTATTCACATTTGTCCCTATCCATATCCTCCTTATTCTCCCTAGATTACTGCTATAGCCTCCTAACAACTAGTGTACCTGATTCTGATCTCTCTCACCCATTCTTCCTGCTGACTGAAATAGAATAACAATGATAAAATCATATATTATAAATTATTTTATAATTCATAACTAAATTTCATTATCTTTAAAATTTTTTTTAAACTTTCATCATCTTAACTGATCATCAAACCAACATCATGATTTAGGTAGGAAGTGTATTATTGCCCCCATTTTAGAGATAATAAAATTGAGGATCAGGGAAGTTAAGTAAGTTGCTAAAGCTAATGAGGTTAGTCAATGTCAGAACCAGTACTGCCCAAATTCACATGATTAGTAAGTAGTAGGGCCAGGATGAGAAATTAGGTCTTTTAACTCTGCACTTTAGTGGGTAGAAAAGGTGGTATGTGAACTTAGTATCCTGATAGCAAGAATAATTGGCTAAAATAGGAAAACAGAAAACAACACTTCCACTACTACCCATCCCCCTGCCTCCATTGGCCCCCATCTCAGTTCAGTTGAATTCCTTCTTACTCTGTCCCATCTTATTCTTCCCATTTATTTGTTAGACCCTATTATCTGAAGATCTAAGGCTTCTTTCCCCAGTGTCTACCCCACCCCACTCAAACAAATTTGATTTTAAGTTTATCTGAGTATACCTCACCTTCTGTTTGCTTAACATGTGGTTTGTGCTGTTTGCTCAAGGTGCCAGAACTACTAACTATGGCTCTGCTACAGGCACCAAGATTTTAGGGGTTTTCTCTCATTTGTAATGTTTTGTAGTAACTCATATCATGGTGTTCTGGTTTGAAACTAAAAAGTTAAAAACACTCTAGCACTTAAAAAATGGGAAACAAGCTTATTCTATTATTCTATTCAGGTTGTTAAAAAGTTTTAATTTATATTTTAAAAACAAAACATGCCAAAGGTTCTCTTCTTGTTTTCTTCTTGGAATAAGGAATTTTAAAATTGCAAAAGTGGATTCAGATAACACAAAATATATGTTAACTGTAAACCGAATGAAATTATAATTATACAAAATTATAGAAAAGTAATTTAAGAAATCAAAAAATGAAATAAAAGAATATTAACACAAAAATCATGTTTCTCAAATAACATACATAATAAGTCTCACCTATAAGTATTAAATTGTTTGCTCTATGGGAGAGTATGGTTTTTAAAAGGGGACAGAAGGGAGTAGATAGAATCATACAGTAGATGGTGATAGCCTCGGCCTCATCAAAGAAGTGCTGAGTTCCAGCTTGAAGATAGTGGGGGAGGCTGAGGCCATGACTACAGAGGATACTTAATAAATGCAATATGCCATTAGGTGCTATTCTAGGTCAAGACCCAGAGGTCAGGATGACAAGACTTCAACAGAAGGGTTGTAAGTGAAAAGGACAGGGAGCACACTTGGCATGTGAACAGTCTGAAATCTATAAAGTACAAATTAGCTACTGCTAACCTCGAAGGCCAATGTTAGGCAACATGGCCCACTTTGTGTTTGTGGCATAATCTAGCCTTGAACCTTACCTCTCACGCTGCTCAGAATAAACTTCAGGCAGGCAAACCTACTTAGTAGCTGCCAAAATAGCCATGCTTATTCTTCTTTCTATGTCTTTGTTCATGCTCTTTCTCATATTTGAAATGGCCATCCTTTCTCTCTTCACTCCCTCCTTCTAATCCTGAATTATCAGAACTCTACTTGTCTTTCAGGTCCCAACTGAAGTTCTATCTCTTCTGTGATGCCTTCTGACAATTCCAGCTTACACTGATCTGGCCTTTAATGTAATATATGGTTACCTAACTGTTTTAACCAACCTTTTTCCACTAACTAGACAGGAATTTCTCTGAGGTTAAAGTATGGATTATATATCTGACATTCTCTATAGCATCTAAGTATTATGCCAAATGCACAGCAGGTGATCAACAAATATTTGTAAACTGGAATTTTGAGACAAAAGAAATCTCATAGAGGAAAGAAAGGATAAAATAGGAGAAGTAATAAAAGTAAATTTGCTCATGGTCACAAATCTAATATATGTCAGAGGCAGTTCCTTAGGACTCCCTTATATACTATGCCACAATGCCTTCTCATAACATAATTAAGGTCAACAACTATGAGGAATGTAAAAAAGTCTGTAAAGAGCTGGTAAAAATATGTTAAGTGAAGAAAGCAAAACCTGAAGGACAAAGTATACAGCAGACATCAGCCATAGTCATGTATGATTCCTGTAAAAAAGTTAAAAGGTCACAGAGGAGTAACTGATAGGGCCTTATAGATATTCTGTTTATTGAAATTAGTTAATTCAAATGTAAATGGATATAAAGTCAGTTTAATTGGTTTTGTTGATGTTTAAAGTTAAGTTCAAAACAAACCATTTACAACAGAGACATGTCTCATACATCTGCTCCCATCATTTGTACCCCTCTCATTTTCTCAAACATGTTGATGTGCTCAATGTTTTTGTCCTTTTGTTAGCACTTCTGGTACCCCATTCCAAACACAGATTCTTAAAGCACAGGAACACATTGAGTAGCTGATGAATAATCTCTACTTCCAAATAGATTAAAACAATCAAATGAATGCTTACTCACCTACATACCTACTGTGTATGATTCCTGATTGTAAGTAAGTTTTTCTAAGGAAAGACTATACAAAATTATTCTGTTCCAGTTCATGCTTAGATTTCTGGGGCAGCCTGGATGCTCCTCGTGATCCAATAGCAAGTCCACCTTGGCTTTAAGCCATGACCATGGTCCATCATTCATCATACCGGTTGCCCCAAATGGCAGTCAGCCAGGATGCTCCAGAACTTTCTTAGACACCTTCAAATGTGATAATGACTTTTCCCCCCACACCTTTTTTTTTTGTTTCTACAGTGTTTTGGAAGTGCAAAGGCATACATACTTGCCTCAAAGAAACAATGGTGCCTTCCTTCTATAAGCATCATGAGACTGCCCATCTCAGCCAGTTCCCAAGAGCTCCATCTGCAATCTTTTCCTAACTCTTAGGTTTTTAGTGAAAGAAGGGAGAAAGAAGGGCTGCTTAGGTTCTTTGACTAGGCCAAAGTTCTTTATCAAGGAAAGTTTTCAAAAGAAGGTTGGATGAACACTGGTTAGCAGAGTTAGTCAAGTATGATTTGAACCATCTTGTCGCTAAGGTTCATTTTGACTGTGAGCTTCTGTGAAGTAGGGGAGACACAGGAACATGATCCCAATCCTAGAATACATTCTTTTCCTCTTCTCATATAATTGGTACTTTTGGGGGGAGGGGAATGATGATAATATTGTGTGGCGCCTCTGTTACTCTGCTTCTCCCTTCACCTTCAGATGAAAGGAATGAAGTAGGTACTCCTGCTGCAAGTGCTTTAGCTTTGCACAGTGACAATCCTAAGGGAGCCAAAATGACGGGCTTTTAAGTAGGTGAATATGGACGATGCATTACTTAATAGTTTTGACTCGACTTTGAAGGATGTGGGAGACGGACATTCCTTCTTTTCAGATAAAAAAATAGAAACAATTTAGGGAAAACAATTTACCTACAATCAAGAGGTGTTTGGTGATAAAACAGAGAATAGAATCAAAGTCCCCTGACTTTTAGTCTAGTGCCCCATCCACCAGAAAAGCCAACACAACGTATGCAGTGATGCTAAGAGATGAAGAACAAACGGTCTGGGGAGGAGGAAAGCTATGACATACTGTGGAAACATTTGTGGAAAAAAAAAAAATTAAGCTAATCCCAAGGTGTCTGGCATCTGTTCTATTGATCACCTGGGGGCCTTATTCCTTCTGAACGAGATAATTCAAAGCCAAGTGAAAATATGACATATTTCAGTTCTGTATGTCAGACTTGGAAAAGCTAAGAAAGCAGGGAAAAGAGCTGTCAGAGATACAGGACACATGGCACCAGGCAGAAAGTATTATGTGTGGAACATGCTTTCAAAAGGAACAAGAATAGCTATAACGCTGAATACATTTAAAAGGGAGTTGGCAGGAGCTATAAAATGGGTGGATGCACCCCATGGTGTTCCTCTTTCCCTGAACATCCCTGTGAATGACAATTTCCTCCTGTCAACCACCACCAGAAAACTCACCCCTGAATTCCATGTGGAAAGCCCTGCTGTTAATGGGTCAAGCCCTACATGGTGCTCATAACCACAATGTTTTGAAATTTGATATGGGCTTACACAAAGTGAAAGTACAATGATCCAAGACAGGGAGACCAAAAGTAACCTTGAATGAAAAGAGATCAGATTCCTGAGCAGTTGAAGAGGAAGTAGATAGCTGAAAGCATCCAACTAAGCTAGTTATTTGGCAAAACTGTTAATAATCCTTTTTCTGATGATATTCTTCATAGCTACTGTGTAAGACAGGGGGCCATTACTATTGTCACCATCAAGTGAAGAGCTTAGGCCCTGCCTACCGGGCTTTTGTGGCTGGGTTAATAACAGTCTTTGGTCAAGAACACAAAAACACACCAAGAGGGGAGGGCACACTCAAGAGCCACGGTCAATAACATGGAACATAAAGTCTGGGATGAATCAGATGTGGCAAAAAGGAAATGAGATCACAAAAAGAAAAGGCCAGATGGGTGAACATCATAGTTCAAGCTTAAATGCCCTTTTCTGTCTCCACATCTTTGACCACACTATCCTCTAGAGCATGGCATGTAGTCTTCCTACATTTCAACCTGCTGAAGTTCTATTCTTTCAAGGCCCAGATTAAATGTCACTCATACCATGAGGTTTTCCCTGGTCTTCTCAGCCAGAAGTAGTCTTTCCTTCATATCTCTTGTTCCACATTCTTTGTACTCTCTTACATAGTTATACAATAGACATATAATATGTATATTGTATTACAGTTATTTGTTTTTGTGCCTTATCTTTCCCATATAACTAACACCTAGAAATAACGGCTAATAATAATGCCTATCACTTATGTATCACTTTTTTCATTTGTTTCTTACAATAACCCTGTGAGGCAGGTGCTACTTTATTCCATTTTACAGATGAATTAAACTGGAGCTGAGAGAGATTAAATCATTTGCTCAGGTCACACAATTAAGTAAGAATCAGAGGCAAGATCTGAACTCAGGTCTTACTGATTCTGAGTCCAGCAGTGTATCTACTACACTATTTTGCTGTCTCAGTATAAAATAGATATGTAATAAATGTTGACTTGAATTATTTGAAATAAAGTAGGACCTGAAAACATTGTCATTAGAAAGATTTAGAGTGCTTAAATTTCTAGCTACACTTAATGATGTCTCTTCCTTATACAATGACTTGATTCTAGCTCGCAATCTAACCTCAACTAGTCTTGCCCACATATTCCCACCCCCCCCCCGGCAATCTTGACAAAGCCTCTTCTTGGTAGGCACTCAACAAATATTATTAGTTCAATTGAACTGAATAGATATCCTTAGTTCACATATGAGTAAATTAAATCAGAGGCTAAGATAAATAGTGAAAATGAAAGTCCAATAATTAGTCCAGTACCCTTGAGATTAGAATTCTGGATGGGGGGGAGGGAAGAACCAAGATGGCAGGGTAAGGCAGAAACTCACCTGAACTCTCCCAAATTCACCTCTAAACAACTATAAAATAATGCCTCAAAATGAATTCTGGAGTGGCAGAACCAACAAAAGGATGGGGTGAAATAATTTTCTAGCCCAAGGCAACTTAAAAGGTCTGCAGGAAAATTTTGTTTCACTCATGTAAAAGGGAAATGCAGTTAAGCACAGATGGGTCTGGGCAAGCCAGCAGCAAGGCCTTGAGTCTTAGGATTGGCCAGCAGTAAGGCCCCATAAACCTGGAGCTGGCCAGCAGTGAGGCCCAATGTCCCTGGCAAAAGAAACAGGCTATAAAAATGAGCAAAAAAAAAAAGAATTTGACTATAGAAAGTCACTATAGTGACATGAAAGATCAAAATACAAATTCAGGAGAGGTCAACAGTGTCAAAACACTTAAATGCAAAGCTTCAAAGAAAAATGTAAATTGGTCTGAGGCCCCCCAAAAAAAAACCCTAAGAAGAGCTCAAAAAGGATTTTTAAAAAATCAAGAGATGTAGAAGAAAAATTGGAAAAAAAATGAGAGCGATGCAAGAGAATCATGAAAAAAAAAGTCAATAACTTATTAAAGGAAGTACAAAAAATTGGGAAAAGATGTACAAAAATTCACTGAAGAAAATAACTTCTTAAAAAATAGAACTGGCCAAATTGAAAGGGATATACAAAAATCCACTGAAGAAAATAATTCCTTAAAAATTAGAATTGGATAATGGAAGCCACTGACTCCACAAGACATCAAGAAACAATAAAACAAAGTCAAAAGGATGAAAACATACAAGAGGATATGTAATATTTCATTGGAAAAACAACTGACTTGTAAAATAAATTTAGGAGAGAGATAATTTTAAAATTATTGGACTACCTGAAAGCCATGACCAAAAAAAAGTCTGGACATCATATTTCAAGAAATTATCAAGGAAAACTGCCCCGATATCCAAGAACCAGAAGGTGAAATAGAAATTAAAAGAATCCAACAAGCACCTCCTGAAAGAGATCCCAAAAGGAAAACTCCCAAGAATATTATAGACAAATTTCAGTGACCCCAGGTCAAGGAGAAAATGCTGCAAGCAGGCAGAAAGAAACAATTCAAATATCATGTAGCCACAGTCAGGATAACACAAAATTTAGCAGCTTCTACATTAAAGGATCAGAGGGCTTGGAATATGACATTTCAGAAGGCAAAGGATCCAGGATTATAATCAAGAATCACCTACCAAATGAAACTAAACATAATGCATCGGGGGCAAAATGAGGATTCAATGAAATAGAGGACTTTCAAGAATTCCTGTTGAAAAGACCAGAGTTGATGAATTTTCAAATACAAGACTCAAGAGAAGCATAAAAAGGTAAATAGGAAAGAGAAAACATAAGGTATTCAATAAGGTTAAACTATTTACATTCCTACATGGAAAGATGATACTTAAGAACTTTATCACTATTAGGGCAGTTAGAAAGAGTATACATAGACTGGGGGTGTTGATGTAAGTTGAATTTGATGAGATGATATCCAAAAAAGCAAAATTAAGGGGTGAGAAAGAGGATTGCACTGGGAGAAGAGAAAAGGAAGAGTTAGAATGGGGTAAATTATCTCACATGTAGAGGCTTAAAAGACCTATTACAATGGAGGGAAAGATGAGGGGTGGCAGGCAATGCTTGAACTTTACTCTCATTGGAATTGGATGAAAGAGGGAAAAACGTACACACTCAGTTGGGTATGGAACTAGAGTTCCATACAGAGAAGCAGGAGAGGGGTGGAATAAGGGAATGGTGGAGGAAGCTAATAGAAGAGAGGCAGATTGGAGGAGATGGTGGTCAGAACCAACACTTGTAAAGAGGGACAAGGTGAAAGGAGAGAGACAGAAATATAAACAAGGTACAAACAGGATGGAAGAAAACATAGTTAGTAATCATAACTGTGAATGTGAATGGGATGAACTCACTCATAAAACAGAAGTGGATAGCAGAGTAGATTAAAAACAAGAATCTTACAATATGTTGTTTACAAGAAACACATTTTTAGCAGAGAGACACACAGACAGTAAGGGTAAAAAGCTGGAGCAGAATCTATTACATTTCAACTGAAGTTAAAAAAACAAAAGGTAGCAATCATGACCCTCAGAGAAAAAAAAAACAAAAATATATCTAATTTAAAAAGATAAGGAAAGAAATTACATCTTGCGAAAAGGTACCATAGACAATGAAGTAATATCAATACTAAATACATATGTACCAAATTGTATAGCATCCAAATGTTTAAAGAAGTTAAATGATTTACAGGAGGAAATAAACAGTAAAACCCTATTAAAACTCTTGGAACTAGAGAAATGTAGTAAAAAAATAAGAAGAAAGAAGTTAAGGAGGTGAATAGAATTTTAGAAAAATGAGACATAATCGATCTCTGGAGAAAACTGAATGGGAATAGAAAGAAATATATCTTTTTCTCAGTGGTACATGAAACCTACGCAAAAACTGGCCATGTATTAGGGCATAAAAATCTCACAGCCAAATGCAGAAAAGCAGAAATATTAAATGAATCCTTTTCAGGTCATAATGGAATAAAAATTATAATCAATAAAGGGCTATGGAAACATAGAATAAAAATTAATTGGAAACTAAATAATCTAATCCTAAAGAATTAGCGGGTCAAAGAATGAATCATAGAAATAATAATTTCACTAAAGAGAATGAAAACAATAAGATATCATATCAAAATTGATGGGATGCAGCCAAAGCAAAGACAGAGAAAGAAAACTACAGACAAATGAATATCAATGCAAAAAATTTAAGTAAAATACTAGCAAGGAGAGTATAGCAATATATCACAAGGATCATACACTATGACCAGGCTGGTTCAATATTAGGAAAACTATCAGCACAATTGACCATATCAAAAACAAAATGAACAGAAATCATATGATTATCTCAATAGATACAGAAAAGGCTTTTGACAAAATATAAGACCCATTCTTATTAAAAACACTAGAGAGCATAAGACTAAAGGGAGCATTCCTTAAAATGATAAGTAGTATCTAACTAAAACCTTGAGTAAGCATTATCATTGATGGGGATAGGCTAGAAGCCTTCCCGATAAGATCAGTGGTGAAGTAAGGATACCCATTATCACCACTATTATTTGATATCATACTAGAAATGCCAGCTACAGCAATAAGAGGGAAAAAAAGAAATTGAAGGAATTAGAATAGGCAGTGAAGAAACAAAACTAGCATTCATTACAGATGATATGATGGTATACTTAGAGAATCCTAGAGAATCAAGTAAAACCTACTAGAAATAATTAACAACTTTAGCAAAGCTGCAAGATACAAGATAAATTCACATTAAAGCATCATCATTTATATAAATTACCAACAAAGTCCAGGAGGAAGAGATAGAAAGAGAAATTTCATTAAAAATAACTGTAGACAATATAAAATACTTGGGACACTACCTGCCAAGACAACTATATGAACACAATTACATAACATTTCTCACACAAATAAAATCAAATCTAAACTACTGGAAAAATATCAGTTGGTAGGCTGATACAATATAATAAAAATGACAATTCTGCCTAAATTAAACTACTTATTCAGTACCATGCCAAACTAACAAAAATTATTTCATATTGCTAGATAAACTAGTAGCAAAATGCATCAGGAGGAACAAAAATTCATTAAGAATATAAGAGGAATCAATGCAAAAAATGTGAAAATAGGTAACCCAGCTATACCAGATCTTAAGCTGTATTATAAAGTGGTAATCTTCAAAACAATCTGGTACTAGCTGAGAAATAGAATGGTGGAGTAGTGGAATAGATTAGGTAAACAATGCACAGTGGTAATTGACCATGGTAGTCTAGTGTTTGATAAACCCAAAGACCTAGGCTTTTGGGACAAGGACTCACTATTTGACAAAAACCATCAGGAAAACTGGAAAACAATATGGCAGAAACTAGGTAAAGGTCAATATCTTACACTGTATATGAAGATAAGGTCATAATGGGTACATGATTTAGACATAAGGGGTGATAGTATAAGCAAATTAGGGGAGCATGGAAAATTTTACCTGTCAGATTTATGGATAAGGGAAGAATTTATGACCAAACAAGAAACAGAGAGCATTATGGGATATAAAATGGATAATTTTGATTATATTAAATTAAAAAGGTTGTGGACAAACAAAACCAATGTAATCAAGATTAGAAGGAAAGCATAAAACTGGGAAACAATCTTTACAGAAAGTATCTCTCATAAAGGTCTCATTTCTCAAGAATATAGTGAACAGAGTCAAATTTATAAGAATATAAGTGATTACCCAATTGATAAATGGTCAAAGGATATGAACAATTTTCAGATGAATCAAAGCTATCTATAGACACATGAAAAAATGTTCTAAATTAGTACTGATTAGAGAAATGCAAATTAAAACAACTCTGAGGTATTACCTCAGATTGGCCAATATGACAGAGAAGGAAAATAATAAATGTTGCAGAGGATGTGGGGAAAATGGGACACTAATGCATTGTTGGTGGAATCATGAACTGATCCCATCATTTTGGAGAGCAATTTGGACAAAGTCTATGAAACCATGCATATCCTTTGATCCAGCAATATCACTACTAGATCTGTATCCCACAGATTTGAAGAGAGAGAGAGGCCTATTTGTACAAATAAATTCACAGCAGCTCTTTCTGTAGTGGCAAAAAATTAATTGAGAGGATGTCCATCAATTGGGGAATGGATGAACAAGTTATGGTATATGTTTGCAATGGAATAGAATACTATTGAACTATATGAAATGATGAGTAGGATGATTTCAGAAAAACCTGGAAAGAATTACATGAACTGATGCAAAGTGAAGTGAGAAGAACCAGTAGAACATTGTACACAATAACAGAATGACAACAATATTTTACAAGATCAGCTACAAATGACTTAGCTGTTCTCAGCAATAACAATGATCCAAGACAGTTCCAAAAGACTCATGACGAAAAATGTCATCCACCTCCAGAGAAAGAGCTAATGGAGTCTGAGTGCAGATCCAAGCATAACATCTTTCACTTTATTTTTTTTCCCACGGCTTTTTTTGACTGCATTTTCTTTCACAACACAACTAATATGAAAATATGTTTTATATGATTACATGCGTATAACCTTTATCAAACTGTTTATTGTCTCAGGAAGATGGGAGACAAGGGAGGAATGGAGAGAATTTGGAACTCAAAATCTTAAAAAGAATATTAAAAATGAATTGTATATGTAATTAGGAAGTAAAATACTATATATATGTAAATATATTAAACATATAAAATATTTTTTAAGATCTCTGGATTTCTTACTTTCCAGCCCACTGCTGTTGTTCAATAAACTTCAAATGATATAGTAATGTGATCATAATTAATCCATTCTTGGCTATGCTATGTGACATACATCTATGTGCTCTCACAAATCCATCACAGGAGTCCACCCAACATTCTGAGAACCTTCCTTTAATTCTCTTGACATTAAAAAGAAACCAAAGGAGCACTAAATCTGTCTAACAGTTATTTTTTCACTATCACTATATGATTGACCCATCTTTTTCCCTGGCCATCCGTTTCTCTATGTCATCTTTTATGCTGCTCCTCCTAAGTAATTCCTCACTTGTATTGCGTTGTAGCCTATTCACACTTATTTCCTTCATTGCCTCAGCTTCAGTTCTTTATAAATACTACTGACTTCATTACCTGAAACCAAACAAAATAAAAGAAAGAACAATAAAAAAAGCTGGATCTTTGCTTCTTAGTAAAGCTTAGGGTAATAAAAAGAGCTATACAATTTTCTAAAGGCTATCCAGTCCACTGTCCTTCTGTAAAAACTCAGCAGTTTACAACATGAAAATAAAATGTTATGTTTACTTTTTTTTTGAGATATCTGAAAAGATAGTTCTAGTTCATGGAGTGTCTGAAAAGTATTTGCTTATTAATAGAAGACTATTATAAAGCAGTTCAGCAATGATGTTTGAAATCACACTGGAAAGGAAAGGAGACCTAAGTTTTCAAAAGTAACATTGACTTTCAATTATCTTCATACATACAGATTATTCTAGTGAAATTTAAAATTACAAGCTAGTTTCCTTTAGCCACCTTACACACATCTGGGATTCCTTCCCTGATTGTCCATTCTGGGGAAAAAATTAATTTCATAACTAATTCAGACTAAGCAAAGTATAACTTGGAGGATAATTTGGGGTAAAGGGAGGAAATTGTAAAATCATTTTCCAAAGCATATATTTAGGATAAATAGTATCTGTACTGCCTTCAGAAAAAATTAATATTAAAAATATCTCATTTATTTAACATTTTAGAGTTTACAAAGCACTTTTCTACAACTATATGAATTTAGAATGAGAGGATTTAATTGTAGAAGGGACTTTCTAGAGGTTATCTAGTCTAAACCCTCTCAGTTTACAGATGAAGAACTAAAGATGACAGAAGTTGACTTGCCCAAGGTGATAGTGGCAGAGGCAGGATTTGAATCTAAGTTCAGATGAGGAAACTGAGATTCAGAAGTCATACAGCTACCTTAGGAGTCACAACCAGGGAGACAGCATGGTAAAGTAGAAAGATCTGGCAGCAAAGGGTTGAGCTTGAGCTCCAGCTTCCCCATCAAGATTTACTAGGGCTAATTGTGGGACCTGGGCAAGTTATTCAGAGTTTTTGAGCCCTTATTTCTTTATCTATAAAATGAAAGGGTCGGGCTAAAAGACTTCTATGAACTTGAAAAAATCTGTTTCTTTGACTTAACTAAGTCACTTAACTAAGGTCATACAGCTAGTCATAAAGACATTTCTATAGCTGTCAAGTCTGCAAAGAGCTTTATATCTATCTCATGTCAGTAAGCCCTAGAGTGAGAATTCAAGGCCTCACTTCTGGGCTCTAAAGTCCTGGGGCTCTTTACACTGTTCCAGGCTATCTAGTTCAAAGGTGTCAAATTCACCCCTTCCAGCCCTCACAGTCCTTAAATTCCCTAGTGCCAGCAAATCAGATTACATAAAAATACAATACGACATATAGGATATTAATTTGTGGTTTTCTAAGTTAATATATAGCCTGCAGGGATCTGTTTCTATTTGAATTTGATACCATTGGTCTAGCTCAGTGTCACAATTTCATAGCTCACTCTAAAAAAATACAACAAGCTCTCTTTGCCCATATTGCGAAGACAGAGCATGCATTTGGCCTGAAGAATGGCACTAACTATATATATAGTACATAACTTCAAAATGAAAGCCTTAGTTACTTTTCCTTTCTCTCACAGATCTAGACAAGAAGGATCAACCTGATTATTTACCATTTCTTATATACTAAGGAATTACACAAAGAGAGAATAACTCATCTAGGGAAAAAAAATCTGGATCAGAAATTATGATAGAGAGAGAGAGATAAATATATCTGATTATACACACACACACCATCTGATCCCCAAACTGTGAATCACAGAAGCAGCACTGAAGTTACAGGACTTGACAATGGAAGGTTAATAGTTTAACCCTGAGACAGCAATCTGCGTGTATGTGTGTTTGTCTTTAGCAGAGCACTACCAAAAGTTCATAGCCACCAGAATGAACAGAAACAGCTCACTACGCTAAGTATTTTCAAACATGTTGGTATAGGTGCTGTTAAGTCTTTTATTTTTGCTAATGGCAAAATGATACTTACTGTGTACAAGGAAACAAAAATCTTTCCACATCAGCAGCAAGGTGAGCTTTGTAAAGCCTTCAGCATCATACTCCACCACTCCTCTAGGAAACAAAAATATATATATATATATATAACAATCAGTATAAAGTATAAAGGCCTTGGAACCATATGAAAGATTAAATTGATGCTTTTAAGTTATTAAACCAGCTATATTCTTACTTTTCCAAAATTTACTTTAATATACTAAATTTCACACTGGTAGTTTCATTGCAAAGGGAGTTCCTGAGGTTGTGTTCTAGTAAGTGACTGGATAATAAAAAAATTAAACACATTATATCAAATGCTAGTACATTTGTACAAAGGCAATTAAACTTAGCTTAATCAGTCAAGTTGGTGGACAAGTATATCTGTACATCTGTTCTTCTATGGAGGAGCCAGCCAGGACTACATAAGTTTCTACCACAATGACTTCCCTTGAGAGCTATGCAGCCACCTGACAGTGTGGCCTACACACATGCACACATGCACTCAAACACATACACAAATAATTAAAAAGTTATTTTTGTAAGAGAATACATAATAAATTTGCATAAGTGGTTTTGTTTAAAAAGGGATTAAAACCAGACTACATATCCTTTAAAGTCAAGTTACAATTTCACTACTGGCATGAAGATTTTCCTAGTACTTATAGCATGAAATGATCTCTCCCTCCTCTGAACTTCTCTTAACAGTCTTCTCTTAAGCACCTATTATGTGTCAGGCATTATACTAAGCAATGAGGATACAATAACAAAAATGAAAGGAGCGCACTTTCCATCATACTCCATTTTAAGTTGTTCGTATACATATCTCCCTTAATGGATAATGAAGTTTTTGACAGCAGGAATAATGTCTTATTTTTCTTTGGTATCTTCTCCTTCTTTAGTGTTTAGCAAATTATCTTGTACAAAGGAAGGGCTCACCAAATGCTTGTTGAATGAATGAATGAATAGATACATGAAAGGAAGGGAAAGTTTTAAGTAAAGGAAAACTTACGTTCCAAAGTGACTCAAGAAAGCTGCAATGTACTCTCTTCTTTTATGATATCCCTGAATGACATACTGCACCTAAAAAAGAAAAAAGAAGCAAAAGTGAAATAAAATAGCTAATGTTTCCTCATTTTGAGTCTCCTTGTTATCAGCGAACAAGTCTACTGAAAAAATACTTCATTCTGAATTTTTCCTGCTGTGCAAAGATGATCTCTAATTACCCTTTCCAGTTCTAAATTTCTGGGGTCATTTATTAGTAGACATTACTTTTTAAGACTGAAAACACATTCTGTGTGTCTTTATTACAGAGGGAAGAAAGAAAGAAATAAAGACTGCAAAATTTTTTCTTCTATTGGCCAACACATACAATTTCCATGGCTAAAGCTTATGCTAAATTATTTGGAGTAACATTGATAAAGTCAGAACTGATAGTTATGTTGTACCGTCAAAAAGTAAAACAATTCTATTTATAAAATAGGGTTTATGGCAATTTATAAAAAACACTGCTTACTTTGCAGGCTTAATGTAGGATCAAAAATGTTATTTTGGGAAAAGAAAACAGATGATAAGTTTGCTTAAGTGGTTTTGTTTAAAAAGGGAAGAAAACAGCTCTGTGTACTTGATTTTAAAAACAGAAAATCACTTTAATAGAAACCCACAACAAAACTGGCTATAAAGAGATTCCAGTATAATTATGGAAATTCATTTGAAGACATTGTTTCCAAAAGCTGCCATGTACTGTCCTCATTTGTGAAAAGCCAAGGAAAAATAATTTAAAAAGACAAGTAAAATTAATGAAATGGATCCAGATAAGAAAAACTGACTGATTCTTGTGTTTCTGGGAAAATAGTCTTATAATTTTTTGAGTAAAAAGTGTGACTAGAAATTAATCTCAATTGGAAAGCTTTAAAAAGGCTTTTATTCTCAGTTCTTGGAGACCAAATCTGCATTTTCTATATAACACAGTGACACAAGTTTGAGGGAAGGGCAAGGCATCTGAGTGCAAATATGAATTCTGTCCTCATGTCAGATTTCTAGTTGGAATGAAGGCAATGGGTATTTGGCTCAGTTAGAACTAATCATGCCATGAGAATTAAATCCCATGGAATAAGATGCCAGTCCCACAAATGCCAAATCTGAGTTATGCTGACATTTTAAAAAATACTTGAATCTTTGAGATACTATTGTGCTTAGGAAGTGTTTTCTATTTAGAGCTGGTCTATCTATTGAATGACAGAAGCAATCAAAAGGCCTACTTTCAAAGCCAATGTGAAAAATTCATTAACAGCAATTCAGTAAGAGCAAAGAAGAAATGAACAGTTTGGACAATCTGACAAATTGAATCATAATCAATGTGGAATAAAAAATGAATCCAACATTCATATGTGGATTAATTATTCTGATCTTACAGAAAAATGTAATGGATAGATATTAATTAATATTTATATTCTTAAAGCAATAGTATACAGCTAAATACAATATTTAATCATTACAACAAAGTTTTAATTATCTGCCTATGTAATAAGAGCCTACTGATGGAGATAAAGAGATAAGTTAGGCTCTTTGGAGTAGATATAGGAAAAACTTCACAAGAAAGCTAGACTATAATCCTGTGGCCCCGACACCTGGATAGAAGAGAACTGCTTTCAAACTTCTTATAGATAACTGGATAAAAACAGTGGATTTTTATTGAAAAAAAATGGATACATGTAAAACACAAAGACAAAAAAGTAAAAATTCTAATAGACATATGTGGGCATCATAGAGCAGAAGTTAGAGAAGAGAAAAGCAGAAAGAAGAGATTTTGTGCAAAAATTGTCAATTGGAAATTGGTGGTGCACATTGGATAGTGGTGAAAAGTCCCAAAATGAAGATCTTGGGATATAAACGACCCTGATGAAATGAGGAAGATCTCTGAATTTTAAAACTAAAAAAAGGTCAAGATCTGGTGAGAATTACATAATGTAGTCATGATTTGCAGCTCAAGGATAAATGAAAACAGGAGATGGCAACAAGAAGATAAAAGAGAACCAGATGACCAAGTCCTCAGCAGAGAAGAAAGCAGGGTCAGGGGCTAAATGCCTGTTCACAAGAATAGAAGATAGAAGCTCCAATTAAGTTCCAATTAAGAAAAGGAAGTGAGGAAGAACCTGAACTGGAAAGATGGGAGAAGGCCAAGGCATCTTGAGAGCTAGCAATGTATAGAAGAAACAGTGGGCTCTAGGGAGTATTTCACAAAACAGAAGAGGAAGTGGTATTTGCTTACCTTGTTGGTCAGCAGTTGGCATACTTGGGGAACATAATCAATTAGACATCCTCCTCCTGGAAAAGCTGGGATGTGAAGAGCTGAGGAACCTCCAAGAGCACTGAAAAGATAACAGTACATCAGGCAGTTCACTTCTCTTGGAACTCAAGCTATTTAAAAAATGATATCCTAAAGTCAACTCCTTCGATTATCCCCCAAGGCACCAACTACCTCAGATATGAGTCCCACTGTAGTGTAGAGTTTCTCGTCGTTTTTTAAAAAACTCAAACAGGAATTATAGCAATAATTATACATCAAAACTATAAACTTGTGTCTTTGTCATACAATAATACAAAGTCTCCATTTTAATGGGCATCAGAAAATATCTTAACAATATTTAAACTCTACATTTTATTGAAACATTCTGCTTATCTTTAGTACCCCTGGAAGGGCCTGACAGTGACGGTCTCACAGAAGGTATTCAAAGAACACTTGTTGCATTGAACTGAGTTGAATTGAGACAATGTAGCATCATAGAAAGAGCAATGGACCAAGAACTAGAAGACTCTCTTTGCCATTTAATAACTGTATGACTTTGGGCAAATTACTAAATTTCTTGTCATTAGTTTACTCATATAAAAATAAGCATCTGAAAAATTACCATATTCCAAACTAACCTGGGTGCAGAACACTAAGGGGGTTTGAAGTACATTGGTATAATTCATAAATATCAGTCTATGGTCCTGGCCATATGGAATACCTTCTGAGATAAAGGGAGCCTGGAGAAACTTTGGGGCGAAATAGAGAAAGTTCAATCTAGTTTATTTTCATACATAAACAGAAATGTATAAAATGTCTTTTTAGAAATGAATATTTTGTTTAATAGCTCAAAGATGGAGTTCTTAACCTGAGGTTTGTGAATTTGTTTTCAAAGTATTTTGATAACTGTATTTCCATATAAATGATTTCTTCGGTAATCCTATATATTTAATTTATGCATTATTATTTTTTTCTGAAAACGGGTCCACATGCATCAACAAACTGCTAAAGGGCTCATAACACAAGACTAAGAACTCCTAATTTAGAGAGTGAAATGTCATCAATATTGACATTTTCACAAAAGACAACTGTTAAAAGTGTATACAACACATTTGATGGAAGTCTGGGGCAAACTGGAGTAGATTATCTCTAAGATTCTTTCTGATTCTATATGTTTAGGATTCATAAAGTTATGTATCCAGAACATCTAGATATAAAGTAATTATTGAAATATTTACCTAGAACAGTCAATAATTCATTTATGCTATATCCCACCTACTAACAACTTTAACCACTACGTGATTTTTAATTGTTTTATTATTTAATATTTCAACATTGATTTCCACAAGATTTTGAGTTAGAAATTTTCTCCCCATTTCTACCCTCCCCCACCCCAAAATGGCATATATTTGATTGCCTCTTTCCCCAGTGTATCCTCCCTTCTGTTACCCCACCCCTCCATCCCCTTTCCCCTTACTTTCTTATAGGGCAAGGTAGATTTCTATACCCCATTGCTTGTATATCTTATTTTCCAGTTGCATATAAAAACAACCTTTTTTTGAGCATTTGTTTTTAGAACTTTGAGTTCCAAATTCTCTCCCTTCTTCTCTCCCCACCCACCCTCCCTAAAAAGGCAAGCAATTCAACATAGGCCACACATGTATCATTGTGCAAAATATTTTCATAACAGTCATGTTGTAAAAGACTATATTTCTCTCCAACCTGTACTGTCCTCCTTTATTCAATTTTCTCCCTTGACCCTGTCCGTTTTCAAGTGTTTGCTTTTGATTACCTCCTCCCCTTATCTGCCCTCCCTTCTATCATCCCCCCTCTCTTATCCTCTTCCCCCCTACTTTCCTGTAGGGTAAGATACCCAATTGAGTATGTATATTATTCCCTCCTTAAATCAAATCTGATGAGAGCAAGATTCACTCATTCCCTTTTCCCTGCCCTCTCTTCCCTTCCAATAAAACTGCTTTTTCTTGCCACTTTTTTTGTGAGGTAATTTACCCTATTCTATCTCTCCATTTCTCCTTCTCCCAGTATATTCCTCTCTCACCCCTTAATTGTATTTATTTAGTTATTTTTAGATATCATCCCTTCATATTCAACTCACCCTGTACCTTGTCTTCTATATATATCTTCTGTCTATATATATGTATATTCCCTTCAACTACCCTAATACTGAGAAAGGTCTCATGAATTATATGCATCATCTTTACATGTAGGAATGTAAACAAAACAGTCCAACTTCAATAAGTCCCTTATGATTTCTCTTGCCTGTGTACCTTTTCATGCTTCTCTTGATTCTTGTATTTGAAAGTCAATTTTTCTATTTAGCTCTGGTCTCTTCATCAAGAAAACTTGAAAGTCCTTTATTTTATTGAAAATCTATAGTTTGCTCTGGAGTATTATACTCAGTTTTTCTGGGTAGGTGATTCTTGGTTTTAATCCAAGATCCTTTGACCTCCAAAATATCATATTCCAAGCCCTTTGATCCCTTAATGTAAAGCTGCTAGATCTTGTATTATCCTGATTGTTTTTCCACAATACTCAAATTGTTTCTTTCTGGCTGCTTGCAGTATTTTCTCCTTGACTTGGGAACTCTGGAATTTGGCTACAAAATTCTTAGGAGGTTTCTTTTTGGGATCTTTTTCAGGAGGCGATCGGTGGATTCTGTCAATTTCTATTTTAGCCTCTGGTTCTAGAATATCAGGGCAGTTTTCCTTGATAATTTCTTGAAAGATGATGTCTAGGCTCTTTTATCATGGCTTTCAGGTAGTCCAATAATTTTTAAATTATCTCTCCTGGATCTGTTCTCCAGGTCAGTAGTTTTTCCAGTGAGATATTTCACATTTTCTTCTATTTTTTCATTCTTTTGGTTCTATTTTATAATTTCCTTCATTTCTCATAAAGTTGCTAGCTCCTACTTGCTCCAATCTAATTTTTAAGGTAGTATTTTCTTCAGTGGTCTCTTGGACCTCTTTTTCCATTTGGCTAATTCTGCCTTTCAAGGCATTCTTCTCCTCATTGGCTTTTTGGAGCTCTTTTGCCATTTGAGTTAGTCTATTTTTTAAGGCATTATTTTTTTCAGTATTTTTTGGGGGTCTCCTTTAGCAAGTCACTGACTTGTTTTTCATGATTTTCTTGCATCACTCTAATTTCTCTTCCCAATTTTTCCTCTACTTCTCTTATTTGCTTTTCCAAATCCTTTTTGAGCTCTTGCATGGCCTGAGACCAATTCATATTTTTCTTGGAGGCTTTTGATGTAGGCTCTTTGACTTTGTTGACTTCTTCTGGTTCTATGTTTTGACCTTTTTCATCACCAAAAAAAGATTCTATAGTCTGAGTCCTTTTACGCTGCTTGTTCATGTTCCCAGCCAACTACTTGACTAGCTTTTTGTCAGGGTATGAGTGCCTTCAGAGTGGTGAGTGCTTTGTTCCAAGCTTCAGGGGTCTTGTGCTGCTATTTTCAGAGCTACTTCTACTCCACAGTCACCTCAAGCTCTGCCACACCAGTACTCCTCCTCCCCCAAGAACTACCAACTAGGACCAAGACCCAGATCCAAGCAAGGCAAAGCAAGAGAACCTGCCTCTGCACGAGCAAAGCGCTCACTGCCCTTCTGCTCTGATGTGCTGCTTGATTCTTCCCACCAGGTAGGCCTGGGGCTGGAAGCAGCCACAGCTGGAGCTCTGGAAGCAGCCACCTGAGCTTCCTGCTCCTGCCACATACCACTTCGGCTGTCCTGGAGCTGGGGGCGGACCGCATACTTCTCTCACCCAGATCCAGCAGTTTTCCCACTGACCTGCTAAGTTGTCTTTGGCATTTGTGGGTTGAGAAGTCTGGTAACTGCTACAGCTCAGTGATTCATGGCCCTGAGGCCTGTTCTGCCTGATGTATTCCCAGCCTGGTCATTTCCGGTGTGGTCCACTCTTGGCTGTGCTCCACTCCCAGCACAGTGTGATAGATCCTTCCCAGTGACCATCCAGGCTTTCCTGAGCTGGAACCCTGCTTCCCTCTGTGGGTTCTGTAGCTCTAGTATTTGTTCAGAGCCATTTTTACAGGTGTTTGGAGGGATCTAGGGGAGAGCTTAAGCAAGTCCCTGTTTTCCAGCTGCCATCTTGGCTCTGCCCCCGTCTTCTATATCTACTACATGATTTTTAATTCAATTAAATTCAATAATTTGATTTTTATCAAGTGTCTTACTATGTTCTAGGCTGTACTGTGCTAGGAGATGTGAATATAAAGACAAAGACAAGAAAGTCACTAACCTCAAAGAGCTTATATTTTACTGGAAATGAAAGAGATAATTTCATTGACACACCTAACAGGAGAAAATCACAAAACTTGACTAATATAGACTTATAAATTCTGCATTATAATTTCTGCATAAATTCTGCAATATAATTATAATGCAGGGGAATTATCAGAAAAATTTGCCACTGAAAACCTTCTTTGATAGAGAAATTCAGAATTTCTTCTAGTAGGATCATTCAATATGTCATTCATGAACTTGAGCTTTAAACAATTTTGAATGGTTTTGGACTCTCCAACTAGGCTTCATGTTTGGGGGTTAATATAATGTGCTACTAAAATAATGACAGTCCTATCATATTCCTCAATAAACTTCTGACTTTTAAAAATGAATCTTCATATTTCAGCCAATAATGACTTGTTCACAGAATACAGTACAGGTTTAGGAGAGGAAGACAAATGAACGTGGAAACATTTTTAATAATTTATTTCTTGTGACAAGCTCTTTTATAACAAGGTGTCTCCAATTCATACATCAAAATAATTTAGAATTCTTTGGAAGATGTAGCAACAAAAATAATCTTTTTTAGTGACCCTATGACAACAAGCATCTTTAAGCAGCATAAAACATCTCTGTGTATGGTGAGGTCCTCCAGAAGGTGTTGCTTGCAGATGAGAACTAATGCTTCAAGCCCCAAAATGTTGCAAAGTCTCTTGAAAGAAATCTTTAATAACTTGAAATAATATGGCTTGTTCATGCACACAGGAAAGACTAAATGGATAAAGATTGTCTATTGCCCAGATTTCAATATTCATAGCTGGGATAGTCAATACAGTTGGACAAGAGTTGAGCACAATTGAAAAGGGGAAAGAGAGCAGGCTGGCTTGCTTTTGGGGAATTGAAATTTTTTTTTTTTTTACTGAACTCAAGCTTCCCATGAAAACAAAGGTCCATTTTTTTCAATTAAACATTTTGTTGGTCTTGCTCTATATAAATGAGACCTGAAATACTACCGCCCCCAGTGAACTAAAGATGAGCATCATACAGAGGATGACACAGAGGTACATGGTACCTCATGTGAGCAGGCTACAATATATAATAAATAAGGAACTCTGAAGGAGTAAAAGAAATATCAAGAATTGTATGACAGGAAGAGAAAATGAGCTGGTCTCATGGAAAGAGGCAAGAATGATAGAAAAGTAACAAGAGGGCTCCAATGGTACCCTCATGATGTCAGAACAAAGAATGGAGAGTCTCCAGTATTTTAGGTGGGCTACCTATGGTGAATTTTTGGGAGAATGTGGACAAGAATTACACAAGGAAGAACAGGCATGAACAGATTACCATCTATGCTGTTGGAGGGAACTGTTCAATTTGTGAGATCATAAATACATTTGAATATTTGAAATCTAAGGACTTGGGTTTGCACCCTATTTCTAATACTTACAACTGCATGACCCAGTGCAAGTTACTTTACCTCTCTGGGTCTCAGTTTCATCATCTATAATCTTACCAGTTCCTTTCAGCCCTAAATCCTATAATAACAGCTACCTTTTGCAGCCAGGGGAGAACAATCAAGGGATAGAATAGATCATATATGATAAAATATAAAACTGTAATTATATTAAATTAATAGCTTATGCATGAAGAAATCAATATAGCTAGGGTTAGAAGGAAAACTTAGTTGGGGAAATAAGCCACTCTGCATTAAGTTCTGATATCCACGATACATAGAAATTGACAAGAGTCCTTCCCCAAATAGATAAGAACTTGATCAAATGATATGAACAAAGATTCAAAAGAACTGTAAATTATTAACATCCTTATAAAAGATTGCTCCAAATCATTAATAAGAGAAATGAAAATTAAAACAATTCTGAAGCTTCACCTCACATTCAGAAATTAGCAAAGATGACAAAAGATGGAAACAGTCAATGTTGGAGGGGCTATGGGAAGAAAGGCACAGTAATATGCTATTGGCAGAACTCTAAAATGGCCCAAACATTCTGGAAAATCATTTAGAACATTCTTAGGCAAATATCCCAAGGAGGTTGGGGGGGGGAGGGAGAAAGGGAGAGGATGAGAGGGAGGGAGGGAAGGAGAGGGAGAAGGAGAGGGAGAGGGAGAGGGGGAGAGAGAGGGAGAGGGAGGGGGGAGGGGGGGAGGGAGACTGAGAGAGAGAGAGAGAGAGGGAGAGAGAGAGAGAGAGAACCATATATTCCAGCAGAAATTTTTGTCATAGTAAAAAACTGAAAACAAAGTAAATGTCCATAGACTGCAAAATGACTAAATAAAATTTGGCATGTGAATGTAATGGGATATTTTTGTGCCATAAGAAATGACAAATATGAGAAATGCCGAGAAATATGGGAAGCCATATGAAATGATACAGAAAGGAGAACCAAGAAAATATAAATAATGATTTTAACAATGTAAATTAAAAAGAACCACATATAATTTAACTCTACATCCTTAGAGTGACCAATCTTGGCCCCAGAAAAGACATGAAGATATGTACTACCATCTTTTTGTTGAGGGAAGGGAACTATGAATATGGAATGTCGCATATTTTGTCAAATGTGACAAATGTATCAGTTGGTTTTACTTACGAATAGTTTTATTAAAAGAGAAGTAGTGAGTGAGCCAGGGGAGGAGTAAGGTACATCTAAAGATGATTGTAATATAAAAACAAAATATATCAATAAAATTTAGATTTAAAAAAATTCTATGTTCACCAATCCCCTCCATTTCTTTGCAGTATAGTGGAGAAAGGGTGTTTCTGGATGCCCTAAGAACTGAAGGGGGCCATGGTTAATACCTAGTTGGATGGTTGCTGGCACTCTCAGTGCTTGACTTGACAGATTATCCATCAAGGAATCCAGAGCTCAGCCAGGACTGCTTCGTGGCATAACATTCCACAAGATGAACCAAAAGAACTAGCTTGTAGGTTCTTTGCCTGGTCAAGAAACTTCACTAGAATACCCAGCTTCTGTGATGATGAGGAACAGCAAGTGGGGAAGAGGTGTGGGACTGATTACACGATTGCTCCAAAACCAAGATGGGATTAGGTATATAGTGGAGGGAAGCCACAGTGATATCCTCTGCCATGTAGCTTTGTCAGGTTCTAAGTGGTGCCAAAGTGTTCCCCCCTCTCCAGCTGCTGTGCCAATAAAGATAATCCAACATATACCTTCTTTTTCTGTTCCTCAGTCCCAACAACAGATCAGGAATTCTCAAGTGACTTAGTCTTGCTCATACTTTTCATTATCATCTCCTCTGCAAAGACATACACCCAAATTCACCAGACAATGGACTGTGGTAAGTCAATGAATTTTCTGTCATATCTAATTTTGAATGATTTAGTTCTTTTTTTTTAAAGGAGTCTTAATGTGTGAGACATTTCAGTTACTATGAACAACTGTTTAACTGTTTATTTTTGAAAGGCCCTTACTTCATTCATTATTTAATTCAGTAGTTTCCTAGCCTGTTAGCCTACTGAACCTAATATCCAGACCATCACACACTGATAAGTGCTGCTGACTCATATAAATATCTGCCTCATTAGTAAATATTTAACAGACTTACTATAGTTTGAATGTGGCTCTGATCTTGCTGAATAAACCAAGTAAAGCAGTATGAAACAAAATCACTAGTATGAGAGGTTTCAAAGGCTACAACATGAAAAAAAGAGAAAGAGATTGTGAGTTTAGATGCTTAATATTAATGAACTGAAAGAAACATAAAGTTGGGCCAGAGTAATAGAACAAAAAAGCAAACACATGGTGATTCCATGACCAGCTTAGTATTTGGCTCTCCTCGCAGACACAGGATTAAGTGGAGCAAAGGCAAAGACCAGAATACCACTTATACCACAAGTGGTGAACTTGAGATGAAAGAAACAGCTTGATTCTTCTGATCCTCAGAGCAGTCAAGGGAAAAATGAGGAAACTTTTCATGGGCAAAAAGGTGGGGGGAAGTCCAGGAAATGGAAAGGATGCATTCCACTTGGTCTGATAAGGGAAATTGCTTTATATTATTCAGAGGGTATAAGCGAGATGTGAAATATGACAGTGATTCCTGAAGTAATTATTTGATGTGTAGAAGAGAATATAAAGACTTGAGTTACTGAGAGAGGTCTCAGAGAAATTTCCCCCAACGTGTATGAGAACTCTTGATGCTGTAAAACAAAACGTAACAGAACAAAACACCAAGGAAAAATATCCCCAAGATGGTCATTATAGCTCAAACAGTGAGCAGGGTACAATCCTATAAAATGACTGTAATTGACTATAAAATGCATTGATCTCATTAAGACAGATCTTCTATAATGTCTTTTCTGGAGTGTTCAGTGTTCCAGGTGTTTACATCCAACACTGTCAAGGAGACCCGAGGGAATACTTTCTGTTTTAGTCATGATCTTTGCACTGGAGTTCTGAAAGTAGAAGGGATTAAATGGTTGCTATCTCCAGCAGGAAGGAAATGACAGAAAACTACTCAAAGTGGCAAACCAAGAAAACATGGAGCTGTACAAGCATCAGGCTTCATCTACATACAAGCTGTTAACACCTTCCCTGACCTCTAGATGAAGAGAAGCATTAGGTAAGGGTGCAAATAAATTCCCTATTCTGAATATGTACTTAGAGAACTAGCTATCACTGGTTATATAGAATGTATACTTTTATAAATGGAAATATTATTTGAAACTTCAAATATTTGGCTACTTTATATGATTTAAACATCTGTATATTACCAAAGTAGATTTACCCACTCCAAAAGATCTAGAAACCCTGTGATAGCAACTAATTAGCTATGGAAATGGAAGAGAAAATAGATTTTCAGATTTTGTGTTTGAGTGACTAGGGGTGGGTTGATGGGACAGGGAGATATATCTGGTACTATAATGCCCTGAATGGACATTACAAAATAATAAAGGATTACATGAATGTTTCATCTCATTAACTGGGATAAAGAACATGGGAAGAATAAAAGGAACAATTAGGTTATTGTATGTGGATGGGTGTAGTTATTTTCTTTTGTGGGAGTTGGTGAAGGAAATACAAATTTGGTTTTTAAAGATAATGGCAAGTTCTTTTGTTTAGAGCATTTTTTTAGCCTTTGAAGTCGTATCTAAGTTTATGATTCAACATTTCAAGAAAATTCTTTCATTTGTTCATTCAACAACCATTAATTAAGCCTTATGCACTAAGCACTATAGGTAAAGCATTTATCATTGGATCTCCTTGATCTAACATGCAGTCTATCACCTTGCTTGGTTTACAATTTAGCTAAGATACAATCCACATATAAATTATTCAATAACTATACAAAAATATAGTGCTGATCAAAATGCAAGGATGGATAAAAGGCAAAAATTCTATGCAAGATGAAGAAAAGACAATTTCATATAAGGAAGAAGTAGAATAGGGAAAACTTCATCGAAGATGTATTTGAGGCTGACCTAGGACGCATAGCATTTCACCAAGTGGATATGGGAAGAATGAGTCTGATATATTTATTTACCTTCAAGCAGCTACTTGAATAAGCATATGAACAGTTACTTCTCTCATGCAATAAAAATGAGGATGTAATTCAATATGAAAAAGTACTCAGAAGAGAACAATTTTTTTCATTTCAATCTTAGTCAACTATCATTTATTAAATCCTTACTATTTGCTAGGCACTGTGCTAAATATGGGGGATACAGAGAAAGGCAAAAATAATCTCTATCCTCAGGGAGGATACTAATGGAAGAGATGATATGTAAATAACTACTTACCTCTAAGTTACATACAGAGTAGGCAAAAGGGGATTGATCTGAGAAGAAAAGGCACTGGTAGGGGTGGGGAGTAGAGAAGGGAAGGAAGGAAAAAGGACAGAATGCCCCAGAAAGGCTTCCTGCAAAAGGTGGGATTTGAGCTGAGGCACGAATTTTAAAAACAAGGAAGCATTTTTAGCTTTAAAAGATCTGTGACTCTATGTGGTATAGTTACTCCTTCCAGCAGCATAAACAGCAACCCTTCCATGCCTCACATAGCAGATGGTCTCATAAATTGTTGGGACCAAAATTTTTTATCACCTGGTAACCAATGTTCTGGGGATGGCAACCAGGCTGGTCCTGGATGACAGTCATTGTGTAGGTCCAAATGTAAAACTTTCACAGTTTTTCAGGAGCTACCAGAGCTTGCAAGTAGATCACATGAGAACCCAGGGTCATAACAGAAAGATTTTGGTGAAGGGTTATTAGAGGTTAAATAAATGATGTTGGATAAAGACTGACTAGCTGAGAACAGATATGATATAGTGCATCCCTAGCATGGTCCTGACAGTCTCATGAGACAGAAATAATCTCCCAACCATAGGTCAGGTCTTTGTTATTCAGTTTTGTGTTTCACACTTTTAGAGGTATATGCAAAAATTGAAGGGTTCTGAGAACATAGTAAATGTGACCGAAAATGAGATCTTGGAGGAAAGATTTACCCTGTCCCTCGACACACAACCATTTCTAGATTCCCATTAATGATATCAGCATTCTATGAGGGGTCTGAACTCAAGGACTAGGAAGCATTTTCAACTTATCTTTATCTCTTATTTCTGTCTCTCAGTTCTCATTTTTCTTAGATTCAAACTTTTTTCTCTATTATCACTGCCACCATTTCATACTTAATTTTTTTTGCAATGGCTTTTTTCCCTCAAGTTTCTTACTTACTTTCTTACTTTCTACATATTCTGAATATTGCTGCCCAATTAATCATTTTGTTCATTCTTTCATTACCATCTCTTTGTTCAAGAGCCCACTGGCTCCCAATGACCAAAGGATCAACTCTAAATTCCACATCCTGGAATGCAAGGCCTCTCTCTCCTTCTGACCTTCATATAATCTATATATGCTTCACTTTGGTCAAGCTGACCTTGCTTTCTCTAATGCAATTCTTATTCTTGACCACGTTCATTATATGCCTCTGTTCAAGTTGTTTCCTCACTTAGAAGTCTATGTTCCTTCCTTGTCATCTATTTAAAGTGGACCAAATTCAGAGATTAGTTTAGATCCCGTTTTCTTTTCTTGACCATCCAGAGCACTTACTGTATACTGCATATATCACAGCACTTGACTACATTTTCCATCATAACATTATTTCATGTTCATGGGTATGGTTGTGAATTTGTTCTTTTCAGTAAGGCTCTAAGTTCTCTAAAGGCAGATATCAGTCATGTACCACTACCTCAGTGGCCATCATAGTACAAAGTATAGAGCTAGGCACATAGTTAAGATTGAATAGATAACTCTTGAACTGAATTGAACTTTTCCCCAGAGAAAAAACAGACAATCACCTGGCTCAGATATTTCAATCATGACCTTGCTCAAAAGCAGGATTCTGTGATAGATGACCTTTGAGGTTCCTTTCAATTCCTATTAATTCTTAGTATACAATTGTTAAAATTGTTAATTAAGTTCTGGTAAAAAAATCAATGTCCTCTTCATTTGGACAAATAAAATTAACACCTATAAGTCTGGTCAAAGTTTGAGGTGCAAATGATTTGCTTCATTGCACCCCAAGAAAACTTTCCCAGACAAGGGTGGAATGTGAGTTGGCATGATTTTAGTTTAAACACATTATAAAAAAAGATTGGGGTATAGTAATTGCAAACAGAATATGCCTAATTACATGAAAACTAACCAAGTTTTTGTTCAGAATTATTTTTTTAAAAGGAATTTGCTAACATTGCAAAGAGGTCTTTAAAAAGCAGTAATCTTAACAGATGTCCCACCATCAGGATTTCGTTAGTGTGTGGAAAAGCATAAAAAACTTTTTTTAAAAAAGGTCTTAGCAGATGTTGTAACGTTATAATTTGGTATGAACAACCTTATATGTTATGCCTAGTCACCCATGGCACGATCATGCTCAAACAAACAAAAAAAATCTTTCTTTCACAGCAACTAGATAATCGGATGGCTAGCTGAAGTAGTGCCATAGGGAGTCACTGTGAACTGTCACTAGTCAAGGCAAAATACATTTATTCAGAGCTAGTATCATTTTACAGTTGAACAAGTTTAGTGCTCACCTGTCAACAAACCATAAAAGCCCAACTCTTTACTTATTTGCCTACTGGTTGGTCTTCCTCTCTCAAGTCTCTCTGTTCTCTAGTGCATCCTCTACTCATCAGTCAGAGTGATGTCCCTAAAGTGCAGGTCTGATCATGTTACTCTCTGGCTGCCCTCAGTAAACTACAGTGGCTCCCTATCAATGCCAAGCCTTTTATAATCTACTATGTCTTGCCACCACCCCTTTCCAGCCTTCTTACATGTTTCTCTCTTTCACATACTCTGTGATACAGGGATACTGACCTTCTTGTTGTTTCTTATACAAAACAGTCCATCTCCTGAACCCAGGTTTTTTTTCACTGACTATCCCCATCTCTGGAATATTCTCCTTATTTCTGCATCCTGGCTTCCTTCAAGTCCCAGCTAAAATCCTACCTTCTACATAAAGCCTTTTTTGATCCCTCATAATTCTAGTGCCTTCCCTCTGTTAATTATCCCTAAAATTTTCTGTATATACCTCATTTGCACATAGTAATTGCTAGCATGTTGTCTCCTCCATTAGACTGTGAGCTCCTTGAGAGCAGGGACTGTTTCTTTTTCTTTTCTTTGTAACCCCAGTGCTTAACATAGTGTCTGTCACATAGTAGGTGCTTTAATAGATGCTTGTTGATTTATTTTTCTCTCCTTCCTTCCTTCCTTCCTTCCTACCTATCTCATCTAGGCTGAAAGTGTACTTATCACTCATGGTCCTGATCCAACTACTGATGGGCACAGTACCACTGACTTGCTTGTTTCCAAGTAGGGCAGGTTTGTCCCTCCTTAGGCTACCTGGAAGTCCCTTACTCCTGCAAGTTCACCATATTGATGCTGGATTTTCAGTAGCCACCTAATTAGTTTAGCTCAATTGTAGCTTAGAATGTTTGAGCTCTCAGTCTATCTGGTAGCAGCTATTACAGGTGTGCACCACAATACATGACCCTTTATTTGATCTTTTCCTACTGAGGATATTTAATTGCACAGAAAATAAATAAAACTTTCTTCTCAGAAAAAATCTCCACAAAGCTTATCCTCAATGAGTCATACTTTTTGTGCCTGTGCTTAAAGGCAACTATAGATTATAATGACTCTATCACTAGTAAAGAGGAGAGTAATATCTGTTCCTTACTTAGCCAGTCAACAAATAGTCAACAGGAGCCCTGGTGAATAATGATGTGCCAGACACTTGAAGTATATACTACTAGGCTTTGTGTGTTAGGGAGAAATGGGGCTCAGAAGCAGTGAAGGGAAGGAGAAACATATACAATTGAAAAAATTATATATTGATAATATGAAGAGAGGATAACAGTGGTATATTTTTATAGATACTTTTCATCAAGGCAGCACTAATTTTTATATGCCATTATTATTACATATTGAATGTGAAGTTAGCAACACTTTTGTTCATGTTGCTCTAAAATGAAGCATTTTGATATGCTTAAATTTACTTTAGTTACTTTAGTTGCTCACTCATTTCCAATAGCACCATAAAAGTACAGAAATGTAATACTAAAATACATAAATCTCCCCAAAGTTGGGAGAAATAATGAAGGGCTAGGTAACTTGGCACACAAGCAAATATAACCTATTGGGGGAACCATAAGTTGGCTTAAGATGAAATGATGCCTCACTAATCTATTAGAGTACAATGAGTGACAGAGAAAGGAATAGAAGGTAAGCTTTTCAATGTATTGATTGTGGTGGTTTTTTCTCTTCAAAAATACTGTTTGTTTTATGGGGTGGCTCTCTGGAAGAAGAAGAGATGCTGGCAAAAACTACAATGATATTAAAAAAACCAGAAGATACCAATAAACTTACTTTAAAAATATTACATAATCAGATGTAAGGGCTTTTGACATGATTTCACAAAAAATTCTGTTAAATTAGTTATTATTTGACTGGGTGTTTGAGACGGAAGTTCTGTTCTAGATAGGTGCTTCAAATATGTTCAGCAAAGTACTTATCTGAATGAAAAATATAAATAATAATGTTCTCCTAGGGATCAGTGCTGGGAATAGTTTTATTTAATAACTATATAAACTAGTTGAAACATGAATTGGGCAGTGAAGTCTACAACTTTACAAAGACACCAGGTTTCTCTGGGTAGTGAAATGCCAACCTGATAAAGAATGACTGCAGAAATATCTTTTGAGGATATGTGAATAAATAATAAGGTGGTAGATAAGTCTTAGTGATAAACAAACATGATATAACACGTTCAGAGGAAGGCAACTATACTGACAAGTTGACAGGATTGAGCTATCCGTTATGAGAGGATAAAGATGTTAGCATTACTGTAAACTACTTCTTGAACACATTATAATAATGCACTACTGAGCTTTAAAAAAAGCCAACAGAAATATTGGTTATTATTCTGGTCTTATTTGGAACCACTGTGTCCCTACAAATAAAATATAACGTAATAAGTTCTGGTCACTATACTTCAAGAAAAACAATGGAGATGCAAAAGATCCATAGAAGAGAAATTATAAAATGATTAGAGAAATGGGCAGATTGAAATGGACAGTATGATGAAAAGAGAGAATAAATTACAACTTTTTAACCTGGAAAGATTAAAAGAGATATTTTGTAGCCTGCCAAAAAATCAGGGAGCATACCGATAGCATCATTAGGGATTTGTTTAGCATACTCTGAATATTGGAACTAAGGCAGGATCCTCCCGAATTCAATACAACAAACTTTTCTCAGCACTTACTATGTGGAAGGTATTATGTTAGGCACTGGGGATACAGAAGTAGAAACAAAAGAGTCCCTACCCTACAGAAGTTTACATTTTACTATGGGATACAGTATCTATACAGAGTACATACAAGCAATACAAAATAATTTCAAGAGTGCTACTACCTGAGAATATCAGCAAAAACTGCATGAGGTATTACCTGAGTTACACTTTGAAGGAAATCATGGATTTTATGGGACAGAGGTGAGGACTGCATTTTGGGGGTGGGGGGATGGTGATTCCTTGTGCAAAGGTGTGGAGGTAGGAGATGGAATGTCATGTATAAGAAACAAGGAACAGGTCAGTATGGCTAGACCAGAAAGCATGTGGTAGGTTAAAATGTATAATAAAACTAGAGAAGTAAATGGGAGTCAGCTTGTGAAGGGCTTTAAGTGACAGAGGAGTTTGTATTTTAATCTAGAAGTTTTTAAAAAGCCATTGAAAAGTCTTGATTAGAAGGGTGGGTTGGTTAGATATGTGTTTCAGGAATAACAATTTAACAGACATATGGGGATGGACTGGAGGGGGAGGAGTCTGGAGGCAGGGAAAATTATAAGAAGCCAATTTAACAGTCCAGGGGAGAGGTGTTGATGGCCTAAATTAGCATAGAGGTTGTGTGACTGGAGAGAAGGAAATAGATACAAGAGATGGCAATATCACTGAGGTAAAGGTAGTATTTACTGAGATCTGGCAACTCATTAGAAACAGAGGCAAAAGCAGGGGAAGAATTAGATGCAAACTTGGGTCCTGAGTGATTATAAAATCGTGAAGTGGAGTGGTGGTGAGTCTTGAAAGAGACATATTGAAGAAAAAAAAAAGGAAATATTATTTTATATAACTAAGTATCCCTTAAAGGTAGCATAGCCTGAAAATATAATTCTGGGGAAAGCTTAGATAAATTCACAGAAGATTAATCAGCAAGTATAATATTTATTGAATACTTGCTAATGTGTCTATTGTGCTAGGTACTATAGGATGCAAATAAGAAATGGTGGAGGTGGAATGGGGAGGAACAACCTGACAGAAGATACAAGTGGGAATGAAATGGCTGTTAGGATTGGGGTGGGGAGAGGAATGTACAGAGATCAGCCTGACTGAAGCAGAGGATTTGCATTGGGAAACAGTGAAAGAAGATATTAGCATCAAAAATGTGCAAAACCATAATACAAAAATTCATTATGAGAAGCTCTGCATGCTACATTGGGAAATTTAGACTTAATCTGAAATGGAGAGTGCAGGTTTCTGAAAGAGGCCGATTATGAAAGCAGTACTTTGGGAAGAAAAACAGGAGAGATTGTAGTGGTCAGGGACAGGAGGAAAAGGAACATCATTTAAGGGGCAATTGCAAAAATATACATAATGACTTAGAACAATATAAATGGAAAGAACCACAAAACAATTAAAGGTAAATGTTGCAAAATTACAAACAAGAAGCACATCCCTTCTTGAGAAGATACCCCCTACTACTTTGCAGAAATGGGAGGTCCATGAGTATGGGACATATAATTTTTTTAGGCTTTTTTGATATATAGTTTGATTATGTTGATTTTCTTCTTAGTTTAAAAACTATTATTCATTATATGGGATTGCTCTCTGGGAGAAGGTGTGGGAGGAATAATGGGAGAGATTGTGGTGATATAAAAAACAAAAAAAAATCATAAAAACTTCTTTTTTAAAGAGGCAGTTGCAGTAACCCAGGCTGAGGTAATGAGGGGATGGATAAAGTATAAGAGTAGTGGGATTGAAGAAGGGAGAGGCACTCCAAAAGATACTTCTAAAGAAATTTCAACAGCACTTGGTAAATGATTTCATGTGATAAAGGAGATGAAACAGTCAGAGTTTACTCAGAAATTTTGAGCCTGGGATTTCAAAGATGCTGATCCCATTAACTAAAAGAAAAGTTGGGAGAGGGACCTTGCTTGAGAGGCAAGGAGGAATCAGGCTTTCCATATATTAAATCTGAGTTGAAGGTGGGATATCTAGTTGAAATTCTATAGCTAGCAGGTGATATAGGGACTCTGACAAATAGAAAAATGTGAAATAACTTGAAGTCTAAATAAAGGAGATTTGAGGGCATGAGAGTTATATTTAAAAATAAAAACTGTACTGAATAAAAACAAAAATAAATTCTATTGATAACTAGCAAAATGACTTTGGAGATCAGCCGAGATATTAAGAACAGAGGATTGGGAGTCATGAGCAAAGAAGTGACAACTGAAGCCAAGAGACAATGATACTGCTAAGAGAATTCATAGTTTCTTTAATTATCTCTACATAACCCCTTAAATCTACTCACATAGTCATTACCTTAGTTCAGGCTTATCCATATCACATCTCCTTCAAGGTCCTAGGCCCTCTTTTCTCCTCTTTCTATATTGTCTCTCAGTGATCTCAACAGCTCACGTGGGTTTAATTATTGCAATATAAATGACTCAACTCTATATAAGCAGCCCCAATTTCCCCCCTTAGTTTCACCAACTACTGATTAGATATTTCAAAATGAAGGTCTTCAAGATATTTTAAACTCAACAAGTTCAAAATGGAGCTCATTCTCTTACCCACAACTGACCCTCTCTGCCAACATATCTATTTCTGTTAAAGGCATTGCCATTCATTCAGTATCCCAAGCAAGGAGAAAGGAAATGGTATATACCATGTGTGAGGAACAGGGAGTAGGCTAATTTGACTGAACTGTTGAGGGTAGGAAGGGGAATAAAGCATAACAAGGCTGGTAATAGGTAAGGGCCACCTGTGATAGGCTTTAAAATATGAACAGAAGAATTTATACTTTATCCTAAAGGCAGTAAGTACGTAGTCAATGAAATTTATTGAGCAGGGGAAGTGATATGGTCACACCTGCAATTTAGGAAGATCACTTTAGCAGCTGAATAGATGTATTGGAGAAGAGAAAGGCTCAAGGCAGAGAGACCAATAAGGAGGCTATTACAATAGTCTAGACATGAGGTGATGAGAGCGTGCCCCGGAGTAGCAACTGTGTGAGTGAAGAGAAGGGGACATATAAGAGAGATGTGGTGAACATAGAATGTAGAAATGACAAGACTTGCAAACAGACTGGATCTGTGGGGCTGGTTAAGAATGAGGACTCAAGGATGACACTGAGGTTATGAGCTTGAATAACTGGGAGAATGGTGGTAAAGGGATAAGTAAAGGGAAATCTGGGAAGAGGGAAAGATTTGGAGAGAAAAATAATGAGTTCTCTTTTGGACATATTGAGTTTGAGACACTTACACAACATCTAGTTTGAAATGTACAAATGGGAATTGGTGATGTAAGAGACTGGAGAAAGAAGAGATATTCGGTCTGGACATAAAGATCTGGGAATCACCTGCACAGAAGTACTAATTGAACTCTTGAGAGCTGATAAGATCATCAATTGAGATAATACAGAGGGAAAATGGAAAAGGATATAGGATAGACCCTTGAGGGACATCTACAGTTAGTGCTTATTGAAGGGTCTGTCTTGTTGCTTGAAACAGCCTTCCCCAAATGAAGGCAAAAGAAAGGAAGAAAGGAAAGAAGGAAAGGAAGAAAGAAAAAAAGAAAGAAAGAAAGAAAGAAAAAGGAAGGAAGGAAGAAGGAAAGAGAGAGAAAGAAAGACAGAAAGGAAGAAAAGTAAAGAAAGTTAAGCATTTTTTCTCTCAGAGGGAAACCTTGGCTCTATAGAACTTCCTAGACTTTGTAGAGGTCTCTCCAAAGGGATTTAGGATCTGGAGTGGACTGGAAAATTCCCTTACCATTAGTTGAAAAAACAAACTCATCTGATTTAGTGCACATGTAGCGCTCAGAAATCAAGTGCTATAGCCAATTGGCACTGGGTGCAAGCGGGACAGGGCATTATCCCTTTCTCTCTCTTTTTTTTTTACTAACCCCACTCTTATCCTCTGCTTTGGACCCACATTCATAGTACAAGTCTAATGTTATGAAATTTTACTGGGTCCCTGAAGCACCATAGAACACATTTTCTCCAAGGATTTTTGTTAAACACTGGGAAGACCAGAAAAGATCTCCACATGTCCTTTTCCACAGACACTTCAAACTGAACATGTCCAAAAGAGTACTCAACATCTTTCCCTCCAAATCTTCTGAACTTTCCTATTTATCTTAAGGGTATCATCATCTTCCTTGGGGTTATCCTTGACTCTTCAATCTTTTGTGCTCCATACCTTCCCTCTCTCCTTCCCTTTTCCTTCCTTCCTTCTTTCATTTCTTCCTTCCTCTCTTAAGGGTAGAGATTGTTTCATTTTTGTCTTTGCATTCTCAGCACTTGACACATGGTAACTGTTTGACAAATGACTGATTGAAACATTGCTCGTAGACAATACTGTAAAGACAAAAAAATTTTTGAGAGACTTAAGAACTCTTATCCACAAAATGATCTACCACAATTCCAGAGGCCAGATGATGAAGCGCTCTAGCCACCTCCTGACAGAGGGAATCTTTTCACTTAATGGTAGTTTTTTTTTCACTTAACGGTAGTTTATTTTTTTCCAATTACATGTAAAGATAGTTTTCAACATTCATTTTTGTAAAATTCTGAATTCCAAATTTTCCTTCCCCTCTTCCTTCCCTCCCCCTTCCCCAAGACAGCAAGCAATCTGATATAGGTTATACGTGTACAAACATGTTAAACATATTTTCGTTGTGAAAGAAGAATCAGAACAAAAGAGAAAAACCACAAGAAAGAAAAAACCCAAAAGTGAAAACACTATGCTTCAAGCTGTATTGAGACTCCATAGTTCTTTCTCTGGATGTGGATAGCAGTTTTCATCACAAGTCTTTTAGAATTGTCCCAAATGACTGGATTGCTGAGAAGAGCTAAGTCTATCATAGTTGGCCACTGCACAGTGTTGCCGTTACTGTGTACAGTGTTCCCCTGGTTCTGCTCACTTCACTTGGCATCAGTTCATTTAAGTCTTTTCAGGTTTTTCTGAAATCTGCCTGCTCATCATTTCTTATAGCACAATAGTATTCTATTACCACAACTTGTTCAGCCATTCCCCAATTGGCATCCCCACAATTTCCAATTCTTTGCCACCTCAAAAAGAACTACTATAAATATTTTTATATATGTGGGTCCTTTTTCCTTTTTATGATTTCTTTGGGATACAGACTTAGTAGTAGTATTGCTGGATCAAAGGGCATGCACAGTTTTCTAGCCCTTTGGGCATAGTTCCAAATTGCCCTCCAGAATGGATGGATTAGTTCACAATTGCACCAACAATGTGTCAGCACCCAGATTTTCCCACATCTTCTTCAACATTTATCATTTTCCTTTTCTGTATACTAGCCAATCTGGTAGGTGTAAGGTGGTACCTCTCAGTTGTTTTAATTTACATTTCTCTAATCGATAGTGATTTAGAGCACTTTTTCATATGATTATAGATAGCTTTAATGTCTTCATCTGAAAACTGCTTGTTCATTTCTTTTGACCATTTATCAATTGAGTAATGACTACTGGAATTCTTTTTTTGATGGAAGGAAGAGAAATAGGAGGGAGAAAAAGTAGAAATATGTCCATTGAAAAATTTTAATTTGATAGTAAAAAAGAACTATTACCTTTGGCCAATTGGTTTTCTAAACTTAGCTGCATTGGTCCTTGGACAAAGAGTATATACAGTGAGTCCATCACTAGCTCTATACTTCTAGTTTGGTAGGACTCAACAGAGACTGTGCTCTCTGGAAGAGTCTTTGAAGATTCCAGAGTCTACCCCAAACCATAATAAGGTATCAAAGCAGAGCTTTAGTGGAACTGTAGCAATGCAAGGATTATTGTGAGGAAAGTACTATGTAAAATAACTTGGTACATATTAAGGGCTTAATAAACGCTTTTCATTTGTTCATTATGATTGATATTATAGCACTAAAGATGGGGAAATTGAGACTTAAGTGATAAGGTCACATCACTAATAAATGTCAAAACTGGGATCTAAATTCAGGTCTTCTGAATTCAGTACTCTTTCCTAGCTCTTCCTCTTACAAAGCAACCAGTAACTTTTCAATTTCCTTGCTTTGTAAGAAAAAAGTGGCTGGACATGGAAAATGATTATGTGGTGGAAGACAAAGAGGCACTGAAGATTATACAATGATTCTGGCTGTCAGTTCCTGGAACATACGTCGCTACAGATTATAAAGACTGGGTAAGGAACTTGGATTGTGAGAGCTGAGGCTAGGGATGTACAACAGTAGGCAAGTTAGAGTGAGAGAAGTGCCAGCTAATGGATGGATAAGAGAAAACCAGGGTTAAGAATCCAGCTGAAAAATTCAAAGCACGCCGACCCCAAGGATTAAAGCTCATGTGAACATGGAGGCAGTCAAGGCCACTAGACTGTGAGTATGGGACGAAGTAGTAGATGACGTTATTTAATCAAGCATTCACCAATTATCTGTCTACTATGTATAAATCATTGTGCTGAGTCAGATAGATAACCATCCAGTAGTGGAGTTCTTGCCTTCAGGAGCTCATGATGTCGTTGTTTGTCCTATTTTCAGAGACCCAACGGCATTATGGGTGAAGTCTTGACTCATATGTGAATTGGATTTAAGTGAAGCAGAGTTACACAAAGTCCTCAGCCTCACAATTCCAGAGTCATTAGAGTCCAGTGGCAGGGCGAAAGTCAAGACGACTAGCAATGGCCTGGGGAGCAATGGATGACCTTAGTGTCTTCGAAGAGCACCTGCTTTAACTGCTTTCCTGGCCATTGGAACAAATTGTTCTCATCCACCCATTCTACCAGAAGTCTTCATATGCTTGGGGTAAACACCCCCTAATTTAGCAATGGGTTTGAGGCCTGTTGATTACTCTCAATCTGGTTTAGACTGTCCACTGAGCTGGTTTTATTGGGTGTGGTTGCTGTGCATGTTCCAGCTTCTTGGAGCCACAAGTTGGGTGACAGGTTGACACCAAAGGTGGGTGAGCAGCCCTGAAGAGAGCTCAGCAAGGCCTCACACCAGAAGTGCTAGTTTTCCCTGAATACCCCATTGTCGTGTTTGTCCTTCATTTTTGAAGAGGACTATGACATTAGGGAAATGATGACATGACTTACAGTTGACTTTAATTTGAGTGAGGGAGGGCTGTGTAAGGTCACCAGCCTCACTTTCTTCTCCAGAGGCAGGGTCCAGTGGCCTGATGTTCACCAGGACAAGTGGAGATGGCCCAGGATGCATTGGGGGACCCCGCTCCTTTCAGGCTAAGGTCTTTTCAGGTTCTCACTTTAAGTGAGGTAATACCCATTCAGTGAATAGGCCTCTTTAAGAAGTTAATCAAGAAATGGTCCCTTTAATCAAAAACCAAAAAAGAAAAATCGAACTGAGAGGGGAAGACTCTCAGGGTTCCTGGCCAAAAGAGAAACAGTTACTAATTAATATTTACATTCACTCTCTGCTGGGAGAGCAGGGACCTGTTGTCCAATCTATGAGGTCCAGAGTGAACTGGGTTTAAGGCTTGGTTTTTGAGAAAGAAATCTAGACAGCAAACCTGAAGTTAAGGAGTCAGCCTTCAGCCATCAAAATGTACCTTCCTTTGGGCAGAGCACTGACAGTGAGAAGAGGGACACACCGGCTCATGATATATTTGATCAGGTAAAGAGTACACAACTATTGTACAGGGCAATAAATAATAAGTATATAAGCATTTATAACCAGCAGGTCTGGGATAGTGGATGAGGGTAGGAGGATAAATTAGCAAAGATGACACTGAACTACCAAGAGTTGACAGTGCTACAAAACCCCAAAGTATGAAAGGTATCCAGAAGAAGATGGTACACAGAATGCTAGATGAGAAAAAATAACCAGCTAATCATGCGACCAATTCTACCTCAAGAAATGTTATCATCAGAAGGGAAAGTATAGCTTTCAGCCATGTTCAGTGAAGAATGACATGAAGATGAGGCACTTTGTAGGGCATAAAAGATCTCTATACAGTGGTATTGTATTATAACTCTAATATGAGTCTCTAATAAGTCTAGTCATATGACTCACTTAGTACCTATGTGCTAAGTGAAACACTATCTACAAAATCCTTCTTCCTACCTCAATCACCAGCTTTGAGACAGTGATTAGTGATAGTGACCCTTAGAAATATTAAGATGAATCACACATGCTCTTTTCACATTGAAAAAACACAAGATACTTTAAATATCAGAAAATGTCATTCTGGGTAGTCATAAACCACACAGCAGAAAATCTGTCCAGCCTTGAAAATGTAAATAAGAACCCACATCTGCATGGATTTTTTTTTCTCTTCTAGATTTCAGTTCACCAACCTTGACCAATGTTAAAATGTATTCAGTCCTGTTATTTGATGATGGAAGGTCTACTCTACTTTGCCGGTCCTCTCACTTGGCGTGCTGAAGGAGCACTTTCCCTTGTTTCTTTCTACCTGAGAGCTAGCCTTGTGTTCCTTCCTTTGGCTTAGGTTATATGAGAGGCAGCTGTCAAGTTCTTGGCCAAGATTGGGAAAAGAAAGTCTTTTTTTCTCCCAACTGGAGAGATAGGTATTTTTGTCTTTGATCTCCAACTCTTTCATTTTTCTCTTGTAACTAAACAGTCTACTTTTCTCTTTCTTCTTTCCTCTGCAGCTTCATCATTTTCCACATTATACTGTTTGGCACAGTAGAAAGAAGGAACCACATCAAATAAAAGAATTCAACCACAAAAGCCATTTTGAGAACCAAGATCCCAGATTTTTTTTTTGGTCAATTTCCCGTTTTTGGACTTGTTCTCCCATAATCAAATCTTCCCTATCGTGTTAACAATGTGGTGGTGTGTCAAAACATCGGAATTCTGCTTCAATCAGCAATCCAGAGCTAAACAGTAAAACAGAACAACAAAGGGTTTCTTTTACTTTTAAATTCAGGCTAGTTCTGGGCTTAGAATTAGGCTTTCTCTTGTTTTATGTAACCAAAAACCTTTAGGAATTTGATTAGCACCTAGGGATTTCTAACATTGAACTGAGTCTTCTCTAATTGCATTTGTTCAATTCAAAGAGCTGACAATCAGCCCAGTTAGAACCCACTAAAGTTTCACAAGGTTTTATGGGGCTAGAGACTAATTAGATCTAGTTTCTTGTCTAAAAATTTGGAAGACTTCTGTCCCTTACAATCCTGCTTCCTAGACCTATATCTATGGTAGCTCTAGGGTATCTCTTCAGCATGAAATACTGAAAACAAATGATTCTGATTCAATTTAATTATATATCAAATCAAATCAATTCAAATATAAAATCTTTAGGACTTATGGTGCAAAGACACAACATTAAGATGTCACGACTCTCAAAATACTTAAAAATTATTCCGCTATAGGTTTCGATTATATATGTTACAGCTAATTTTTAACAAAGCAGACTAATGTATAGTATAAACTAAAACACCAGAAAATACCCAATGGTATAAATATATCCTTAATTTAATGAGTTTATTTTTTTGTGACTGATTTGACAAATTAAACCTTTCACACCTAAAGGAGAGAAGATTACCTACTTTATAATCAACATTTTGTTAATCCCGAGGTAATTTAGACATTTATTCTGAACTCCAACATGACCTGTAATATATATGAAAAAGGACTTGCCCTCATAGTTGTAAAGGTTAAAAGATCAGTACAAGCTAAAGGTTCAATCTGTAAGCCTATATGGATAATCTTTCTGTTCTGACATTTTCCCAATCTCACTTTATTTCCCAAAGCCTCACTTAGGTCAACTGCTCCACCACAGGCTGGTCAAAGTAGTTCTGGGACATTCAGAGTAGGATCCAAATAACAGGAGCACAGGTATTGTAAGAGCTAAGGATGTGAAAAAAGACTGTAGCCAGATTTGAATAGTCGCTGAGAGACTGAACCCAGCTCTTGCATCCAATAGTGGCAGAAAGCATTGACTCTGAAGTCCAAAAATGCCACCTCTGACAATACTTGGGTGACCTTGGGGAAGTCATTGAACACCCTGTATAAGGAGATAATAGTTATAAGGATCAGTATCTTCATCTGTAAAATAAAAGGTTAGACTAGAAGGTCACTAAGGTCCCTTCCAGCTCTAGATCTATGATCTTTGTTTGACAGCTACCAAGAGCCCAAATTCCACTTATCTGGATCATAGTGTTTATTATTGCTCTAGTAAAAGTATTGAGCTTGTTATCATTGCATGCTCTCTCGCCAGTACCACCAACCCACTCTACTGTGTCAGACCTCTTGCCTGGTCTCCAGTCTTCTAGGAGAAGAGGAGTAACATCATTTCATCAGTCAGCAGTCTCCTACCTTTGGCATAATGCTATTTCCTCAAGCTAGGTCTCTTGTGTGCTATGAGAGAGGAGAAACATCTTTCCATCATCTTCCCTACCATGGAAAAGAGAAAGGCCATTCCAGCAAGTTTCCAGTCTGGTCTGCTGCCTCAGGAGAAGGGGAATAACACCATTCCTTTAGCCCCAAGCACTGGTCCTTTTGCTTGAATTACTTAAGGTCCTGAGAGGATTCCACCCTGCAGGCAAACCTCACTAGACAATGAAAATTTACCCAACCACATTCCTCAAAGATAAACAAACTTTCCCCTGGTTATTGACACCCTCTCTATCCCAGTTATCATGATGACACCAAGTGAATTTAGGGTTAGGTTTAGTCTTCATTCAAACTCTATTCCCCATTTCCCACTACTCTAACACTTATCCCATGCTCCTCAAACCAACTGTCTTCCCCTATGTCCCACTCTAAAGCTACCCACCCCTTCCACTGTGGTTTCTGGAATGACTACACCAAAGGCAAGAAACATGTTTTCATCATAAATCTTTTCCTTTCCCGCTCTTTCAATTTCTGGCTGTCACTGAGACGTAGTTTCCTCTTGATGTTACAACATCCCTGGCCTCCTTTTCTAGCACTGGCTGCACTTTCACTTATTTCTTCTAACTCCCTAGGTCAAGAGGGGGAAAATGGAATACTCTGTGCTCACCCATGTCACTGACAGATTTTCCCTCTACCACAATCTCTCAGTAACCTTTCCTTTTTTTTTTCCTCTTTTTTTTTGAGATTCATTCAATTAATATATACCATCCAATCAAAATTCTAGTGGTTGCCATCTGCTGACCACCAGGACACTCTCCTTTTTTCCTCAATGAGTTCAGTGCTTGGCTCACAGTCCCTCTCCTCCTCCACTTCTGTCTATGCATTAGGGAACTTCAACATACATAACGATGCTTCCTCAAGCACCCTAATCTCACAGTTACTCAACTTACTCATTTCCCATGACCTACTCCTCTACTTCACCTGAGGCACACACAAAGATTTCATATACTTGACTTTGCCATCACTCACAAATGTTCCACTTCCATGTTCATGAATTCTGCAATTCCCTCATCTGATCACAATTTATTGTTATTCCATTTCTTGCTCTGCCTTGCAACCACAAATCCTGTTTTTCATTCATACTGTGCCCTCTCCTCCCTTGACTCCTAAGTTCTTTTCCAAGCCATCACCCCTGCATTGGCTGCACTCTCCTTTCTCCATCTTGACTCTGCTAGTAAACCAGTTCAACTCTTCATTGTCCTCAAGTCCTTTGTCCCCCATTCTATAACTGATCTATCCCTTCCAAGCATCAGTCTTAGATCACTCTCACCATCCACTCCCTTCATGTGTGCTGCTGAATGAAGCTGGAAAAAAATCCCCAAAACCATGCTGACTGGGTCCACCCCAAATTAATATTACATAACTTAAAGTGGGCCATTACTGCTGCAAGACAATTATTTTGTAGGTTACTAATTAACTCACTATCCCACTTAACACAGCAGCTCTTCCAAACCTTCTCAACCCTCCATAAACCCTTCCACGGCTTTCCCTCTCTCCATTTTCTCAGCTAAGAACTTTGCCTCAAATTTTAGTGTAAAATTGCTGAGTTCCCTCTTCTCACCTCTTCAACTCACCTCACTTGGACGCCTTCTGCCACTACTTCCTGCTTTACTTGTGTCACATGATAAGACAGCCCTTCTTGCCAAGGCTAACCCCTTTACGCTTACATGTAATTCCATTTCATTCTGTCATTGCAGGGCTTTTTAAACTTTTCCCACTCTTGACCCCTTTGATGTTTAGGCAGCATTCCGTGGTGTTACATGGCCTGAGTGCATGCAGAGTGCAAAGTGCATATGCTTTGTGTTCAGAACCAAGGTCCAGGGAAGTTGTGAGATGCAACACGAGCAAGCCTGCCAAAAATACCTTGGATTCATTATGAATTTGATTTTTAACTAATTTTTGATCATTGTGTGTTCAAAAACCTTTTACTGTTGCCAGTTTTCTCGACCCCATATGGGGTTGAGACCCAGTTTAAGAAGTGCTGTGAGCAGACTGCTTCTCTAATTCCCAATCTATTTATCTTTAATTTCTCCTTGTCACCTGCCTGCTTCTTTATTGCCTATAAATATATCCATATTTCCCCATCCTCAAAAATCCCTCACTTGTTCCATCTATCCTCGATAGCTATCATCCCATAGCTCTCTTTTGTAACTAAATTCCTTGAGAAGGCCTCTGTAATAGGTGCCTCCATTCCCTTTCCCCTCCCTATTTTCCTAACTCTCTACATTTTGGCTTCTAACCTAATCATTCAAGCAAAACTCCTCTCCCCAAATTTATTCATGATCTCTTAATTGTGAAATCTAATAGTCTTTTCCCACTTTTTATTCTTCTTGACCTCTCTACAGCCTTTGACTATCAATCAATCTTTTTCTTTTCCCTGATATTCTCTTCTCTCTGGGTTTTCGTGACAATATTTTCTCCTACTTGTCTGATTCCTCCTTCTCATTCTCCTCTGTTGAACCTTCAATCAATTCATACCCACTAACTGTGGGTATCCCACAGGACTCTCTCATGGGCCTTCTCCTCTTCTCCCTCTTACTATTTCATTTTATGATTTCATCAGCTTCCATGGATTCAATCATTATCTCTATGATGATGATTCTCAGGTCGACTTATCCAGCTCTAATTTTTCTGCTGCTCACCAGTCTTGCATCTCCAATGGCCTTTTAGATATTCTGAATTGGGAAGTTGAATAGACATCTTAAATTCAAAATTCAAAACTGACCTTATCTTCCACCCCCCCCACCCACCCAAACCTTGCCCTCTTCCTGACTTCTCTATTACTGCTGAGGGTACCACCATCCTCCCAATCACCTAGGCTTACCATCTAGGTGTCATTCTAAATCTCTCACTCTCTTACTTTATATATGTAGCCAGAATGGACTTTGTTTTCTTTGAATGACTCAGCTTGCCTCGTTGAGCTTCCCTGGACGCTTGCTCTTCCGGGGCAGGACCAGAGCTTCCTGTGTGATGAGTCGTGGGGCTGGCTGAGGGGAGGTGTGTTAACGTGGTCTACGCTAAGGGGAGGGGCCAAGTCAAGAACCAATCGGCCCTGGTCGTTCAGGTGGCGCTTGATGATGTCAAAAACTCTATAAGAGGGGAGAGGACAGCTTGAAGATCCTCCTTTCCTTTTCCGGTTGGAGCCAGAGACACCTACAGCCGAAGCTGAGCTGCCGGTAGCAGAGCTGACTAGAGGCTAGTGGGTAATCTTCTTACCGTAGAGGGGAAGCATGTATACGATTTTGCCTTATACCATCTCACTTCTCTGTGGCCTCCTGATTACCCTTGTAAGGCGGACTTATTGGGCCTGGAAGCTTTTGATGAAAATATCAAAATGGGGACGCTCGTTTGTGGGCTTGTTATTGTGGAGTGTAAATACATGCTTTAGTTCTCCTGCCTTCTGCCTAGAGAATTCCTTATATCTTGCGGTTCCGGACCTTTTAGGCACATATGAGATTCTCTTTGAAATCATAAATTCTGCCTTCCTAATATAATATATCCAATCAGTTGCCATGGTCTGTCAGTTTTACCTTACTAGCATCTTTCACTGTGCTTTCCGTTTGTTATTTCACGCATAGACTATTGCAACAGCTCGCTGGTTGGTCTGCTCACTCCAATCTATTATCCACTCAGCTGTCAAAATGATATTCTTAAAGTGAAGGACCGTTCATGTTACCTCCCTACTCAAAAAACTTTAGTTGCACCCTAACAGCTTCAAGGACAAATACAAAATCCTCTGTTTTGTATTCAAAGACTTGTACAGCCTGTTGCCCCAATCCCCACCTTTCCAGTCTTGCTATGCCTTGATGCCCCCTACCCTTCTCCACACTTGTGATCCAGCAATACTGACCGCCTTCCTTCTTGTTTCTTGCATGATAGCCTATCTCCTGACTCAGCATTTTCACTGACTCTCTTCTCATCTCTGCCTCCTGGTTTTCTTGGCTTTCTTCCAATATCAGCTAGAATCTACCTTCTACAGGAAGCCTTTTCTGATCTCTCTTAATTCTAGTGCCCTCTTTCTGTTAATCACTTCCTATTTATCTCTTCTATAGATTGTTTGTATCTAATTGTTTGGATGTTGTCTCCCCCATTAGACTGTGACTTATTTGAGAGCAGGGACCATCTTTTATCTTTCTTAGTAGAATACCTGGCACATAGTAGGTACTCAGTGAATGTTTACTGACTGACTGATTAACCACAGACCATAGAGGCAAGCCTAGAACACTCGCTATACATCATGAAAGCCCCAACTGCTTGATAAGGACATAGATGCTTTTTACTTTTACAGTCTACCCCAAAATGTGCTTAGGAAATACAAAGATTAATTTTCTACTACAGTCTAATAACAGAAGAAAATGTGTAGAGAACAGAGCACAAATGTAGTGTTAAGAGCACTGGTTTAGATTGAAAGGATTTGAGTTCAAGTTAGTTTGTGCTACTTTCTGCTGGTGAGTCCTTGGGGAAGCTTTTCACCTCTTCTCTTCCTCACTTTCCTGACCTATGAAATAAAGAGGCTGAACTAGATCAATTTGAAAATTTATTCTAGCTTTAATGTCCCTGGGTTTATGAAATGACAAAATAACAAAGAAAATCAATTTAGAGAGATAATGATTAAAGTAGCTATTTTAACAGAAACAACGTTTTCAGTGGTATCTTATCATTTAAAAAATAAAACAAAACCCAGACTAAAGTGTTTATTTTCCATTACAGAAAGTGGGAGTTCAGTTCTGCTAACATCCTTCTGTGTAAAGACAGGATCCTTTTTCTGGGTGTCATAGTTTAATCACCTATATCTTTTACAATTAAAAAAATGTTATTTTTACTACAAAAATAAACATTGGCTCACATGCTGTATCTGTCAAAGAAAGCAGGGAAGTTTTAATGAATGTCAGCAGAAGGCCTTTAGCAAATTTCACATATTGTTGCTTTAGTCGATTTAGTTTAGCTCTCAAGGGAATCTTCAGTTCATTGTAGTGGAAAAAGACCAGAGTTCAAATCCAGATTCTGCCGCTTATCTGTTGTATGACCTTGGGCAAATGACTTTATCTCTAGGGTTCTTAAAATAACCATTAGAAAAATGATAGTGTTGAAAATTTAACACTTACGGAAGTGAATGCTGAAAACTGAAAATAAATTAATAATAAAAAAAGAAAAATGACAGCGTTACATTAGGTATTTAAGATGCCTTCCAGCTTTAACAGTCAGTAAATCTGTGTCATTGGTGTAACATGCATGATTCTAGAGCCTAACAGAGCATAGTAAAATGCGAGTGGATTCCATCCATGCATACTCCTACATTTTAGCTCTTATGGGTAGGGCAGGGGGGACAGGAACTGAATTATTTGAAGAAGTTGTGGGCACATCAGGATCAAAAGGTCAGTTTTCCTTAATTCCTGTGATTTGACTTGATTTACACCACTATGTACTAAAAGAAACTGGAGGGTAGTGGTGACAGTTAAACCACAAATACATACACACTCATACACATATATGTATATATATTTTAACTACAAATTTAATAATCAATAAAAATAAACCTCTTAATGTCCAAGGATGTACCAAAAAGAGTATATGATAAAACTGTGAATTTTAGTTATTTTATTTTTTAATCATCTATTAAATTTAACAAGGCAGTAACAAAAATGTTGCTTGTGTCCCATTCTGAATGTCTTTGTTTCAATCCATGTATTTTTAAATGTTTTATTGATGCTTTCTTTTTAAAATCTTTATCACCAACTACTTACTCAACCCCCCATTTGAAAATTCCCTAAGTCAAGCAAAAACAATCAACACATGGTAATAATATTTGAAATTGGAGAAAACAGGAAACATAGTGCAGGAGGACAAAAGTGCGTCTGTTTTCAAAGAAGAAGAAAAGGTATAAACTATAAGTCAGGGAGTCTGACTTCAATATCTGGCAAATTTTTAGGATATATTCTTTATTTTTAAAATATTAATTAATTTTTAGTTTTCAACGTTCACTTCTAAAAGATTGAGTTCCAATTTCCCCCCCCCCCATCCCAAGATAGCATGCAATCTGATATAGGTTCTACATATACATTCATACTGAACATATTTTCCATTAGCCATGTTGGAAAGAAGAATTAGAACTAACTGGAGGAACCATGAGAAAGAAGAAACAAAAAAAAGAAAAAGAACATAGTCTGCTTCAATCTGCATTCAGACTCCATAGTTCTTTTTCTGGATGTGGACAGCATTTTCCATCATGAGTCTTCTGGAGTTGTCTTAGATCCTTGCATTGCTGAGAAGAGCTGTCTATCAAAGTTAGTTATTGCACAATGTTGCTGCTACTATGTACAATGTTCTCTTGGTGCTGCTCACTTCACTCAGCATCAGCTCATGTAAATCTTTCAAGGTTTTTCTGAAGTCCACCTTATCATCATTTCTTATGGAAAAAGAGTATTCCATTACATTCATATACCACAACTTGTTCAGCTATTCTACCAATGGGCATCCCCTCAATTTCTAATTCTCAGCCACCACTAAAAGAGCTGCTACAAATATTTTTACACATGTGGATCCTTTTCCCATTTTTATGATCTCTTTGGGATACAGACCTAGAAGTGGTACTGCTAGGTCAAAGGGTATACACAGTTAAACTGTTATACATAAAACTGTATAAAACACCAATATTAAGGAGCACAGAACTTGGAAGACAATATTCTCAAAGGCAAAGGATATAGTTTACAGCCAAGAATAACTTTCCAAGCAAAACTAAGTATAATCCTAGGGGGAAAAATGGATTTTTAATGAAACAGAGGACTTTTAGGCATTCCTGATGAAAAGACCAAAGCTGCATAGAAACTCTGAAGTTGATACTTGGGAGTTAAGAGAAACATAAGAGGTAAGCATTAATGAACAATCATAAGGAACTAAACAAGGATAAACTGCTTACATTCAAATATGAGGATATTTAGAGGGAATATATATTCTGAGCCACATAATGGCCTTCACTCTTGCTTCCCACATTGGAGGTCAATCATAAAGGGATTCAAATCAGACAGGCCTGGGAGGGTTTTCTGCAAGAGACTGCTGATCTTAAAGGAAGAATAGAAAAGGAGAAGAAAAATACACTGTGGGGTAAAGAGGAAGGAAGGGTACGGAAAATTATCTCACATAATCACTGGGCACAAATAGATGTCTATCCAAAAAAGGGGAGCAGCTAACATCTGAATCTTACTTTCATTTGAACTAGCCGAAGGAGGGAAGAATATACATACAGAGTTGGGTATGGAAACACTTTTCATTCAACACGGAAAACAGGAATGAAAGCGGAGAAAAGGGAAGGGGGACTTAGAGGAAAGATAAATTAAAAGGAGAGATTAGTCATAAGGAAAACAAACTAAGGAAGTAGAAAAATATTTACAGCTATTTTTAGGTGGCAAAGAATGGAAAACTGAGGAGGTGCCCATCAGCGATGGAATGGCTGAATGGGTTATGGTATAGGAATATAATGTAGTGCTGTGCTGCATAAAATGACAAAGGATGGTTTTGGAAAAACCGCAAAGACTTGTAGGTACTATTTGTTGCAGATTACAGTTAACAGAGACAGGAGAATAATTTGTACAGTGACAACAATATTAGAGACAAAAAGCTTTGAAAGACTTAGGAGCTCTGATCAGCAAAATTACTAATTATGACTTCAGAGGACTGATGATGAAACATGCTATCAACCTCCTCCCATGTAAAAAAATCTTCAAAATATCTATCTGCCTTCCTCAAAAATGTATATTTCTAAGTCATTTCCCTTACACAAAAGGGAGTGCTTAGAATTCAAGTTAGAGGACTTGGCTCTTTGCAACTTTTCCTGAAAAGGAAGAAACAGGTTAAAATTCTTAGAATCATACAGTAATCCCACAAAAGCCATAAGGTGAAGACTGACATATGTGTGTGTGTATAAAATATCTACTAAATTGGCAAAGATGACAAAGACAACTGTTGGAAATGCTATGGGAAAGGAGGCATATTAATGCACTGCTAGTGGAACTGTGGTCCGGCCATTCCAGAAAGCCATTTGGAAATATATTATATTCTTGATAAAGCTATGATGTCTCTTGGTAATTATGACTCCCCTTTTCTAGATTTTTGCCAACCATCTCTTTAATGATCTTTCCCCCAATTTTTTCAGGTAATGAAGTCAAACTCACTGGTCTACAGTTTGCAGACCACTCAATTCCCTTTTATTAAAACTAGGGAAAATAACTGCCTCTCTCCAGCCTTATGGTACTGTTCCCATTTTCCACGATCTTTCAAATATCACTAATGATAGTTCAGAAATCATATTGGCCAATTCTCTCCAGATCTGTGTATGTAGTTTATCTGGGTCAGGTCACTTCAATTCATCTGGGGCAGCTAGGTACTCTTTTACTATCTCTCTGTACTTGAGCATGGACTCTTATTAATTCTTATTCTGCTATTTCTATGTAAAGATCATTTTCCTTTGCAGATAAAATACACAAAATGTGATCTCAGCATCTCTGCCTTCTCTCTGTTGTCAATTATTATCGTCCTATCCACCCTAGTCAAAGGTCTTATCCCATCTTTGATCCTCCTTTGATTAGATTTGTAAGATACATGGCAATTATATTCTTACTAGCTTTTGTTAGTTGTACTCTATCTCTAGTTGGGATTCTGAAGGAACTAGGGTACCAGAGGGCCAGGTTTTCTAACTTGTCTCCTAGGCATTCCTTTCTGTGTAAATGGGAATGTCTTTATGAATAAATAGGAAGATGGTAGATAAATATTTTGAAGATGTTCTACATTTATATTAGTAAACTTTAAACATCCCCTCCTTCCCTCCAAACCAACCAAAATTGAATGTTTTGTATAACATTTAAAATTTTCCTGGCACACACAAAAATTAATTATCAAGCACTTTTTTTTCATTCTTCCAGCATCCATCCCATTGTGGGTAGCAGGGAAGGAAACAAACAATCCCTATAACAAATAAGCATGGTCAAGGAAAGTATTCTTATATTGATCTTATGCAAGAAACTCATGACTCATTCTATTTATTGGTCTATTACCTCTCTGTCATGAGGTTGATAGCACTCTTCATAACTGGTCTTATAGAATCATTGTCGATTACTCTATTTAACAGTTTTTCAGAATTATTGGTTTTTACAATACTGATGCTATAGGATAAATTATTCTTTTGGCCCTGCTCACTTAACTCTACGTCATTTTATACAAATCTCCTAAAAATTCTCTATCTCTTTCCCAACTTCCTATAGCACAATAGTATTCTGTTATATTCACACGCTACAATTTATTAAGCCATTCTCCAACTGATGGACACCCTCTTAGTGTCCAGTTCTTTTGCCATTAAAAAAAAGCTGCTATATTTTTGTACAATAGGATCTTTTAATATTTTTTTGATCTCTATGGATTTTAGACCTACTAATGGATCAGTGGGTTAAAAGGTATGCACAATTTAATAACTTTTGGGACCTAGTTTTAAAATGCCTTCCTGAGTGGTTGTACCAATTCACAGCTTCACCAAAACTGCATCACTGTGCCTGTTCTTCCACAGTTTCTCTAACATTTGTCATTTTTCCTTTTTTGTCAACTATGTTATCAGAGAGGTGTGAGATGAAACTGCAGAGCTGATTTAATTTAAACTTCTCTAAGTAAGAGAGATTTGGAATATTTTTTTTTCATACAACTATAGATAGCTTGGATTTCTTCCCTTGGGAACTGTTCCTGGAACAAAACTGAAGAACAGTGATTACCACAGGCATATAACTAAAAGAGCATCTAGGAACCATAATTCAAGTAGAGAGATTTTATTCAGCCAACACAGAAACTTAGCCATAACTATTTTTAATATGGGAATCTTATTAGTTCTACTGGACTAGAGGTACTGAAATTTATGTAGCCATGTTCCACTGTCCAAAAATACCAGTAACATATTAGGTTCTGCTTGACCCAACGTGTTTCCTTGATCTTCTACTGAACTCTAAAAGCCTGCTCTTGCCATCACAAAATTATGTGCTAGGTTTATCAATTCTCCATATTCTTCTCAATCCACACCCTGACAGAACAAGCCTATTCCTATTACCTACATATGAAACAACTTCCCATGGAATAGTTTCTATGTGATTTCTTTCACTTGTAGTCCTCTGAGATTAATATTTCTAATTAAGCAAAAATGAGATAGGGCTATCTTCCTTAAACTAACAGGATCAGTGAACCATTCTCCTATACCATATAAGAAAAAAACTATAAAAGCCACAAAAAGGTATTAGTGTTCATTTGCTGTATTCAAGAGATAAAATCAAATCCTTTTTGAAGTTGTGGAAACAGCATGGTATGGGGGAAAGAAGAATGAATTTAGAAGGAATGGATCTATGTCCAAATTCCAACTCTGTCAGTCATTACCTAGGCAATTCCCTGGGCCTCGGTTTCCTCATCTGTAAAATAAGGGTGTTTGGACTAGATGACTGCTAAAATTTCTTCTAGCTTTAAATCTAAGATCTTATGAACTATGTCTTTTTCTATGCTCTGTAAAATGCCTAATATGACAAGAGCAAGGGAGCATTAATAATAATAATACAGTAAGTCTTAGATAAAATCATGGGTATTCTGGGGTAAATTTTGAATACAAATGATGGACAAACTATCCTTTCTATTCTCCACTGACATGAAAAGAGCCTTTTAGGAAGGTAAAGCCCAAGTTTCACTAGTTTAATAATTTTCTTTAAGAACCATAATGTGAATAATAAAATCAGTTACTGGCTGCCTAACCTTATAATTACTGTTGATTCTGTATTTCAGTGCTTTTCATAAAGTAGGCACTCCATAAATATTTCCTGATTGATTATTGATAGATTTAATTTCTTTACTTTGTTATGGCAAGGAAACAAAAGCCAAATGAATAAGTTTGCGAAATGTGAACTTGTCTAAGACCCAGTGGAAAGCCTGAACTGGTTGGCAGGCCTCTAATAATTCTGTATTGTTTCATTTTCTTCAAACTTATAATTCAACTAGAGAGTTAACTTTGAATAAAAGAAAACAAGAATTCTCTGCATGGCTATAATGAGATGTTGGTGTTTTTTATCTTGCAAGAAAGATGAAAGAAAAGGAATGGGCTAAAGGTACAAAAGAAGCCTTGGCAGAACAGGGCTTACGTGGATTCCTGTTTCACATCAGAAGCTGTCAGTCTGTCTTGTTCAAATGAGGAATCATACTACATCAGCGTATGAACTGATTCATTCACTTCAACCTGCAATGTCTCAATATCATTCATGATGTTAAATCTAAACTCTTCTTTGTCTGGCATACAGGGCTTCCATTAGCTCCCTCCCTTATCTCTCCAACTTCATCTTTCATTTTTTTCCAGGTGGTTCATACCTTCGTTTCCCTCATATGTGTTTGTTTTTGTCTCTAAGCCTCTACTCATACTACTCCTCACCCCTGCAATAACAATATTCTTTCTTGCACAGTGCTTTATGGTTTATAAAGTTCTTTTACACTCATCTCATTTGATCTTCATAAAGGACACTAGGACAGACATGATGACTACCAAATTGGTTCAGAGAAATGACTAAAGTACTGGGCTGAATCTAGTAAGATGAAATTCAATAAGGATGAATACAGTTTCACACTTAGGTTTTCTTTCAAGCACAAAATAAGGGAGGTATGGTGAGTTAGCAGTTGTTCTGAAAAATATCTAGAGGGTTTAGTGGACTATATGATTCAGTACCGTAAATTGACAGCCAAAAAGTCTAATGTAATCTTGAGCTGCATTAAGAGAGGCATAGTTTATGTGAATAGATAGGTCATAATCCCAATGTACATTCTCCCATCAGACCTCATTTAGAACTTTGATCAATTCTGGGGCCAATTTGTCCCTTAAACACCAAAATACTGATCATATATTATAATTTTATATTTAAAAATATGTAGCTATCACTTTTGCTTCCTAATACAATAGAATTAAAAAGCTGTGAAAGAGACCTTAGAGATTGTCTAGTCCAACTTCCTCTCTTTTTTAATCAGAGAAAGAAACTGAGACCCAGGGAAGTGAGGTGATTTGCCCAAAGTCTTGCAGGTAACTAGTAGCACAGAAAGGATTTGAACCCAGGTCTCAACTCCAAATCCAGTGCTCTACCCACTGTTCCAAGCTGTTTCATTAAGTGTTGCATGGTTTGTACAGGGTAGGTGATAAACAAATGTTTGCTGAATAAATCAGAAAATACTCCAGGATGAAATATGGACAAATGTCTCTAATAACCAGAGTAGAGATTTTTGTAAAAATCATCTGTTCATGTTCAAATAATCTTCATTTCCTATAGACAGAATTGTTGAAATTGCATGAAAAGAGTGCCGGTTCAATTACCCCAAAATACTTGTAGCTATTAAAATCCTAGTAGTTATTACTAATACCTGTAGTCATTAAAATTGAATATCAAAATACTAGGCAAAATTTAGTATAAGATGTCAGGATAAAGAAAACTTAGTTTGATTACTTTCTGATCAACATAACCAAGAAAGGAATAAACAAAGTTCAGTGCAGAGTCCAAATTGAAGAGAAATTCCCTATAAATGATGAGACACCCCACCCCCAAATATGCTTGACATTGTGCTAACTGCCATCAAGCACTAGAACAATGTAGGATTTCTTAAACTAGATACACAATCGTTAAAAGGGGTTTGGACTAAGTACCCACACTGGAAAAATCTAATGGATAAAGAATATCTATGGTAGAGATTATGATGTGGAATTGGATAGACAACTCATGGAACTGTTTTATCAATACTTATTTGCTGGGCAGACTCTCAAAAGCACAGTGATCTGGGTCCAGATTTGATTAGCAGTTTCCAGGGTTAGGGGTGCTGTTGTATTGCTTTTGGGAAATTACACAGTACTTTTAAGGATCCAAAGCTTCTCCTCTTTAAAGACAAACAAAGCTGTCCTTTAAACAATATTCTTCTGGCAAGGCTACACCACAATAAGTCATGGAATACCAAAAGCTCTGAAGAAGTACAGTTAAGGGTGGCCTAAAGGGCAATAATGAGGGACATGGCAGGCATGAGCAGGCTATAATACAGTACTAGCCTAGAACTGCCCAATGATGTCATTGTAAAAATACATGAATGCAAAATAATGAGCTGTCAAGCAAGGGAAAAGTGGAGAACAGCTTGCTTTCTCCACTGGTATCCATACCACATCAAAAACAAACAAACAAACAAACAAACAAAAGTCAACCCTAAAGGAAGTTGTTCTATGTGGTGAGTTGGCCAAGAATTGCCAAAGGATGTGATCATAAAAATAGATGAACATAAAAAAGATGGGCTTGTCATGCGGTAAAAGCAAGGAAAAATTGGTGAACAACTTGCTTTCTCCATTAGCATCTACACAAAGTCAAAAAAATCTAAAGGAAGATGATCTCTATCTTGGGTTGACCTTTTCTGGAGGATTTATGGGAGGACAAGGACAAGAACTGCATAAACAGCGGGGAGGGGATGTGTTGTGATCTGTATTACTGGAGGAAATAACTACATTAATTAGATCACAGCTCTCCTTAAGTAAGAAGTACTACACTTATATATTGAAGAGTTGTACTGGCTTCCCCCAATTTCCAAATGAATTGTGCTGTAAAGGCTAATTCCATAGAATCAGAGAATCTCAGGGTAGAACATAAAGTCAGTTAGTACAATTTGTACTTGAACAGGAATTTCCTTAACGTTCCTGACAAGTGTTTTTCTAGCCTCCTGAAGACTTCCAGTGATTGTGAACTGACTACATTCAGAGGCAGCCCATTCTACTCTAGGACAACTTTTAACTACTGGGAGGTTTTTCTTAATATCTAGCTCAAATAAGCCACAAATACCCACTGTTCCTAGTTCTACTCTGGGACCAAGCAGAACTAGTCTATTCTCTCTTCCACATGACAACCTTCAAATACTTTAAGACTTCTCTGATGTGTCCATTTAATTATTCTCTCAAGGATAAACAACTCCAATTTCTTTAATTTTTTATGGCAAGGTTTTAAGTACCTTCACTATCTTGGTTACTCTCACCTTCTGTACTGCAGTTTGTCAATGTCCTTCCTATTGAGAGGTACCCTAAACTGAAAACACTATATATATTCTAAACAAGAAAGAATACAAAAGGACAAATATCTTATTTGAGGTTGTTTTTCGTTCATAGACAGAAAAAAGAGAAGATAGATTGAGGTAGAATTAATGACTTATGAGAGAAGATAAGAAAAGTGATATGTCAGAAGAAGAAAGAAAATAGCAGATAATACATACTGGACCAGGAAGCAGTGGAGAATACATTAAAAAAATCATTTTTTTTTCCTATACCACTCACCAAGTAGTGATAGTGGGTGGGTATATATCCTACCAACCATTTATACGTACAGGATGTTTACGAACCAGGTGACCTATAGTACTTTTTCCGTACAAGACACTTACTGTATATTGTCTTACACTATAGTTCTGTGTATACCTATATATATTCCTTAAAGCTTAAAGCGGACCTCCCTCCCTCCCTCCCAAACTCCAAGAACTTTATTATCACTAACTCTGAAGAGGGTAGATTAGCTCAGAAGGGTGGAAGTTCTTGGACTTTGTACTGAAAGACAGTTTCTGTTTTTTTTTTTCCTGTCACTCATTTCTGAGGGCTGAAGGAGTAATAGAATGCCATGCCCAAATTTGATTTTTAAAAGCTGCCTCTGTGGTTTTGGGGCTGTATTTTGGATGTTTTTCAGTTAAGGATTTTTATGCTTCTTGGGACAAATGGCTCCTTAGGGAGAAAGTAAAAGAACTCAAAGTTCAAAAATGGGGTAGCTAGGTGGTATAGTGGATAGAGTGTCAGGCCTGGAATCAAGAAGACCTGAGTTTCCTGAGCTCAAATCTGGCCTCAGAACTTGCTGTGCAACCCTAGGCAAGTCATTTAACCCTGCTTGCCTCCATTTCCTCATCTGTAAAATAGGCTAGAGAAGGAAATGGCAAGCCACTCCAATATCTCTGCCAAGAAAACCCCAAATGGGGTCATGAAGAGTCAGACGCAACTGAAACAACTGAACAACAAAAAAGAGAACTCAATAAGAATGCAGGTAAAAAAAGCAAAAGAATGGTTATTATGTTTTTATTTGGGTCCCTTATTTATTATGAACAAGTTCCATAGTGCCATTGTCCACTATCTTCAACCTAAATGTGTCAGATGGTGCATGATTAAACTAATTTCCCATCACCAATGTTATCAAGGAATAGCATTAAATTAGTCTACATGGTCACATCTGGGGAACTTCAAGGTAGTACTATGGTGTATTTCATGTCCTTTGGGGAACTTTTTTAACCTAACAGGACATAAACATTATCCTTTAAAAAGTTCTTTGGATAAGGTATATATTACGGAATTTGTAAATTTTCTATTTTAAAAGTATAATCAAGAAGATATAGTATATGCTGAAATGTAATAGAATATTGCAGCATTAGAAATGACAAACAGGAAGAATTCAAGGAAATGTAGCAGGCTTGCATAAACTGATGCACATTTAAGTTAACAGGATCAGCAAAAAATATGCACAGTGATTACAATAATGTAAACAGAAAGAACAACAGAACAAAACTGGACACCGTGTAATTATACTAAGAAAAGATATATATTTGTACACACACATACACACAGACACACCTATCTATTTACGTACATACTGATATACATATATATCATACGTGCAATACACACAGAGTTATACTGCCCCTCCCTAGAGAAGAGTTAAGAAAATTAACCTTCCCTCGGTGTGAAATACAGTGTATACATTGAGCCATGGTCAAAATATTGTTTGGTGTTACAGAAGTAGTTTTTTTCCTTTCCTAAGGCTCACTGGGTAGGGGTGAGGGAAAAGAATACACACACACATGAATGCATACACACACAGAGATGTATGTGTATATATACATCTATATAAATGTGATGTAAAAACAAAAGGTACACATAACTTTTTGAAAAGAATAAAAAGACACCCCAGTGATTATGGATAAGGCATAGTTGTATGCCAACTAATAAGCAAATCTGGCAATGTACAATCAGACATTAACGAATTTTTTAAAAAAGAAAGGTACTATAAATAGCATGCATTTAAGAGATACAATTACAGACAATGTAAAGTTTTGTAAATAACAGAGTTTTGCAGGAGTAGGACACCCTACAGAAGTTTCTCTTGAGTATTATGACTATATATTAGGTATTTATTTGCGTTCAGGTTCATGAGCATATAGAAACATCAGTTAGGTTTCCCTAAGGTATGGATGACTAAGTAAAAAAAAAAGTATATAGCCTAGGATCTATTAAAATAATTTCTTTTAAAAAACCCTCTTTATTAACATAATTTATTTTGATTCATTCTTAATTTAAAATGATTCACAAAGTAGAGCAAGTTTCAAAATAATGACACTTTAGATACCAGTAACAAAACTACTATAAATTCGTGCTTCTCTAAACCTCTTTCACCTACAGAGCTTCCTCAGGATTTCTTCTTAGCCTCTGACTTCTCTCTTCCTTTACCTATTCCAGGATACTTTTCAAGGTATAAGTACAAATTGTTTTCTTACTTCCCTTTTCTAAACTATGCATGATTCCTGACCTGACCGCTTTTGATTTCTTCCAGATGAGAATTACCTGGTCTAAAGTTTTAAGGATCTTAGTGACTGCTCTACTTCCCCTATAACTAACTCAAAGACATTCTCCGCAGGGAGGGGCATCACTTGTTTGTTTCGGTAATGTGACTTCCCCATGGCCTTTCACCAGCAGAGGGTATATTGATACTTTACAAGTTGGTCCTTGATGATTCTCTGCACCTTCTTGCCAGATTGATGACTTCTTAAGATTTAAGGAGATTTTAGTTTTTTGCAAGAAATTGAAGAGGATTAGTGGAAAACAGGCTACAAAATGGAAATGAAATCCTTGACTGGAAGAAGGGTTACTGAAGATAACAGGACAGTTTTTAAACATTTATATTGTATTTGATAGTTACAAAACGCTTTCCTTATATAATTTGATTTGATTCTCACAAAATCTTGTGAGAGAGGTACAGTAGGTAGTATTATCCTTATTTTACAAATAAGGAAACTGAGACAGAGAAGTTAGGTGACTCAAGGTGAAACAAATGATGGAGCTGGGGTTTGATCTCATCCATGTCTGGTGCTCTTTTTACTATATTATGCTGTTTTTAAATTAACTAAAGATGATTTCTTCTAAGCAAGTAAAATTACAACCCCAAGACCAGTCTTAACATGTATAACTTTGGACCAGGCTAAATGCTTAACACTCTTGGATCTGGCTCTTTCTAAAACACCTCTATTGGATCATCTCCATGTCATGATATAAGGCACTGGAGGATGCGACTATTTAAAAAATTTTTTTTTTACCATTTACAGAATATCATAGCTAATATTTATACAGATCTTGGAATAACTATTACATTCTTTACTGAAGGGCCCATGTGATATAAATCCCTTTTTTAAGCTTAGTCTTTCCCCAAGGAATATGGAATTCCCTTATTTTTGATGAATCTGTAATTAGTAAGTGGATTTACATAATACAAGACAAACAAATAGCTTTAGTGTTGATCTATTTTTAGAAAGGTTAATGATACTATTCTGTGTTTGATTGGCTTTTTGAGGCAAGTAAGCAATAAGAGGAAGCTATTTAAGCCATTATTTACAGATGAATAGCTAAAGCAAAGGCTTTAGCAAGTTCACATGCTTACACCAGTGTGTCCGTTAACCCTCTTGTAAAGTGTGAGGAAAATGGGAAGTATTTTTGTGTTATGGCTTTAAAAGGGTAGTGTTTTATGATCTCTTCTCCCTCCTAAAGTTACACACTATTAAAATAACATGTGAGTGGAGGAGAGAGCTAATACTTATATTTCATGTACATTTTAATCAGTCTCCTTAACAAATTATCCTCTCTGTTTTCCATGAGAAGTCAATAATTGTATGTTTGTGTGTGTATATATGTATATAAAACACACACACACACACACATATATATATATATATATTGATATCTCAATGGAAAGAACCTGATCATAGAAATTTAATGACAATCCATAAAAATGAATTTTGAATACCATACAATAAATTATTAAAGAATGGAAACTCTTATATTTCTCACATCTACTGACTCACCACAAGTACCATGCCATTTCAGGTGTCAGACTTCTAATCAATTTCTTCACCTTCATTCTCTTCCCAATTCATCCTACATGCCACCATGAATAGCTTTGATATCAATCCCCATTCCTCCCCTCTACCACCAAGAAACAAGAACAAACTTTCAAGACTCCATTGTGCCTACCAAGAAGTTTTAACTCTTTAATCTAGCATTCAAGGACCTTCACAATTGGGTTCCTAACTACTTTCTAGTTTTATTTACTCCATGCAACAGCCTAATTATACTCATTGTCCCCCAAACATATTTCATGCTTTACTATCTCACCTTTGCTAAGACAGTTCTCTATAACTGGGATGCCTTCGCATATTCCATTATACCAGGTTTCCAATCTGTGGACCAAGGGCCCCTGCCAAATAACTGGAAGGGCATGGTGGTATCTGTACAACTATAAGTAAAACAAACATAACTTTGGAAGACTAATAAATAATATCATATATGTGTTATAATTTTTCCAAGTATGCAAACCCTATTATGAATAATAAGGCACAAATTCATTTAAAAGCATTACTGACTTCATAGTTGCTTTATGCCTTTAGGAATTTTCTCAATCTCAACATTCATACATCATACAACTACATACAGTACTCTCAGTATCCATATACTACAAATGATTAGGCATCACTGTATAACATGCCATTCTTTCCACGTATTGAAATTCTATTAACCCTTTGAGGCTCAGCTCAAATGCTCTACGAAACTTTATTTGATCTCCAATCTCAAATGATCTCTCCTTCCTTCGTGTTCTCAGCACCTGATTTGTACTTTCATTAGCTATCAGCTGCTCCGCTTGGTTTCAACTCCAGCATCATCTTCATCATGCTCCACCAAACTCAACTTCATGGAACCTGCTTCAGCTTTGTTATTGACACTCCATTAGTACCCTCAATGGCCTCTATCTCTTTGGCAGGGCTGCAGGGTGGAGCAAAAAATTCTTCCTAAAGCCTCCCTTTATAAAAAGCTCAAAACCCCAGCCATATACCTTTATTTGCCACCAGGTGCTCTCCTTGGTTGCCACTCCACCATCGTCTTCATCATGCCCCTGACCCTCTGGCACTCCATACCTCTCAATGCTTTCCAGCTTCCATTTGTGTATTGTTTTTCCCCCAATCAATTATATAAGCTTTATGAGGGCAAGGGCTGTCTTTTTCTTATATACTTAGCACAGTGCCTGGCACATAGCAGACACTTAATAAGCATGTATCTTACATCTCTCTATGCATATGTTATATTCTATTTTGTAATATAGTTTTTTGTGCAATGATCTTATTTTCTTTACTAGGCAGTAAAATCTATGACGGCAGAGAAAGTATCTTATCTAAGCTTTGTATGTTCTACAGGGCCTAAGAAAAAATGCCCTACCCTCTACAAACAGTAGGCAATGAATAAATTTGTGCACCATGCTTTTCTGTTGCTTCCTTTTAGAGTTTCTTCTTAGGGCATACCCACAAGACTGGCAAAATTAAGGAAAAAGGAAAATGACAATCGTTGTATGTTCTGGAGAGCCTTTGGAGAAAAAAGGTACATTAATATACTCTGAATGAAGCTATGGAATTGGTTCAGCCATTGTGGAAAGAAATCCAGAACTATGCCCCCAAAGTGACTAAACTGAGCATACCTTTGACCACATGATTCTGCAATTAGGCCTATACCACAAAGGGATAAAAGAAAGAAAAAAAATTCCAATGATCAAAAATATTTATGGCAGCTTTTAATTAGAGCAAAGAACTAAAAACTAAACGAAGCCTTGGTCATCAATTAGAGAAAGCCTAAACAAATTACAGAATATTAATGTAATGGAATGTAACCGTGCCATGAAAATGATGAAAGGGATAGTTTTTGACAAAACTGGGAAGAGTTTTATGAACTGACATAGAATGAAGTGATCAGACTTAGGAAAATAATTCACACAATAACAGTAATAAATAAAAACAACTTTGAAAGAATTATTATCTCTGATCAATGCATTGACCACCCATGATTACACAGGAATAGCGAAGAAGTATACCCATACCCTGACAAAAAGACAATGGACACAGGTATAGGATGAGATTTACATTTTTATACATGGATAATGCAGGGACTTATTTTGTGTGATTATGTATATGTTACGATTGTTCTCCCCCCTTTTTTCTTTTGTTTTAGACAGGAGAATTAGGAGAGGAGGACTAAGTGACAAGGTCGCCAAAAAGGGGGACAAAAAAGAAATAATGATCATTGGAGCATTTTTGAAGAATGTACAGGAAAGAACAGTAGGAAGGCCAGGAGGAAACAAAGACAATCATGGCTGCTTAGAAAGCTGTATGCCCAATTTATCATATACTTTAAGATCTATTTGACAGTTGAGGGGAAGATGGAATGGATGTGGGAGAAACCTGAGGCAGGGAGAGCAACTAATAGGCTATTGCAATTGTTTAGGAGTGAGGTAATGATGCCTTATATCAGGGTACTGGCAATGTCAAAGGAGAAAAGCAGGGTACCTGACAGGTGTTATGAAGGTAGAATTGACAGGACTTAGAAAAGGATCTCTTAAAAGCAGATGGCAAAGTGAAAAGATATTAATCCACTACTCACCTTTTGAAAGAAGCCACAAGATGAGAATTTTCAGTAATATCACATAAGATAAAAAGGATTAAAGGAAAACAATTAAATTTAAATATAATAATCAAAATATATTTCTAAAAAAGTTAACAGACCCCAAGTTAAGAACTTTTGGCATAGTATAAATCCTTTTGCAAGTGACATACTTCTAGAAAATTAGAATGGAACAGAGAAGTGAATGATTTCATGTGACCACAAGAAATATTAAAACAACATTAAAAGACTAAAAGAAAGGTATTTCATATCAGAAGCAATTGATATGGAAAACAGATGAAAGAGAGATAATTCAAAGTCACTCTATTGTCTGAAAGCCATGACCATAAAGAGAACTTAGATACCTTATTTCCAGAAATCATGAAAGAAATTTGCCCAGATTTCTTAGAACCAGATAGCAAAGTGAATTTGGAAGAATACAACAGTCATTTTCCTATGGAAAAGAAAAGAAAATGAACAACAACAGCAACAACAACAAACTTCCCAGGATTATAACAGCCATGATCCAAAGCTTCCAGGTTAAAACAAAATACTGAAAGTAGTCTGGAATAAAGAATTCAAGTATAGAAGTGTCACAGTCAGGATAATAGAAGATTTAGAGGCTATGACTATAAAGAAGCAGAAAGTTTGGAATATGATATTCCACAGAAGATAACTGGCTTACAACCAACAATAACCTTTAGCCCAGCAAAACTGAGTAAAATTGTACAGGGGAAAAAACTGGCTTTTTTAATCAAATAAAACACTCAAACATTCCTGATGAAAAGACCAAAGCAGAGCAGAAATTCTGAAATAGAAATACAGGATTCAAAATAAATATAAAAAGGTAAGTAAGAGTGAGCAATCAGAAGGAACTATAGCAGAATAAAGTGTTTACATTCTAAGAGAGGAGACGAAATAATTTTCCCATCAGAATCTTGAAGTTATCAGGGATCATAGAAGAACTTAAACATGAGGGCCAAGGAGTGATTTTGTTGTACTTTGATGAGCTTAAAAGAAAAAGGAAAGGGAAGGAAAAAAAGAACATATTAGGGAGGAAGGAGTTTGTTGGAAGAACTTGCTATCTCAGATAATCAAGGTGCATAAGTAGAAGACTACAAATAAGAAGGAAAAGGTTGAAAGAACAGGCAATACTTGAACATCACTTTGATCTTTACTAGTCAAAGAAAAGTAGAATATGTGCACATGTACATATACATACACAAATATACACTTAACAGAATTTGATGGAAAAATACATTGACTCAAGAGAAATGAGAGCTTTAGAGGAAAGACTTAGAAGTAGAATTAATATCTTAGAACAAGAGACATAAAGCCCTACCCAAGTGACAAACCACTTGAAAACTCAAATGGACCAAAGTCAATGACTCAATGAGACAACAAGAAATAGTAAAACAAAGTCAAAATACTGAAAAAAAAAATAGAAAAAATAAGAGAAAGGAGAGAAAGTAATAAGAAGAAAGAACGGATTACTCATAAGCAAAATAAACTCTAACTCCAAGGATGGATTATAAAGTGGATTGTAAAGTAAGATTTAAAAGGAAAGAAAGAGTAAAACTCTATAATTCAGTCTGGGCAAGGGGAAGAGAAGAGAGGTAGGGAGGCAGAAGCAGACTGCAAACCTAGAGTATTGGTGCTCAGTGCAGGCCTTCCTCCTAGCCATCATCTTCTTTTTGTATCAGGGGTGGGGAGTAAAGAGGAAAAATTATATGAAAATAGAATGGTGGTTGTTGTTCAGTTGTGGCTGACTCTTCATGACCCTATTTGGGGTTTTCTTGGCAAAGATACGAGAGTAATATTTTTTCCATTTCCTCCTCCACCTCATTTTACTGATGAGGAACTGAAGCAAATAGGGTTAAGTGATTTGCCCAGTCACACACAGCTAGTGAGTGTCTAAGGCCAGATTTAAACTTAGGATATCCTTCTGACTCCAGGCCACCTAGCTGCCCTTAAATAGGATGGAGGGAAACACAATTAACCAACCTAACAGTGAGGATGAATGGGATGAACTTACCCATAAAATGGAAGAAGATAACAGAATGAATTAAAAACAAATTCTAACATTATGGTCCTTAGAACAAATACATTTGAAATACAAAGATTCACAGAGGGTTAAAATAAGGGGCTGGAAGCAAAATCCATCATGCTTAGCTGAACTAAAAAAAGCAAGAATAGTAATCTTGATATGCATGGCAACAGCAAAAATTCAAGTGATTAAAAGAGTTAAACTGGAAACTGCATTATTTTGACAGTTATTACAGACCAGAAATTAATACTTAACATATATGTACTGAATGGCATAAGACCTAAATATTTAAAAGAAAATCTAAATTAGCTACAAGGAGAAATAGGGCAAAACTATGTTAATGAGGGACTTTAATATATTGTTTTTAGACCTATAGCAAGCTACCAAAACAAATAAACAGGAAAGAAGTTAAGGATCTAAACAGAATTTTACAATAGTTATATATGATAGTTCTCTGATCATCATGAAATGGGAAAGGAAGGAATAATTAATAATTTTCAGCTGTGAATTGCTGAACCTTTACAAAAAATGACCATGTATTTTCAGGCATAAAAAACTCACAAATAAATGGAGAAAAGCAGAAATAGTAAACATATCCTTTACTAACCACAATGAAATAGAAATTGCATTCGATATAGGGCTATTGAAGATAAGATTAAAAATTAATTGAAGACCAAAGAATTTAATCCTAAGAATTAGTGGGGAAAAGAACAAATCATAGAAACAATATGATAATTTCAATAAATATAATCACAACTGTGAGATAATAAATAAAAAATATGGGATAAAGTCAAAAGAGATTAACAAAATTGAAAGCAAACAAAAACCCACATCAAATTAATAAATAAAACTATGATCTATTTAAAAAACACAATAAAATAACTAATTTGATTGAAAAAACTGAATCACTAGTACCAAAAATGAAAAAAGAAAATATACAAGTGAAGAATAAAAAAAATTGTTAGGAATTCTTCTGCCCAACAACATACCAATAAAACATAATTCAAATGAAATGGATGAATATTTATAAGAAGTATAAAATGCTCAATTAGCTGAAGAATTAATAGAGAATTTAAATAATTCAATTTCAGAAAAAGAAATTGAAAAAAAAAAACCACAATGAATTCCCCTCCTCACAATGGGACCAGGTGGCTTTACAAATTCTCCCAAACATTTAAAGCACACCTAATTAAAATATTACATAAACATAGGAAAAGAAGGGATCCTACCAAATTCTGTCTTTGATAAAAATGTAGTTTTGATATACCCAAACCAGGGAGAGTGAAAACAAAGAAACAAAAATAATAGACCAGTATCCCTAATGAAAGGACCTAAAAATTTCACCTAAAATATTAGCAGAGGCTAAAGTGAAGTATCAAAAAGATTATGAATAAAAGAATAAAGCATTTTTAAGTGTTTATGATGTACAAGGCACTCAAGATAAAAACAGAAAAATAAGACAGCCTCTGCTGGGCAGGGTACAGCAACAAAGCAGATGTTAATACCTCTTCTTTAATGTCATTTCCATTTATAAAATGATATCAGTTTCTGATGTCAGACTATTTGACAATGCCAAGTATTTTGGTAGCAAGAACTTTCTTTTTTGAGTTCACAGTAGCCAAGGCTGTAGCAACTGCAGGAACAATTGCCAGGCTGAATCTTTACAGGAGCTGTCTTCCAAGATCATGGCTAAGGGTAGGCTGAAAGCATCATTACTCCCAAAGTTTAGGGGCTCAGGTCTTAGGTTGTTTTCAACCTAACTTTCTTTATGTTAGTTGGTCAAGGTAGTGGTCATGGATTCAATTGACTGGCACATACAGTACACTACCTCTCCCTTCAAGGTGTCTTGCAGCTTGTTAGTAAGGACAGCTTGCTCCTTCTCCACAGTAATTGCTCCAGAGGGCTGGGCTAGAATCAGAAATGGTAGTGTAAAGGGTGCTGCCTCTCCTAGGGCTCCTATACCTATCTGCCTTTTGGATTATATACTTTGATAAGATTGGATTTATAGCAAGAATGCACGGTTAGTTGAAAAGTAGGAAAAATGTAAACACGATAAATAATAAGAACAAAAATCATGATTATATAGATGCACAAATGTTTTGACAAAATTATATATTTATGTTAAAAAATTGGAAACAGGAATAAATGGACTTTTCCTTGGCAAGTAGTATCTATTTAAAACTAAGAGCCAGCATTATATTTAATGGGGATAAATGAAAGGCCTTTTCAATAAGATGCAAAGCAAAGCAAAGATGTCCATGATCACAGTGTTGGAAATCTATCTATAGGAATAAGAAAAAGAAATTGAAGGAATAAGTATCACAAAAAGGAAAAAAATCAAGATTTTTTTGCAGATGACATAATGGTTTACTTAAAGAATCCAGAGGATCGACTACAAGGTAATCAAAACAATCAAAAATGTCAGCTAACTGGTACGTTCTAAAATAAATCTATAAAAATCAGAAGTATCTTTGTCTAATACCAACAAAACATAACACAAAGTGAAAACAGAAGAAATTCCTTTTAAAATAATTATAATGTTTGTAAAATTGTTTTGGAGTTTACTTACCAAGACATATATAAGAATTATATGAATTCAACTACAAAACAATGTTTACAGAAATGAGGACAGAAATAATTGGGGAAATATGAATTGCTCTTGGTTAGGCTGAGTCAACATAGTAAAAATGATAATACTACCTAAATTACTCAGTGGAATAACAATTAAACTATTAAAGTAAAAACTGTTAGGAAAGTTGGAAAGCAGTATGGCAGAAATCTGGTTTCGATGAACACCTTACAATGTATAACAAGATCAACTCCAAATGGATGTATCACTTAGATATCACAAAGAAACTAACTTTTGGATCTATGTATAGGGAAAAAAGTTCATGATAAAATAAGGGTTAGAGATGATCACAGAAGATAAAACTGACAAGTATTTACAGAAAATTAAAAAAGATTTATAAATCCAATAAAGCTAAAATTAGAAGGGAAAGAATTAACTAGAAAAAAATTTTGCAGCAATTGTCTCTGATAATAAAAGTGTTATTTCCAAGACATATAAGGAACTGACTCAAATTTATAAGAATAAAAGCCATTCTACATTTGATAAAATGGTTAAAGAATATGAACAGGTAGTTTTCAAAGAAGAAATCCAAGTTACTAACAGTCATATGGTCAAATGCTTCAAGTCATTAATTGTTAGAGAGGAGCTGTGAGGTTCCACCTTGTGCCCATTATACTGTCAAAGTTGACAAAAAGGAAAAAAATGTCAAAAGGGCTGTGGGAAAATAGGCAAAGCTCCATAGCTGGTGGAGCTATGAATTGGTTCAACCATTCTGGAAAGCAGTTTGGAACTATGCTCGTCAAATTACTCAATTATGATCTTTTGACCAACAATACAACTACTAGGCCCATACTATGAAAAGATTAAAAAAGAAGAAAAAGCCCCATATATACAAAAACAGTTCTAGTCTTTATTTGTAGGAGAAAAGAACTGGAAACTAAAGGGATGCTCATAAACTACCTGAACAAATTATGGTGTATGTGTATGATGGGATACCAAAAGAAATGATGAAAAGGATAATTTCAGAGAAATCCGCGAACACTTGTAAGAACTGATACAGAAGGAAGTAGGTAGAACCAAAACAATTTATACAGTAACAACAACACTATGTAGAAAAAACACCAAACTTTGAAAGACTTAAGAACTCTAGAGAGTTCAGACTAGAGAACTCTAGAAACTCTAGAGAATCAAATATGAAGCATGATCCCTACAAACTGAGAGAGAGATAACAGACTCAAGATGAATGAGACATAATTTTCAGATATTGCTTGGCTATGCTTATTTGTTAGAAGTTTTTTGTTTTTCTTTTTCCTTTTTTTCCAGGTTGGGGGAAGGAGGAAGGTGGAAGGCAGTGAAAATAAATGCTTGTTAATTGAAAAATACTGAAATACATAAACTGTGTGTATTCAAATCAGGTGGATAGGGCAAAATTCAAAACCAATATCAAACTGGCTATGAACTTTGAAAAACAGGAAATGCACAAAAGAAAAGACATTGATTTTTAAGTATAACGATTTCCTAAATGTTTAACCACATGTAAAAGTTACCAGAACGGAAAGTCATTAAGAGCCCAGAAATCCCTTCAATCAGCAAACCTGATCATGCTTTCAAGAGAAGAAATATGATGGTCAAGGACAATACCAGTTTAGAGTATAAGTTCAACTAGACAGACAAACAATGTTAGGCTGATGAAGCAGAGAATCACCAGTGACTTATCAATAAAACAGTGCCAGGAGTGACAAACTCCAAAGATGGTCAGAGACCAAGGGGCTGTGACAGGAGCTTTGAACCAGGCAGGAAGCAAGGACTGAAAAACCAGGAAGAACTAGGAAGGTGGGAATGGGTCAGGCAGAAGGCAGAGGGATTGGAAATAAAGATAGTGAAAAGGTAATCTGAGTAGTTCAATAGTGGTGGTATATCTCTTAAGGAAGTGAGAAGCTGGTTATACCTCTTCATTCTGCTGAAAGTGCTGCAGCTGGGTTTATATTTATGAGACACAGAAAAGGTTTAGGGGGTACATAATAGTTATTATCAAATATCTGAAGGTTTGTTATATAGAAAAGTGGTTAGATGGAAATAAGATTAATGACTAAAAGTAACAGGGAGGTGATTGGGGGCTCAACATAAAGACTAATTTCATGGGGTGACTGGATAACTATATGCCAGTAATGCCAGAGAAGTGGGAAATATATAAAGTGGGAGATTGGCATAGACGATTTCTGGACTCTCTTTACCTAATGCTATCATGTCAAAAAGATGCATCTGAAAATATCATACAAAACATTATAGTATCAGCTACTTGTTGTACATGTACATTTGAAGTTGTATGCCAGCTCTACAAAGACAGTGAAATTTTCAGGCATACAAATGGAATCTGGGATGTATAAATTGAAAGCTAGTGCAATTAGTAAATAAGTGATGGAAGGATTCTCTGTTAGTAAGGATGCAACTATGGAAATTTCAGTTCAAATGGAAACTTATAAATATGTGGGCCTCTTACAGTTGACAGGAATTAATGACACTGTAATTAGAGAAAAGCTGATGAGAATATTTAGTTCATATGTAGGGGAAAATGTATCACAACAAGATTAAGGCTATAAATGACTTTGTAGTTCTAGTTCTAACATATGCATTTAAAACTATAAAAGTGTTCAATAGGAACCTACAGAATGTTAATGACCAAAAATTATGTACATCACCCAAAGGCTACAATTCAGAGGATCATCCTGCCACATGAAGAAGGTAAAAGAGGTGTAATTAACATCAGTAGCCTGTATTGTTCTAGGATAGTAAAACTGAGGGAATGCTTTTATGGCAAGGCAGATTGTAGTCCAAGTAAATTGGTCAGTAAAGCTAATAAGGGCTTAACAGTTTTTAAATGTAAGGGTATAAAACATTATCTACCAGAAAATCTGAAGATGACTGACTACCAAATATAGACTTTGAAAGAAGAGAAGATGAATGGTACTTACCTAAGACAGTTCACCTAAGGGCATACCACACAGCAGCATAGTGCGGTGGAAAGGGCACTGGACTTAGAATATGATGCATACTTATTATAAATCTGGGACTCCGTTTCCTCACTTGTAAAATGAAGTACCTAGACTGGATAGTATCTAAAGTGTTTTCTAGTTCTGACATCCTATAATTTCTAGGTAGACAAAGTTATATATAGACAAAGTTAATAATAAAGTTATTAACAGTGAATAATAAAGGTGCAAATGATAATATGGTCAAATGAACATAGCATGTAATTTGAAACAGTGTTTCAGCAGATATGGATTAAAGTAAATGGCACAAAAGATAACTTAATTATGATCTAGTATATGAAAAAAACATCACATTATAAGAACTAATAAAGATTCATCACAAAATAACCATTATAAGCAATGGTATACTGGAAAAAATATACACACATTTTTAGTTTAATATGCATTATTGATATTTTCTCTATCATTTTCTTTAGCCTAGACAATCAACAATAAATCAAGACTTGTTTTGTAGCATTTGCCAAATTCCAAGGTGTAAATTCTCATATTGAAATTTTAATCTTGAGCCAGTATAAACTAGTTCCAGAGCATCATTAAGGTACACTGGTAAAAAGCCATAGCTGTCCGATCAGTTAAGTGCTGACAAATAAAGCAGATGTTTTGCCATCTAAGAAAAATAAAAATGGCAGGAGTTTGGATCTTACCATTTAAATAGAAGAATTCATATGATACACACAACAAATGAAATAAAATAAAAACATACCAACAAATACTTCTTAGACCTTTACTATCTCCAAAATAGAAAAGCTAAATCATTATGAGGGTCTAGGAGAAGTCTGGTAATCATGATTAGAAACAAATGCTTCTGGACTTTGCCCTATATCAGAGATATGTTCCTGGAAAGTATGTAAACTTGATTTTCATAAACCAAATCTCACTTTAAAAGTACTAGTAGAGCTGGCTATTTAAAGAATCGTTTTCTATAAAGAATCCCTTGGTAATGCAAATCATCAATCATAAATTTCTAAATTATAAAGTGAGACTTTTAAAAAATGGGACATATTTATATAGAGAGTGAGGTACAATGAAACTGAAGATAATTAAAATGTTGACACTTTGGTGCCAACACTTAGGTCCCATATATATGAAGTAAGTCTCTTAAGGGACCAGCAATATATTGTTTAGTGGTACTAATTCTACATGACTGTGAGATAAATGTTGAATTCATATCATAAAAATTTAAATTTGGTCATGTCTATATTCATATAATATACTAATAAAATTCTACTTTCAGTCTAAATATCATACTTATTCATATATTTGCCACTTTCATTCATTTTCCCCCCTCCCTCCTGTTAGTAGCAAAAGGAGCTATTCTAGAGGTGTGGTAAAAATAGGTGAATCAACATAATAGTCAAAACATTAAAATAAAGAAGGTAAAAGACTTTAACAAGTCTAAGAATTATGTTCTACAAGCTGCAGTGGTCCTAAAGTTCTCTAAAGTTTACAATAATATTAGCAATTACAGGATTACTTTACTATCTATTTATGCTCAGTATACATACTGTAGAAAGTGAAAAAGAATGAAATATATCTCTTCCCCTTAAGAAACTCACCCAATCATTTGGGAAAATAAAAGATGATTAATTTCTACCCAAGAAGGCCACCTAAAGAAGGGTCAGGCTGCCTAGGTCCCGGATATCTTCTCAAGCAAACTTCTCTGAAGTTTGCCCAAGACTGAATAATGATTAAGAAATCCAATGAGAAACTATTATAAGTAGCATCGACATCTTCCACCCCATAACTGCATAAAAAGTATGTCAGAAGCCTACAGATCAAATAAAAAGGGACTCCTTGTGGTAGTGATACTAGAGATAGGACATCTGTAGACTTCAAAGCTCTGCGTCCTGAGGCAGCAAGAGCAGAATGCTCCCCTTAAAAAGCCCCATGGTGTCAGAAAATCCCAGAGCAAACTTGGAGGCTCTGGGGAGCAAGGAAAAGCAATCCTCTGACCAGGACTAGACTTAGTAGGAATTTTGAAATAGAAACACAAGTCAAGAGAAATCAAGACAGATTTGCAGGGCAACTGAAACGGGCTATATAATGATGTAGTGTTAACATTCTATTGGAGGGCAAGGAAGAAACAGGTGTCCTTCTAAAACAGAGGCTCTCAAACTTATTTGACCTACCACCCCCTTTTAAAAAAATTACTCAGCACTCCCCTGGAAATCTACTTTCTTTAGGGCTTTAATGGTTTTTTTTTAAATTTGCATCCTTACAAAAAATATTAAAAATATATATGTGTATATATGTATATTTAAATTTATGGTAAATTTGTGGGGGCTTTTCTGCATTGAAATTTTGATGATGCAATATTGTGTCATGTAACTATATGGTATCATACTGTAAACAAGTCATTACATGCACATATTCCTGAAAATGCACAACACGCTCGCCTGCCAATACTTGCTTGTTAAGACCTGTTGGCAGATTTGACCACTGATTGGTTATAACTTACATTTTGTGTTTTTATTTGGAAAAGTAATGTAATCACTACAATTTTAACTCTGTTACACAACAGATGAAACATACAAACAGTTTTTCAAAATTCTCTTCTCTTCTTTCCTTATGCTTCTACCACCCATTATTTTTATTCAATGCCGCCCAAGTATACCCAAGGCTACTACCACCTCCCTGGATCGGTCCAGCAAGCCCCATGGGGTGGTATCACTCACTTCGGGGACCTCTGAACCTCATCTTCAAAGGGTGCTGAGAAAGTTAAAAAAAGAAGTCCTGGGGGGTGTAGGTGGACTGGTTCTATTCTGAGAGTTTTAAGAGAATAAAAAGAAGGAAATTTAAAAAAGAAAAACACAGTAACATAGAAAGGAGGAGGAAGTGAATTTTCTTTTTCTCATCATTAGGGTGCATGACAAAGGAAGGTTGAACACACAGTTTGGGGTACAAATATATGAAACTCAAAAAGGAAATAAGCAAGAATGGGGAGGAGAGGTTAAGAGGGAGGATCATACTGGGGAGGGGACAATCACAATAAAAAAAAACCAACTTCTTGATCCTGGGGGAGATTAAAAGAATGGGAAGAGGAAAAAAAATAATCTAAGAGGGTACCTTAGATTGCCTCTTAGACAACTGGCTAATAGCTTAACTGTGGTATATGAACATAATGGAATATCATTGTGCCATGAGAAATGATGAAAGAGACAATTTCAGTGAATCCTATGATGATGTGGAGTGAAATGAGCAGTACCTGAAAAAGAATTTATGCAAAGACAACATTGTAAAGACAAACAACTTTGAAAGAACTCAGATTAAAGCAATGACCATGTTGTTACCTATCTTCTGAGATGCAGAGATATACATTTTTTGATATGGCTACTGTGTGAATAGTATTACTTTGACTATGGTTACTTTTTGCAAATGTTTCTCACCCCCCTCCTTTCTCTGACTCAATTTATTCAGAGGGGTGAAGCTGAGGGACGAGTCAGGAGCAATAATGCCCTGGCCCCCCACCCCACAAGGCCACTGTAACATTTTTTTTTTTTGGTAATGTACAAAAGAGAAGGAAGTTCAGAAGAAAGCACAAACAGGATTATTTTGAAAGTAACATGTGGAATTTAATTTTTTTAAAAAGTAAATATTGTGAAATGGAAATGGAAATTCATGCTTCCATATAGAACCCTATTTTTGCGTTCTGTTTTACGTATGGAAATGACCTTTTCTGATGTTTAAGTTCAGAACAAAGAAAATAAGATAATACCTTCAAGGCAATTTTCATATGTACAATTTTTAAGAATTAATTGTACACATGCGAAGCAGTTTGGTAAAAATATGAAGGCAATGTGTGATTAAGTGGTGGCTATAAAAAGGCTATATCATTCAGAGAATAGAAAGGCTAATGTGAGCTCAACATAATGTCTCTGTATAGACAGGTACATGTCATTTTGTCTGTTTTACAGGAGAAACGAAAGACACAAAGGAATTCAGGGTAACTGTAAATCCCTGTCACAGCCAGCACCATCCCAAAGATCCTAAATTCAAATACCATATTTGTTTCTGGAATTATATCTTGGTATATTTGAATTTGTGATCTCATCAGTAGGTATTCTTTTCACTGGTACAAACTACAATCTACCCATGCATTCTTAAATTTTGTGATTTTTTTGGTCCATGTCTGTCCTTAAAGGATATACCCACTACATCAGAGGGCTTCCCCTGAATATTTTAATGTTTCTTAAATAACAGTACAAGTTTTGGACTGTCTATCTGCTATGCTATGCTCTTAATAAATGCCCAGACCATGTCCTTTTACAGCTATATTTGTCTTTGACGATATCTTTCATGGAATTTTCAAGACACTATTGGCAATACACTGCCATGTACTTAAACTCAATAAACCTCTTTCTATTTTTCTTTCCATCACAATCTTTAAAGCCCATAGTCCTATGATTCATAGCCATACAGCAATGCTGTGATAACATTGGTTTTAAAAAGATGAATTTGGATGCAGGGAGCAGCTAAGTACAGGGGTGAGGAACCTGTGACCTTGAGACTACATGTAGCCCTCTAGGTCCTCAAGTGTAGCCCTTTGACTGAATCTTCACTTGAGGACCTAGAGGGCCAAATGTGGCTTTGAGGCCACAGGTTCCCTACCCCAGGTTAAGGATCATTAAGATGTTGGAGAAGATGTGGGAAAACTGGAACATTGTTGCATTGTTGGTGGAGTTGTGAATTGATCCAACCATTCTAGAGCGTAATGTGGAACTATGCCCAAAGGGCTATAAAAATGTGCATACACTTTGACCCAGAAATACCACTATTAGGTCTGGATTCCAAAAAGAACATACAAATGGAAAAAGGACCTACACATACAAATATATTTATAACACCTCTTTTTGTCGTGGCCAAGAATTGGAAATTGAGGAGATGCCCACCAATTGGGGAATGGCTGAACAAGATGATGAATGTAAAGAATACTACTGTTCTGAAAAAAATGATGAGGAGGAAGATTTCAGAAAAACCTGGAAAGACTTACAGGAACTGACGCTGAGTGAAGTGAGCAGAACCAGGAGTATACAGTAACAGCCAAACTGTATGATGACCAACTTTGATATACTTGGCTTTTCTCAGCAATACAAGGATCTAAGATAATTCCAAAAGACTCATTATGGAAAATTCTATCCACACCTAGAGAAAAGAACTATGGGATCTGAATGCAGATTGAAGCAGACTATTTTCTCTCTCCCTTTTTTTGTTTCTTCTTTCTTGTGGTTTTTCCTTTTGGTTCTAATTCTTCTTTGCAATATGACTAATGTGGAAATAAGTTTAATATGATTGTACATGTATAGCCAATAGCAGATTACATGCTATCTTGGAAAGAGGGGAGTGGAGGAAGGGGAAGAAAATTTAGAACTCAAAGTCTTAAAGAAGTGAATGTTGAAAACTAAAAACAAATAAAAAAATTTGAAAATGAAAAACAAAAGGATCATTAAGAATGTTCTAAAATTTTCCAAATGTGATCTAACCATCCCATGGCCCATTTTTAGTGCTTGGTCAAGATGGACTTATTATCCAACTTCACATTATAATTAATGTGCATTCTGCATGCTTTTTTTTTTAAAAATGTGGATAGTTAGGTTGATCTTGGTTTTCCCAAAGTCTATATTCCTTTGGACTTCATCATGCCCCTAGGAACCATACCATCCTGTGAGAACAAATTAGTCTTGGCATTTATACCTCATCACTTCTTCTGGGATACCTCTAAATGGAGGGTGGAGAGGACAGCTATTCCCCAAAATCTCCATTTGTATTTGTATCTTAGCACGGCACCTAGCACATAGTAGATGCTTAACAAATGTTTATTGACTGACTGGTCAAGTCAACAAGCATTTATTGTTTACTATGTGCTAGACACTGTGCTAAGCACCAGGGATATAAAGGCAAAATACAGTCTCTGTTTTCAAGGAACTCACAGTCTAATGGAGGAGAGGGCATGCAAACAGCTATGTACAAACAAGATACATAAAAGATAAATTGGAGATAACTGACAGAGGGAAGGCACTAGCATTAAACACCAGGCTACCGCAGGAGCCATGAAATAACCAAGTAGCCACAGTTGTTGTCACTAAATGGACCGAATGGTACAACCCACTCACCTAAAGACATGCTATAAAAGCCAGCAGATGGAGTTTGTGTTAGCAAATACTATATTATATATACTATATAATAACTATGCTATATTGATGAATCTTGGCTTATTCATTCTTGTTTGACAAAAGAACAATCTGAGATATCCTAAGCCCACCCCCCAAAATATCTCTACCTAAGAATCAGTAGGAGTGCAATGCAGGAAGCATCTGAGAGTGACAGATAATCATTTTTCTGCCCAGGGTAAAGTCTGGGATAGGTAGTAGAATAATACATTCTAGGTCAACAATTATAAGGTCATTAAATATAGCTGGAGGAGAATTGTTAGTAACTTAGGTATATTACAGATGTCAGCAGACAGAAAAAGAAAAATAATGATCTGTTCCGTTATTCAAAAATTAATACCTGCAACAATCCTTTTCAGTTTGAAAGCAATTTGATCATAAACAATAAACAGTGTAAAACATCAGGGAAGTCAACTAACAAGAATTTATTAAGCACCTATCTGTGTGACAAACTGTGCTAGAGCCAACAATTTGACAAAAGACCAAATACCTTACAACACAGCACATTTTAAAAATTTTTTGGTATTCAATTTTTAAAAAAAAATTTTTAAATCTATTTTTAGTTTACAAACATTTAGTTTACAACATCCACAAGCTTTTGAGTTTTAAATTTTCTTGTTCTCCCCACTCCCCAACACAGCATGCAATCTAATACAGGCTCTACATACATACATATATATATATATATATATATATATATATATATATATATATATATATATATATATATATTTTCATATGAAACATATTTTTCACATTAGTCATGTTGTAAAGAAGAATTATAACCAATGGAGTGAATTATGAGAAAGAAGAAACAAAACAAAACAAGAGATAGAGTGAGAGAGAGTAAATAGTATGCTTCAATCTTCATTTGGACTCAATATTTCTTTCAATGGATGTGGATAGCATTTTCCATCAAGAGCCTTTTGGAATTGTCTTAGATCCTTGCATTGCTGAGAAGAGACAAGTCTATCAAAGTTAGTCATCATACAATGTGGCTATAGCTGTATGTATACAATGTTCTCCTGGTTCTGCTCTCCTCACACAGCATAAGTTCATATAAGTCTTTCCAGATATTTCTGAAGTCTGGCTGCTTATCATTTCTTATAGCACAATAGTATTCTATTACATTCATACACCACAACATGTTAAGCCATTCCTCAATTGATGGGTATCCCCTCAATTTCCAATTCTTGGCCATCATAAAGAGCTGCTATAAATATTTTTGTACATGTGGGTCCTTTTCCCATTTGTATGATATCTGTGGGATACAGCCCTAGAAGTGGTATTGCTAGGTGAAAGGGTATGCACAATTTTATAGCCCTTTGGGCATAGTTCCAAATTGCTCTCCAAAATGGCTGGATCAGTTCACAACTCCACCAACAATGTATTAGTATTCCAATTTTCCCACATCTTCTCCAGCATTTATAGTTTTCCTGTTTTGTTATGTTAGCCAATCTGACAAGTGTAATGTGGTACCTAAGGGCTGTTTTGGTTTGCATTTCTCTAATCAATAGTGAGTTAGAGCATTTTTTCATATGACTACAGATATCTTTAATTTCTTCTAAAAATTGCCTGTTCATATCCTTTGACCATTTATCAATTGGGGAATGACTTGTATTCTTATAAATTTGACTCAGTTCTCTATATATTTTAGAAATGAGGCCTTTATCAGAGATACTGGTTATAAAAATTCTGTCCCAGTTTTCTGTTTCCCTCCTAATCGTGGTTGCATTGGCTTTGTTTATACAAAAACTTTTCAATTTAATGTAATCAAAATTATACGTTTTGCATTTCTTAATGTTCTCTATCTCTTGTTTGGTCATAGATTCTTCTGTTCTCCATAAATCTGGCAGGTAAACTATTCCTTGCTCTCCCAGTTTGCTTATAGTATCAACCTTTATATGTAAATGTTGTACCCATTCTGACTTTATTTTGGTATATGCTGTAAGATATTGGTCTATGCCCAGTTTCTGCCATACTATTAACTTGGCACTTTTTAAAACTATTTTTTTAATAATCTGTGATAGTATACATGAGACCAACTTTATTTAGCAGTCATCACAATTTAATTACTGACAATAATTAAGACACTTTATAGAGTCTTCTTGTCTAAAAGTGTTCAACCCTAAGATAGGAAACATGAAAGTTAGTAATAATATACTAAATACTTGTTTAATGAACGAACAAACATATGGAAAGTAAATTTTATTCCACTCTTTTATATATAAACCTGGCCTCATTCATTAGAAATAGCCTAGGTGACTTTCCATGTGTCCATATCATGACACATAGAAGGCAAGCAAAGAGACTTATAAGAGGAAAAAAAGTCAAAACCAAAAAAAAACTGCTTTTATACAATGGGAATGGAGATCTAACTTGGCTGCCAAACTATGTTATAACAGTATTTCTGATGAAACCAGATGATGTACATTTTAGATCACACATGAATTTGCCTAAATTTGGCTGATAAATACCTACAACAGGCAGATTTTAAAGATCAAAACACAGGTGTGTATCAGTGTTGTGCAATTCTGTGGTAAAGGCAGAACATTGGATAATTCCACCTAGAAACAAATGCAAAACACAAACATCCACTTAAGAGTTCAGGTACAAGACAGGGCAAATTAGATGAATTTATCTCTGGAGTTTTTTTTTTTCCTGAGCTAAAGCTGAACTGATAAGGAAAGTGTTTTTAATGCATTAATGTAACTTTAACCTGGGTGGAATCTTTTTAGATTATGGAACCTTGTTCACATGTCCTTGCATTCCTTTAAAAACTCTTAAAGACCATTTTCTCAATAAAAAGATTTGTGCTTTCCTCAATTTGAGTGTCCAACTTCACTAATCCATTTCATCAGGGGACACTTTATTCCCTTACATTTTTTATGGACTGAAAAAATCAATAATCAAAGGTGGATTCTTAGAAATTCAAGTGTCTTATTAAAAACACTGTTCTGTGAAGAGTTTTCTTAATTCAATAAGCATTCCTTCATTCAAAGACACCATGCAATAAACACAATATCAAAGGAAATTTAAACAGTCATAAGATATAGGCCCTACCCTTATAATGCATACACTCTCACTGGGAAGATAAAAATCTACTGACAAGAAAGGCTATTACTCTTTTTTTTTTTAAAGAAAGGTTATTATTCAAGGCAGTAGGGGAAATTATTTAGTCATGAGTCTGAGATACCACCAAAAACCAAGAGCCTTTTTAAAAGAGAGCTTTACAATAAGCATGAGGTTTCTTTCATTTGCAAAAAGAGGCCAGCAATAGCCAGGGACTTACTGATCCAACTGAACAAGAGGAAAGGAGATCAATTTTACCCAAATCCAAACTCTGGTTACCCAACAAAACACAAATTAGGGGGAAAGTATTTGAAGGAAATAATGATTATGCTGGTGGCTACGTGGGCAAGCAGTGATTCTTTGACATGAGGTCTTCCCATGAGAAATTTAGTCTATTATTTGTTATTATTTTTGTTACCTATGAAACGAGGTGAAAGATAAATATCAACATATGAATTCAGAATAATACCACCATTTGCTTAACAGATGTTAGTGTCTTTTTTCAATTCTTGCAAACAAGACAATGTACTTTATTTTCTGCAAAATGTCTTTCATCCAAGAAAAATCCTAAGACACAGTGCAGCAGCTTGGATGGCATATATGCAAACTCTAATTTATATAAAGAGAGTAAGTGAATATCTGTCAAAACTGTCTAGAGTTGGTCTGAGCTAGTGAATAGATCCAGTCCAGAATAAATATGCACAGGAGAATGGAAAAACCTTCAGCCTTTAAGGGAACCTGGATTCTATTATTAATCAGTAATATCCATGGATTCACTTATCATTTCTGTGATTTCTGGCCATTTCCAGGCCATGAAGCCTCCACTCTAGCCATCCTCCTCGACCATCTCCCACTAAATCCGCCTGGTCTCTGACCTTGAGTCCCTAGGCTCTGATAGTTGAGCATTTATCTTAATTTATCCAGAACCATGCCTTTGGGTAATTTCTCAGCCATTTCCAAATCATGTGGGAATATAGGGAATATTCCCTATATCTCTTGCAGCTCCCCTTTATTTGCTGTTTTTACTCATTAGACTCTAAGCTTCTTGAAGGGATTGTTTTGCTTGCTTATGTGTGCGTTCCCAGCACATAGCATAGTGTTTGCCATACAGAAAGAGCTTAATAAATGCTCTGTCGTAAGTTATCATCATTAATTCTATGTAAATTACTCCTAGGCCTATAGGTATATCTCAAGCCCTAGTTCTAATCCATAATCACCACCTGCTTATAGGAAATTTCCAGTTAGATGCCCCATAGGTATCTCAAACTCAACATGACCAAACTAGGACTATCTTTTTCTTGAAATCCGAACTTCTCTAATTCTTTTGAGGGTACCACTATCCCTCTGGACACCCAGGTTCACAACCTTAGTTCTCAAGTTTTGAATATCCCTTAATTCCACTTATCCAAACAGTTGCCACATTTTGTCAATTCTAACTTCAAAACATTTATCAAAATTCATCATTTCTCTTTACTCACTAGTTCAGAACTTTCATTACTTTCACCAGTACTACTGGAATAGTCTCCTAATTTATCAGAATTCAGTGCCTTAATTTTCTTTATTCTCCAATCCATCCTATACATAACTGGCAAATTGATATTTCAAAAGCACATGCATAAACATGTCTATTCTCCTGTTCAAAAGGTTCTAGTGGTTTTCTATTCTCCCTAGAATAAAATACAAACATCACTGTTTGGCATTTAGAGCCATTCCCAATCTGAATAAGAGTATCTTTCCAGGTTAACTGCAAGTTACTGCCTTCCAACCCCACTTCATGCTCTCTCCAGGACAGTAAAAGTGGCCAACTTGCTGTTCCTCACGCACAAATTCCAAGACCCATCTTCATCCCTTTGCATAGGCTATCTCCCCAAACATGTCTGAAAAGTACTACTTCCTCAACTCCGCCTTTCAGAATCCCTAGTTTTCTTCAAAGCTCACCTTAAGTGCTGCTACTTGTTTTTCTTATCTCCCCAGAAGCTACTGCCAAAAATATTCTATATATACTTTGTAATTTGTCTGTATGTATACACGTCAAGCAGTCAGTCAGTCAAGGAGATCACAATCTAATGGTGAGAGACAATAAGCAAACAAATGTGTACAAACAAGCTTTATACAGGATAAACAGGAAATAATTAACAGAGAGAAGGCACTAGAATTAAGATGGATGGGGAAAGGGTTCCCATAGAAAGTGGGATTTTGAAGATTGGGACCTGAAGGAAGCCAAGGAAACCAGGAGGTAGAGATAAGGAAGGAGAGCGTTTCAGCCATGGGAACAGTCAGAGGAAATACTGGAGAGATATAGTGCCATTGTGAACAGCATTCTCTTTATCTCGCCTGATGTTAGGCCATTATGCTCTGCCCTCTTTCCTGCCACACACTCTCTAACTCTGGCATTCAGAATAGTAATCAAGTCAGTATTACCATTCCTGGAAAGGACATGCCAATCATTTCCCTATAACTCCAATTACTATTCCCATTCCTCATCCCCAAATTGAGGAAGGAGGGAATTTCAGGCATAGGGGTCAGCCAAAGGAAATGCTCAGTCGAGAGATAGAGTGTCTTGTTTGTCTTACGCTCCTTGATAAAATGTAAGCTCTTTGAGATCAAGGACTTTCATTTTTGTCTTTGTATCTCTAATGACTAATAGTGTTGGCACGTAGTAGGCACTTAATAAATTCTTGTTGATCGATATATTTCATCAACAAATGTAGCACTTGTTTATGGAACGCCCCATCACTTCTATGATTTTCACTGCTAATGGAGAAGTTTGTTTTATATGTTTTCTCAACCCATCAATCTGTTAAAAAATAATGGGAAGCAAAATGGCTGAGTGGAAAGAACCTGCTATGAAATGGTAGAGTGACCTTGGGTCCAACATGTTAGCATTCTGGACCTTAAATGTCCTCACCTGTAGAAGAGTAAGATTTGATACGATAATGTCCAAAGTCCTTTCCAGGTCTAATATTCTATGACTCTGATTCTGATACATTGTAAAAGGCACCCTAAGTTTCTCATTAGAAAGGAATGCTAAGTAATCAGGACAATTCTCTTTTGTGTGGTGAGGAATTTATGTTTCCCAAGTGCTGAGGAAAGAAAGCTCTTTTGTGATCACTCTGATATGCTTTCCTTGGACCAACCATATGCTGAGTTTCTTGAGAAGAGACACTGTGCTCTTCCTAAGACAGAGGTCTGCATGAATATTTTTTGAAAAAAATTCATAGAGATGATACGAAATTTCTTCAGGGATCCACTTTGCTCTTGGAAAAGTACCTGAAAACACACATGGCTCTTTACGTAGCTTTTCTATACCCACTAGCATGGAGGAAGCATAGTCCCTCCCTCAGAGAGCATTTGTGAAGTTAAGAGAATTAAGCAGAAGATTCTTCAAGTACCGTGTACGTACTTTCCCAAATTATAGTGTTCTCATAGGTGACAATATGAAATAACTAATTCTATCATTATTATCACAGATTTAAAGAATATTAATAATTCATTAAAGAATATAATAATGTCAGAAGATCCAAATAGATACTGTCAGTATATCTGATTATCACCACCACCCCCCCCCCCCGAGCTATGACAGTGATAAAGCTAGTTATATTAGGGCCACTCAGTCATCACAAGTGGAGCAAAAGCAAGGGAGAATAACTTCAATATACGTTTAAGAACACAATAGCAAAAGCTGACTTCTTGCCATCTAGAAAACTTTCATCAGTTAAGCACATCAGTGAGCATTGTTGAAGGTTCCAAGACAGTCAACTGGGATGTACTAAAACATAACAATGCGCAACAATATGGCAAGTCTAAAATTTTTTAAAACTACTGGGCAAAAAGAGACCAACCAAAGTTATTTGTCCTATTTCTTGCCCCTACACAGAAATGTCTATAAACCAACTTAAGTGGTTTATCTAATCTCCTTTTAAAAAATCCTCCTGGGTGGTGATTCAATAAACTTTATTGGGAAACTAACAATATTCTCAGGAAGTTGTTCCTTAGATCTGACTTAAATTACTTCTCCTATAAATGTATGCCCCTTTTGTTTTGTTCTGTTCTCAATCATCAGTCACTGTCCACATACTGTAGCATGTGGTACATACTCTTTATGAAATATGACAAAGAAATTTGTTTAAAAAGTAACAACTCCAAAGTTTGATAAATCAGGAATGTAAATTCAAGTCCTAATTCCTTTTAGCCCTTCTTCATAAATTCTATTTTTCAATTCCCCCTTCAATTTTTTATTTGTTTTGTTTTTCTCTGGACACTTGCCAGGGTTTGCACATACTAACTTGTACCAGAGAAATGCTACCTGAGGTCAGAAAACATCAATGACAATACAATTGCCACTGAATTTTTGGCAATACATTTTCAAATGGTGAATTGATAAATAAAACAGAAAATATTTAACATTTCAATCTAACATCCATTCCAAAGTCTCAAAATGACATTAAGAGATAATACTATGCTCCCGTTATGCTGTCATTCAAGTTATGCCCAAATAAAGAGATGTAACTTGCTGAAAATTGTTCTATACTGAATTTAAGTTGGCTCAATGGGAGTGACCTGGGGCACAGCAGTTCTTGTTAAATCAAAAAAAAAATGTAAGCTACTTGGAGGGCAGGCATTATTTCACTTTTGCTTTTGTATCTTTAAAATATACCATGGTGACTTGGCACACAGTAGTCATTTAAAATCTTGTTGAATGAAATCATTGAATGTACCCATCTATATCATGAAACCTAGGGTACCTTTAGGGGATCCTAAAGATAATCATCATTTTCCCAAGTTCTGTTTAGACTTTGGGGAATTGTTTTTGATAGAAGTGGGCTTCCTGGGATAGTTTCCCAAGTTCCTGACCTGCCCTTCTGGGAAATCCTAGGAGTTTGGGGAAACAAAATAAAACAAACTGCACCTATGTAGAAAATAAGTGATAGCAAGATAGCTTGCCAAGAAGTGACTATCTAGTTAACACAGTAGGGCTATGTATCATAAAACCTTGCTTTCAATTTTAAAGAATAAGAAGGCAAGGACAAAATCAACTGACATGTTCTCTTTATGGTAGTTGGCCAACCAAACTGATCTTTTCTTTGAATCAAGAAGATACAACAATTTCTTTCTGCTTCTGTTCTTTTTTTTTTTTTAAATAAAACTCAGAGCAAGAGGATATGGTACATACTCTCATACCTACCGAGCACCCCATTGGTCTACAGATTTTGACTCCTGAAGAACTCCTCAGTCACAAGTATAGCCACATTTTTGCACCAAGAAACATTTCATTTCTTAGTATTGAACTAGGGACACAAATAAAGGTTGATTTCAAAGTATCAAGGTGATTCAGGGAGTCTTAGAGCCAATTACTGTTAGGTATCCCAGGGCTTCAGGCCCCATCCTCCATTCCTAGGGCACTGCCATTCCAAATGAAAAGGCAGATGAGACCCAGGATCCATGAAACAGAAAGACAAAAGAATCATGTTCCTGAGATTCAAGTTGACTAGGCAACCACATGTTCTCATTTCCATTTTTGTAGTTGCCATTGCTCGGAATGTTCTCCCTCCTCAACTCTGTCTACTGATTTCTCTGGCTTCTTTTAAGTCCCAACTAAAACCCCATCTTTTACAGGAAGCCTTAACCAACTCCTCATGATCCTAGTACCTTCTCTCTGTTAATTATTTTCTATTAATCCCATACACAGCTTTGTATATCTTTGTTTGCATGTTCCTTCCTAATTAGTCTATGAACCTCTCAAGGGTAGGGACTGTCTTTTACCTCTTTTTGTATCCCTAGAGTTTAGCACAGTGCATGGCACATAGTAGGTGTTTAATATTTATTGATTGATTATTAAGAAGCTTTGTCCAGTCCTCCTTAAATATTAGTGTTATCCCTCTGTTGATTGTCTCTAATTTATCATGTATTTATGTTATACGTACATAGCTTGCATGTTGTCTCCCCCATTAGACTGCAAGCTCCTTGTGAGCATATACTATTTTTTGTCTTTTTTTGCATCCCTAGCACTTAGCACATTGCCTAGAAACATAGTAGGCTCTTGATAAATGCTTGCCAATTGACAGCAAACTGAAATTTTTTTCTTCCTGCTTGTAGCTGAAAATTGTAAAGAAAAATTTAATTATCTAAGTACAACTACAAATACCTATCATCCAGTGATATTCTAATACTCTGTTCTTTAAGATACAGATCTACTTGAATGGGCACTTGATCTTAAAAAAAAAAGTTAATAACCTCATCAGTTTTCCCAACTGCAAAATAGGAATAAAGATATTTCTTTTTTCCTACTACTTTCCAGAGATAATGGGAAGTGATTACAAAGTGATATGTTTAAAATATTCTTTATTTTTATGATAAAGGAAAGATATAAATTGATAGAACTTCCACAGCTAATTATTATTAGATTAGTCTTTCCTGGCCATGTGAGAAATTAGACTACATTTTATCTAAAACTTTTGTCTTTGGACATACACAAAAAAGGAGTCATTCAATTTTATAATAAATTACCCATCAACAACATTCTCAATATAATATGTGGTATAACAGAAAGAATACCAGCTCTGGAGTTAGGGCCTGGGCTGAAATCCTGCCTGATACTTCCTATCTGTAACCTAGAGCTAGAAAAGATCTTAGCATTTGTCTAATCATGAAGCAACTGAGGCACAGGGTGGTTAAGTGATTTATCGTAAGCTGGCAGAATAAATAAAAGTAGTGAACTTGGAGTCAGAAAGACCTGGGTTCAAATCCTGACTAGAAGATTTACTGACAATGTGACCCATATAGACAGAGCAGAGAGAAGGTATGGTCAAAGGGAAAGCCACTAGCAGCTGGGGGGACTTGGAAAGGCCTCCTACAGAATGTGGGACTTTAGCTGAGAGGTCTTCTCATTAACTCTGTGTGTGAACAGTAAATTCCTCTATAATATCCCTGGCAAGGGTTATCTAACCTCTGCTTGAAGACCTCCAATGATATGCGAATTGTCTCCTAAAAGCATTCCAATATGGGACACATCTAATTGTTAGCAAGTTTTTTCCCTCTTACAATTGGCTTATTTTGGCTTCTCTGAAACATCTTCATGTTATCTCTATTTTGTTTTCTGGTGCTATGAAGAATAAATCTAATATCTTCCATAGGACAGCCCTTCAAATACTTGACTTGAAAACATTTTTTATCTCACCCTCAATGTCTTCTGTTCTCCAGGCTAGACATACCCAGTTCTTTTGACAGAGCTGTCAATCTCTGTAGGAATCTTAAAGATCACCTAGAGCCAGTGGTCAATTTTGCTGCCATTGGTGCTGGGGTCGAGCTGGGGGCAAGCTGGGGGGCCAGGACCAGGCAAAAATATAACTGAGAAATATTTAACAAAATACATAAAAGTATAGCACAACATAGATTATGTTAATTTGTGGTATTCTAAGTCAGTATGTTGGTGGGGATCATTTTCTACAAGGTGACTTATACCACTTCCCATTTTAAAGATAAGAAAACCAAGATCCGACAAATGAAATGATTTGTCCAGGATTACATAGTGAGTTAGAGGCAGAACTAGAAATTAAAGTCAACCATCTCTTCTGAAGTTTGAATTAAAAGCTACATATCAATACAGAGAGAATTATCTATAAGGCAATGTCTTCCTCATCTTCATGTAACTGCAAACTGAACCAGATATCTTTAGGTGCTTCTGTAGGTTGGCAGCCAACATACACTTGCCTCAAGACACACTTTTCAAAGTCAAATCATAGTTGAAGTACTGTCATGCTTTTTTTTATAATTAAAGTTACTCACTATGGCTTTATCTCCTCATTAATAGCTGATCAATTTTTTTTAGTAATGACAATTACAAAATAAGAAGTAAAATTCAAGATTTTTTTCTACTTATATATTAGAATGAGTTGGTGTTTGGGGTAGCAAAGTATAAGTCAAATTAATGACAATATATTTAGGGAAGAATTACGTTAAAAGTATATTTATAATATGCCTAAATATTTTCTCCCTAAACATAGATTCTTATCATGATAGTTAAAATGAGTGCTTTCAAATTTTCTCTGGATCACAGTTTGAAATAAAACCTTAATTTGTGGTTCCAAATGGCTAATTTAAACTAATACACATGGACAATTGTTTTGTTTGAGTATGTACATCTATTACAAGGTTCTTGTTGCTTTGTTTTGTTTTTTTTTAAATTTTTTTAATTTTTAGTTTACCACACATGGTTCTACCTAATTTTGAGTTCCAGATTTTCTCCCCTCCCTCCCCAAGACGGCATGGAAGCTCATATAACTACCATGTATAACTTTGCATTGAATTAATTTATACACTAGTCAAGTTGTGGAGAAGAATTATGACCAATGGAATGAATCATGAGAAAGAAGAGACAGAACCAAAAAAAAAAAAAAACCCCAAGAACAAAAACAAAAGGAAAGAAAAAGGGCGAGCATGTAGTGTGCCTCAATCTGCATTCAAACTTCACAGTTCTTTCTCTGGATGAAGATAGCATTCTCCATTGTGAGTCCCCTGGAGTTGTCTTTGCACCTTGCGTTGCTGAGAAGAGCAAAGTCTGTCAGGGTTGATCCTCATGGAATCCATATATCTGTGGTTGTGTACAGTGTTCTCCTGGCTCTGCTCCGCTCACTCAGCATTATGTCATGTAGGTTTTTCCAGGTTGTTACGAAGTCCCTATCATCCCCATTTCTTATGGCACAATAGTATTCCATTACCTTCATATACCACAGCTTGTTCAGCCATTCCCCAATTGATAGGCATCCCTTTGATTTCCAATTCTTGGCTACCACAAAGAGAGCCGCTATAAATATCCTTGTACATATGGTCCCTTTCCCTCTTGTGTGATTTCTTTGGGATACAACCCTAGAAGTGGTATTGCTGGGTCAAAGGGTATGAACATTCCTATGGCCCTTTGGGCATAGTTCCAAATTACTCTCCAAAATGGCTGGATCATCTCACAACTCCCCGAGCAATGTAACAATGTTCCAATTTTCCCACATCCTCTCCAGCATTTGTCATCGTCCTGCTTTGTTATTTTAGCCAATCTGACAGGAGAGATGTGGTACCTAAGAGTTGTTTCGATTTGCATTTCTATAATCAGTAGTGATTTAGCGCATTTTTTCATATGGCTATAGATATCTTTAATTTCTTCCTCTGAAAACTGCCTGTTCATATCCTTTGACCATTTCTCAATTGGGGAATGGCTTGTATTCCTATATATTTGGCTCAGTTCCCTGTATATTTTAGAAATGAGGCCTTTATCAGAGATACTAGTTGCAAAGATTTTCTCCCAATTTTCTGCTTCCCTCCTAATTTTTGTTGCATTGGCTTTTTTTGTACAAAAACCTTTCAATTTAACATAATCAAAATTATCCATTTTGCATTTTGTAATGCTCTCTATCTCTTGTTGGGTCATGAATTCTTTTCTTTTCCATAAATCTGATAAGTAAACTATTCCTTGCTCTCCCAACTTACTTATAGTATCAGCCTTTACTCCTAGATCATGAACCCATTTTGACTTTAAATTGAGAGGGTGGGTGAGAGGGAACGAGAAAATAAATGCTCATTAATTGGAAATGAAATATTTTTTTAAATGATCCCTATCACTTTGGGAGTGTTAAAGGAATCAACTTTTAAATAAGATTCTAACAAAAATAGCGACCAAATCTTCACTAGGATGAGCAAGAAAATGACAAAGCCATAAGAAGACACCATTAACAGTGAAAAATGTCTTGTACCACAGAAAAAAGTTTTATAAGCTGTTCTAAACCAAAATCAAGAAAGAAAGAGCCTAATTCTTTAGCCAAATCACTGAATAAAGTACCATATGACTCACTCTGGCCATGAATTTTTCTGAACCCTTACTGCTATGTGTCATCGCCTTATTGACATTTGATTGGATTCATTTTTAGAATGGAGAAAAAACTAGCTCTACTTGAGCTTGGGTCAAGTTACAAGACTTGTGTCCCTATTGGATACAACACTGGAAGGGGCCAGCAGGGAGAGAAACAGGGTTGTTTACTGAGCGTGAGATGATGAATAGGCTTCTGTGGATGCAATCTAGGGGTAGCAAGTCTGGGAGTCAAGGACCCAGACAAAGCAAATCTTATAATCCATAAAGATTCCTCATTGACTCAGCCAAGCTGATGTAATACTTATATGTGAAGCCTGGGGAACCAAGCATGGATATGTTATCTCTATGACCCCTACTTCTCACTTACACTAACACTAACCCAGAAGTCTAATCTGTACCTCTGACCTGTAATTTCAAGTGGAGAGCTACACTTTTGGGTTAGAAACACTCTCATTTCATTTCAGTATCTCTAACACATATTCCTCAACACTTTATCCCTTTACTTACACTATTTCTGAGGGACTTACTTTTTTCTGCATATTGATAAAGGAATTTCTTCTCCTCCAGTGGATGTTAAGTCAATTTCTCTCTGTCTCTCTGTCTGTCTCTATCTCTGTCTCTCTCCCTCCCTGAACTTGATTAGGAAAGCTCCTCCAGATTTTCATCACAAATTATTATAATATTATTATTATATTATAACAATCCATCATGAAACAAAGAGATCACATGCTATGAAGAACTACTTAGTTTAACTAGAATATGTTTTGATCTCTACAAGTTACTGGGATCAATATACAAATAACATCTTTATATTTATATAATGAAAGGCACTGACCAGGAGAAAAATGTGGTGAGAAGTAAGAAACTTAAAATTAATGCCTTGGATGGGATGAAGGTTGCCCTACCTATATGAAGTTAGCCTGGTAAGTTCTCATGATTCCAGAACACTAGACAGTCTCTAGAAATGGAAGAACAAGCTATTACCTCTCCCTACTTAGAAAAATATCAAATGTATAACTTACTATTCACAAGTCCCTCTGTAAACTGGACCTTGCACATAACAGATTTTAATATATGATGAATTAAATATATATTATATATATTATAAATACATAAATATATATGCCAAATTAAATCGATTGTAGGAACAGTTTCTAATTTGAAACAAAAATGCTGTATGTTAAAAAAAGGATGAGTATATTTTATCTATAGAGTATACTACTAATTCTAGATCTTTTTGATAAAATAAATAACAGTACTATAATTTAGACTTCAGAGTGCTTTGGTATAGGAATACCTTGAAAGTCCATTTGATATATAATTTTAGTTCATTTAATCCACATTTATTAAAAGAAACGGGCTAAGCTTAAGAGAGATACAAAGAAAAATAATTAAGATTGATTCACCCTCATGGAGCTGATGAATTATAAGAGGATGGAGTAGGGGAGAGAGACAACATTTGCACCTCTAGACATAACAAATTAGAATACAATAATTGCATAAAGTAAAATGTGCTCTGAGATCAAATGGCACAAATTACTTTTGACCAGAGCGATCAGGGAAGACTTATTATACTGGGCCCTGACTGAGTAGGTGACGACAATGACAACGACGACAGCACTTTAAAGTTTGGAAAGTGCTTTACAAATATTTTTTCAGGTGATTCTCACAACAACCCTGGGAGATGGGTGCTATGATTATTCCTATTTTACAAATCAGCAAACTGAGACAGACAGATTGAGTCATTTGCACAGGATCACACAGTAAGCACTGGAAGCTATATTGAACTCAGGTCTTCCCAAAACCAGGTTCAGTCCTCTATCTACTATACTACCTAAAAACAGAAGTGAGGCAGAAAACATTCTAGTTATAGAATCTCTAGTTATAGGGATGAACAACTATAAAGAAGTAGGAAAGTATAAAGCAAATTTAGATCATGGTGAGCAGTTCACTTTCACTGAAGCACAAGGTAGGAGAGCGTAAAGTGAGAAAAGGCCAAAGAGGCAGGATGAAGCCAGATTATAGAGAGTTTGAGTCAATAAACATTTTATTAAGTACCTGTTCTGTGGCAGTTAAGTGCTGTGCTAAGTTAAGCTAAATATCAAGCTTGGTAAATCTGGGCCCTTTTGATAGGAAATGGATGGGAACTAAAAGTTTCCAAGTAGTGGAATAATATACCAGTAAAATCAATTTTACAGAAGGGTGTAAGATGAATACCTCTACCACTAAGACTACTGCTACCCAATTCACTCTGGAGCTTGTAGATTAGACAACAATAGGTCCCTGCTTTCCTAACACAGAGTGAATGTAAATAGTAAATAGTAACTGTTTTAGCCAACAACCCTGAGGTTTGATTTTTTTTTTTTTTTGGATTAAAGGGGCCATCTCTTGACTCACTTCTGAAAGAGGCTTATTCACTGAATGGGCATTACCTCACTCAAAGTGAGAACCTGAAAAGACCTTAGTCTGAAAGGGCCAGGGTTTCCCAAAGAATCATGGGCCATTTCTGGTCATCCTGGTGAATATCAGGCCACTGGACCCAGATGGCTCTGGAGGAGAAAGTGAGGCTGGTGACCTTGCACAGCCCTCCCCCACTCAAATCCAAGTCAACTGCAAGTCATGTCATCATTCCCTGATGTCCTCGTTGAGAATGAAGGACAAACACAACAACAACAACAACAACAAAGCTACTGCTGCTGCTGCTGCTGCTGCTACTACTACTACTACTACTACTACTACTACTACTACTACTACTACTACACAATTACGACAAAGTATGTCAAGAATTTTTATATACATTCATTCTTTTAGCCTCTTGACAACTCTGAGATAGGATAGGTACTAGAGGTATCATTATCCCCATTTTACAGGGAGGGAAAGAGGCTCAGAGAGGTCAAATGGTCATCCTATGGTCACAGATCTAGAAGTGTGAGAAGCAATACTCAACATCAGGTCTTCATTACTCTATTTTCAGTACTCTATTCATTATAGTACACTGTTTCTCTAGATGGTTGGCTGAAGAGACTAGAGTTGGGGAGACCAGTTAGAAGGCAATAGCAGCAGTTCAAGTGACAATTAATGAGGTTCTGGCCTAGAATAGTATTGGTAGGAATGGTAAGGAGGGAATAAGTGTGAATTATTGTCAGTCAGTTAATAACCATTTTTTCAGCACCTAGTGTATACCAGGCAGTGTGCCAGGCTCTGGGGATACAAGAAGAGATAAAAGACAGTTGCTGCCCTAAAGGAGCTGAAAATATAATTCGAGAGACCATAAGCAAACAAATATGTAAAAACAAGCCACATACAGGACAGATAGGAAATAATTAAGAATTAAAAGCAGATACTTCATGTAAAAGCTCAAATTTTAGTTGGGACTTGAAAGAAACAAGGACAGTCAACAGGCAAAGGTTGAGGAAAGAGAACATTCCAGGCATGAGGGGCAACCCAAGAAAATGTTCAGAGCTGAGAGATGGAGTGTCTTGTTTATGGAACAGCAAGGAGGCCAATGCCACTGGATTAGAAAGTACATGGTGGAAAATAAGGTATAAGAAGACAGGAAAGGTTGGGGAGGGGTAGATTATGTAGGGCTTTGGACTTGAAATAAAGGATTTTGTATTTGATTCTCAAGATGATAGAGAGTCATTGGATTTATTGAATGGGAGTGACATGATTGGACCTGCACTGTAGGAAAATCATTTTAGTGACTGAATGGAGGATGGATTGGAGTGGGGAGAGACTTGAGGCAGGCAGACACATCGACAAGCTATTGCAAGCAATAGTCTGGGCTTGAGGTAATGAGGGCTTGCAACAGAATGGTGGCAATGTCAGATGGGAGAAGTAGATATTTATAAGGGATGTTGCAGAGGTAAAATTGACAGGCATTGGGAACAGATTAGATATGGGGGATGAGAGTTAGTGAGGAGTTGAGGGTGACATCTAGGTTGCAAGTCTGGGGTACTGGAAAGATGGTGGTGACCTCTATAGTTATAGGGAAATTTGAAGGGGGGGAGAGGGTTTAGAGGGAAAGATACTTAGTTCTGTTTTGGATATTTTGAATTTTAGATGTCTACTGGATATCTACTTCTAGACATCTGAAAGGCAGCTGGAAATGCAAGACTAGAGGTCAATAGAGAGATTAGGGTAGAATACTTAGATTGAGAATCATTAGCATAGATGGTAATTAAATCCACAGGAGGTGATGAGATCACCAAGTGAAGTAGTACAGAGGGAAAAGAGAAGAGGGTCCAGGACAGAGCCCTGTGGGAGAACATATTCTAGATGGGTATCCAACAAAGAAGACTGATAAGTAAGAGCAGTCTAATAAGTAGGATGACAACCAGGAGAGAGAGTGATGTTCCAAAAACCTAGAGAGAAGAGAGCATAAAGGAGCAGAAGGTGATAGGCTGTAGAAAGGTTGAAGAGAATGAGGATTGAGAAAAGGCCATTGAAACTGGCAATTAAGTGTTCACTAGTAACTTTGGCGAGAGAAATCTTGGTGGAATGAAAAGATTGGAAACGGAACTGCAAGGGGTTAAGAAGGAAACAAAGTGTAGTCATCTATTGTAGATGGCCTTTTCAAAAACTTTGGCCATAAGGAGCAGAAGAAATATAGAATGGTAACTAGCAGAGACGGAAGGATCAAGTGAGGGTTTTTTGAAAATGGGGGAGATATGGGCATGTTTGCAGGCAGGGGAATAGCCATCAGACAAGAGACTGAAGTTAGATGGGAGCATGGGAATAGAAAACAGCTATCTGTTGGAGAGATGGTGTGGAACAGAATTGCTTATACCGGTAGAGGAGTAAGGAGTAAGGCCACCTCTTTGTGTAGCAGAAGGCATGTGACTGATAAGAAATGAGGAAAAGGAGGCTCATGGTGAGTGGCTTAAAAATTTTTTTTCCTGTAAAATACAAGGTATACTCCTTAGCTGAGAGAGTGAGGGTAAGGAGATTCATAGGAAATTTGAGGAAGGATAAAAAAAAGTTTGGAAGAGCTTCTATGGAGAGTGAAATAGTGAGTTGATGATGGAAATATAGAAAGATTGCCTAGAAGCAGTGAGAGCTAAGTTGAGGCTGTGCAACATAAATTTGTAGTGGACCCAGTCAGAATGGATGTGTTATTTTCTCCATCTTTGTTCAGTAGCATGTGTGTAGGGATGAAGGTGGAAGATGATGGGATTGATCCAAAGCTGATGAACGACAGGGCACAACTGGTGATATGTTAAATCGGGGGTGGGGGGTGGGGGGGAGGGGAAACAAAGACTCAAGAAATAGTGACTAATACAAGAATGATGTCCCGAGAAAGAACTAAGAGGCTGAGCGACTGGAAGTCATGATGTGGATGAAGAGTAAGGTTTTATAAGGAAAGGCAGGAGGGCAAGTACTGCATGGTGATTGTATGTGTGGGGGAAAAGGAACAGCCAAAAATAATGAGATTCTTTAGCACTTTACTAAGCTCCTTTCAATGGAATCCTGGAATGATGTTAACAGAATTTCATTCTATGTTTGTCATAGTGACACATTTGTGTAAACATTTACCTGTTATAGACAAACTAAAAGGTCATTTTGAATTAGTAAAATTATATATGCATATGTAAATGAATTACTCAGCAAATATGTTTTGAATATCTATTATGTACAAGACATAGAGAAATAAATGCAACTTTATTTTTAAATATATATGATAACTGAATCTAAGCTAACAAAGTATTGTGTATTAACTATTATCATGGGAATGTAGGTGATTCGACTGAATCATACAGGTAGAGGGAAGTACTTAGGGATACTGCATGGCCATGATGTTCTGTTAATATATTTAGGAAGGGAAAATATGCCTCTATTTGTGGGTATATTTTGTGATTGATCACATAACTTCTATTCCATGAGTGAAAAAGCAAGGCTGAAGTAGCCTTTGTGACTAGGATGCCCCCCCTCACCCCCAGGATCTTATTTGTACTATGCCTATGTCCTGATTCTCTGGGAAAGCAGCCAAAGATGTGTTTGTTCTCTGTTTTCTACTCCCTCTGGTATTTCAAACATTGAGCTGTGCTTGGAGCAGTATATTCAGTCAGTCACACTTTAGGAGCAAACTTGTGATGAATCTATAATTTAGGTTCAGTGACCAGTTATGTTACCACAAGGCATGGCAGCTGAACTGGGAGAGCAGGAAGGCAGCTGCTCCTGTCAAAAGCCCTAGTGAGAGTGTCAACTTCTCTTCCATTTTCAGAATGTCTATAGATAGCATTTTTTTTAAAAAATGTAGAGCCCAGAGATCTTGGCTGTATTTCTAAAATGGCTATTAAATACTGGTTGTAGAACCGAGTTTCTTGACAGTGACGAAAGCAAGAGAACCTGGTAAAACCTTACTGTCGCAAAGCTAGATAGCTTTGGGAAGTCTGGGTAGCTGGGTGGTTTTCTCTCTCTCTCTCTCTCTCTCTCTCTCTCTTTCTATGGTGTGTGTGTGTGTGTGTGTGTGTGTGTGTGCGTGCACGCATGTTTGTGTGTGTGTGAATTTTTGTTTCCTCTGGGCTGTCAGTGTCTTTCGAAAGAAATGTTTAATGGGCTGTGTAGAAAAATGTTGAGATCTTAAGAGAAGAGTAATACAATTTTGTGTCACAGGGTCAGTGACAGCTATATCCCTGACACACAGTAGTTGGTGGATCCTGACAAGTTGTAGTAAGTATTTTGAGACTCTTCCCCTTTCTAAAGGGAGAACCTGAGAAGGCTTCAGAAAGTTATAAAAAGAAATTGTTTAGAGAAATTGCTTTAACAAGCTACAAATGATTTGTAATCAGTGCATCAATTATTTGCAATTAAACATGTTTTGAGTTGCTTGAAGTGGTTTAAAATCATAGTTTCTTAAGGAGTTTAAACATTCTAATTAAACTTTTATCTATTTACATATTTACCTTCAAAAAACCTTTCTTCATATATAGTGGAAAGAAAAATATCAGCCTCTTCACTAACAGCCCAAAGATAAAATTCAGTGTGAATGATAATGAATTGATTTGATAGAGACTAAAATTTATGAAGTTTATTAAGCTAAATCTTGAAAATTACTGAACTGAACCTAGATAAATAAGGGGATGCAACATTGTTTCTTTTAAGTTAGAATCATCAATTATCTGGGTGGTAAAAATGTGAAAAAGATTTAAAAGTCTGTTCCTTTTACATTTCAGAGCTTGGATAAATGACATAAAGTAATCTGAACTTTCCTCAAATGGAAGAACAAAGGTACCCCAGTTAGAGCTATGGGAAGGCCAATTCCAGAAAGCACTTGGGCAGAATTTCCTTGTAGGAATAGTTCTTAATGTATGGTAAATGGGAAGGGAAGGAGGGGAAGAGTAGAGGGAGGGCAGCAGTGGGAGAGATAAGTAATAACAGAAAAAGGGAATAATCATAATAAATGATTTTAAAATGTATTGAAAAACCACCAAGAAAAAAAATATTGTAGAATAAACATCTGTTTGTGCTGAACATGATAGGGACCTTGATGAGCTTTGTGGCCTTATGTCCTTAGATGCCCTGGATTTCTATCTTCACGTCTATTACTTGGAATATCCAGAAAGTGGCCTATTTAAGGCTAGGAAAAACTCCAGTAGCAGGGTTACCTCTAGCTAAATAATGTTTGACAGTACTAAACCAAACAGAGGGGAATAGCAAATACTGAATCTACGTGCAAAACTGCCTTGCTCTATTTGTACAGATTTTTCCATAACACTGGATATTCACGACTTGATTGTCAAATGACCAGATGTCACCCTTGAGAGGATGATTATATTTTTCATCTCTATGTTCCTTTGAGTCTAGGAGCAAAGTACAGAAAGCTAAAACATTCCATTTTCTTATGATCAGGGATAGAAATAGAAAACGTTTCCCACTCAGTGACTATCCTCAAAGAGTTTACATACTAGTGGGGGAAATAAGATACGTAAATAATGACAATACAATGGATCTTTTAAAACCAAAATTAATTAGTGTACTCTAATAAACTGAGAGGAAGACTAAGACATAGGAATGCCAAAGTTTAAAAATCCAGGTCTGAAGATAGTTATTCAGTACCTTTAAATCAAATTACTTAAGAAAAAAAAATTAGGAGAGAAGGGCAAAAGTTCACAGGCTTCCGTTTCCCCAAGTGAAAAATGGGAATAAAACAAAGTCACAATGGTACATTTGTAGACCCCTTGACCCCACTCACCTTGATGTTCTGATTTTCTTTCATGTTCTCCATAACTGTTTCTAGGTCTGCCTTACTACAAAATTCCTGCATAACACCTACCTCACAGGGAAGATGGAAAGAGTATTTGCTATGACATCATTGTCATAAAGTGACTGCTTTGTCTCTACAGAAAAAGTCCCCTTGAGAAGTACAAAGTACTACCAAAATCCAAAGGAGAGGTTATTATGTCTACTTCATAGTTCTTTTGTGTCCCTTCATCTTCCAGTATAATACCTTGCATTTCATAGATACTCAGTAAATCTTTGCTAAATTGAACAGAAACCCAGGATACCTTTCCTTTTCCCTCTGTTACTATATAAATCATATATGTATGTATGTATATATGTATGTATATATAAACATGCACACACACACATATATACACACTTCTCAAAGAGACACAAATTAGAACTATATTTCAAGACAAAACTGAGAAATGGTTGTATATAAAATTGATGCTTGTACTTCAACTTCCTAATTGTGGCAAGTCATGTAATTTTTCAAAACTATGCACTTTTGTATGAGCTGTCTCAAGTCCAGAGAGTACATACCTGTGTTTCTACCACTGGCTCATGGATGTGTGAATGGCATTTTGATTCCCTCAATTCTCCCGGTAGAGCCAATTGATGACTTAACAGATCAAACAGAATAAGTGGCCATTTGGGAAATACTCTTTTGATAGCAGCTTACTAGGGATGAGGATAAGAGTAAACATAACCAAAATGAACAAACCCATTCTAGTCTAGCTAATGAGTAGGCCTAGAGAGACTGATAACTATGCTTCTTTGGGATATAACTGTATATATAGGGATCTGACCCTCAATGCAGCTATCACAATAAGTGACAAAGTCATGGGTTGACCTGGAGAAAAGCAGTATGTTCTCTTTTCCTATACTGAATATTTGGTCACTCTATAAATCTGCGCACTAAAACAAAATGAGGTCTTAAATGAAGAATTCAGGATAGGTTTTTATTCTCCACAACACTATGGATAAAAAGGAAATTCTGCAATGTCAAAGGCTCTGTAGGCCATTGTTATTCTTTCTCCAATTCAATTTTATTTGAAGATTAAAATAAAAAAGCAAAATCTCCCTGACATCGTGACAGTTAAACATACAATTGTCATAAAAGGCTTCTGACATTAGCCTTAAAGCTAGATAATGTTCCCAGGCATAGCATTTCTTCATCTTATGGGTATAGTTGTTATTGGAGGAGCCCCAACATATAAAGGTTGATGCTTGTGAATGTGCTGAAAAATGCTGGAACTATACCATGCAATGACAGCTATCAAAATGTCAGCACTTCAGTGTCATATTCAGTCAAGATGCTTTAAAATGCAAATGTTTAAATAAGGACTATGTTAAAAAGAGAACCTTGAGACTTCATTTACCTCAGTAGAAAATGGAGTACTTTTCTTTAACCATACTCTTTCTGCAGAGGCAAGAACTAGAAAACAAAGCCCAGAAGATAATGCTACAATTTAATCAAAAACATAATTTCTTGCCATTTCTGGAGCTGCACAATATAGTAGAAAGAACACAAGTCCGTAAGTCAGAATACTTGATTTTGAGTCCCACTTCAATACTTTAACCTTACTTTATATAAATATTTTATATAATTTTATATAAATATAAAATAATTATATATGTATAGCATTTAAAAGTTTACAAAGAATTTCCCCCAGAATACGCATGTAAACGTGGTAATACAGATAGTATTATTCCTATTTTAGGGAATTTGAGAGTCAGAGGGACCTGATCTGATGATTCCAGAGACTTTTTCAAGGTCACGAGAGTATTAAGTATCAGAGCCAGAATATGAAAAATCCAAGACTTTTGACCACAAACCCAGTTTTCTTTCTACCATGCCATGCTGCATCCTCAAGCTGTCTGGCCTTGGGGCAAGTCATTTAACCTTTCTGACTCCACTTCCTTCTCCATAAAATGCAGGCGATTAACATTTGCACCATCTACCTCATAGTGTTACAAGTAAATATGAAAGCTAAATTAATGAGTTTTAATTGTTGCTATTGCTTTACACTAATATTCAGCCTTCGGACAAATTTAAATTCTTTTGTAATTATTGTTACTATTTTAACACTCATAGTTGATTTTGAAGAAACAGTTTCTGGGTTTGGACGACTCCCAAAGAAGGTCAGCCCACAGGCTTTAAGAGGCTTTAAGCCACTTGCTGAGAGCATGGGCATTTTATTTGATATGCATGTTATCTTCCAAAATAACTAAGAATCCTAGGGATCTCTGAAACTGACCTATTCAACGGGATGGAATAATAATCTAAATCCAACAAGCTAAAACTTAATGTAGAGTTAAATGTAAAGGCCCTATACTTGGGTCCAAAACAATCTACTTCCAAAGTACAAGTTGCAAGAAGTATGACTACGTAATATTTTGTGTGAAAAAAGATTTGGTTTTTGTTTTGAGGATTTTCTTTTTGAACCGCAAGCTCATTAAGGCAGCATTAACACATACACAGTATATAGAACAGGGGGAGTGATAGTCTTATTGTATGTACTGTATTCTAGTCAGAGTATCTTTGGAGCAATATGTTTTTCTGGACCACAGTTTTTAAGGATGGCACTGACAAGTTAGAGAATACCCAGAGAAGGATAGCCAAGTTGGTGAGGGGCCTTTGGACAGTGATGTGTAAAGGTTGGTTGAAGGAACTAGGCAATTTTAGCCTGGAAAAGAGAGGATCTGCGGCATGATAGAAATCTTCAAGTATCTGTAATCTAGGTGTCAAACTCTAGCCCAGAGGTTCCTAAACTTATTTGGCCTACTCCCTTTAAAAAAAAATTTACTCGGCACCCCCCCTGGAAATCTATTCTCTTTTTCTTTTCTTTTTTTTTGAGAGAGCATTTTTTAAATTATTAAAATTTAAATATATAATAAGAAAAGAAAATGAAACACAATATAAACTTAAATATTAAAACAAATATAAGATAAGAAAAAAAATGTCATCTGCACAGCAGAATGTGAGAAGTTCAAAATATGTTGCAATAAATTTCCATTTCAAGAAAGCCTACATATTAAATACTATACGTTGTGTTGAGAGCTGTCCATCTTTTCTTTGCTTCCTCGTAGCTTTTTTGTTCTCTGCTGTCCAGCTGTCCACTTTTTACTTTTGTTCTTTTTTTTCCCCTTCCTCCCCTCCCCCAGGCTATAATTAAGCTTAGTTATATTTGTAGATATATACATACATGTATACATATATACACATACATACATAAATATATAAACATATGCTTCCCCTAACAGATTCTACTCCTAATCTTTGTTTTTATGTTTGCCTGTAACTCTTATTTCCTATCCCTCTTGACTCCTTTACTTTACTTCTACTCCCTACCTTGCCCTCCTATTTCTTAACCTCCCTCCCTCCAAAGATCCCTCTCTTATCCTTCCATTCGCATAAATCTAAACAGCCTTTTACACAATCCTTTAACCCAGGGCAATACAACCTTAGGTTTTTATTGAAACAACAGACAATATATTTTGATTTGCCATTTTAGTGAGAGCTCTGTGGTAGCTCAGTTTCCTTTACTAAAGCATTTATGTAAATTTCTATGCTTATAGGCGGGCTGCACAAATTGCACTGTGGCCCATGGGGCTGCATTTTGGACAGCTCTGCTTTAATCTATTCCCTCACCCTCCCCTCTAAAGATTCCTCCTTTATCCTCTCCCCCTTCCCTATCCTCTTAGTATTTTATTTCTTTCTAAATTCAGAAGACTTTTATACTCTTATAAATGTATATGTATTGTTCCCCTTTTAAACTCATTCCCAATGAAAGTAGGTTTCCAGAACTAACAGCCCTCCTCCTACATCTAATTCCTCTGTGTCAAGTTCTTCCTCTTGTATGTCATTTGAATAATATAATTACTCTTTTTAGCTGTTCCTGAATGGTTTTGCTTTTTGAAGTAATATCATGCTCAAGTCTACCCCACTCTTTTTTATGAACTACCCAATTACTAATAACAATCTTAGACATATGTTTTACATTTTTCATATGTAAAAGGTAAACCATCTGTCCTTATTGAGTCCCTTGTAATGTACCTGATGTTTCTCTTGGCTCTTGTATGTCTCATCTTCTCCTAAATTCAGGTTTTTTTTTTTAAAGCAAAGTCCTGCAAGTCTGACAATTCATTAAATATCCATTTTTTTTTCATTCAGAATTAAGCTTAGCTTTGCTGGGTATGATATTTTTGGCCAGAAGCCCAGTTCTTTTACTCAATATATAGTGTTCCAAGACCTGCAGTCTTTTAGTGTTGCCACTGCTAGGTCTTGTGTGATTCTAATTGTGGCACCACTGCACGTAATTTTTCTATTCTTGCTCATAATATTTTATCCTTGAGCTGGGGGTTTCAGAATTTGACCATAATATTCCTGTGGGTTTTCCTTGTAGGATCTCTTTCAGGTGGTGGTCAGTGGATCTTTTCTATTTCTATCTTCCCCTCTTGTTCTAATGCTTCAGGACAATTTTCTTTAAATATTTCTTGTATTATTGTATGAAGATTCTTTTTTTGATAATAGCTTTCAGGTAGTTTAATTATTCTTATGTTTTCTCTTCTTGATCTATTCTCCAGATCAGTTGTTTTGCTTATGAAGTGTTTCACACTCACTTCTATTCTTTCATTCTTTACATTTTGTTTAATTATTTCTTGATCTATTTTCACTAGCTTTCCCTTGTCCAATTCTGATTTTCAAGGAGTCATTTTCTTCCTTAGGGCTCCTGTCCCACCCCTTCTCTCATTGATTTCTACCATTCTTTGTTTGACCCAAGGCATTGTTTTATCTCTTTTGTGGAGGAATATCTTGAGAGCTTGGAATTTTTGGATATACTCTGCCATCTTCCCAGAATCCTCTTCTTGAAATCTACTTTCTTTAACCCTTTAACAGGGGTTTTTTTTTTTAAATTTGAGCCATTTCAAATATGTATGTATATAAACACACACATATACACACATATAAAGGATGCATCTTAAATTTCATAATTTATTGTAAATTTGTGGGGTTTTTTCTGCATTGAAATTTGATGATGCACTATTACATCATGTAACTATATAATATTATATTGTAAACAAGTCATTACTCACACATATTCCTTCCAATGCATGCTAGACTTCCAGACAATGTATGACACAATGGTCTGCCAACACTTGCTTGTTAAGACCTGTTGGTGGACTTGACCACTGATTAGTTATAACTTGCATTTAGTGTGTTTATTTGGAAAATAATGTAATCACTATGTCTTTAACTCTGTTACACAACAGATGGAACATGTATGAACAGCTTTTCAAAATTTTTTTATCTTCTCTTCTTTCCTTATGCTTTTACTGCTCCCTTATTTTTATTTAATGCCCCCCCCCCAATTACACCTGAAGCTACTATGCCCACCCTCGATCATTCCAATGCCTCCCAGAAGGTGGTATCATCCACTTTGGGAACCTCTGCTAGGCTCAGACTCAATTCCTGTCATGGAGATTTTCAACAATTATTCCTTCACCCATAAGAAAAAAAATGATATCTTTTGTTTTTGTATAATCTTAAATTTCCAATAAATGCCTTTACCTCCCACCAACCCAAGAGCAATCCCCTTATAACAAAGAATAAAAAAGAGGAAAATAAAGTTCTGTCTGCCACAATGTCCCCTCTATCTCTCTACTCTCACATACACACAAAGAAGGGAAGTCGATATAATTTTACATCTCTTCTTTAGGGCCAACCTTGATCATTGTAATTTTGAGAACAAGGTTTTGATTTTTTTTGTGTTATCTTTTCTATTTACATTGTTGCCAGTACTGTGCATATGGGGCATCTAGATGGGCAGTGGATAGAGTGCTAGGACTGGAGTCAGGAAGTTGTTCTTGTTGTTTAACTGTTTTTCAATTGTGTCCAACTCTTCATGACCCATTTTAGGTGGTTTGGTTTTTGGGTTTATTTTTTTTTTTGGCAAAGATACTGGAGTGGTTTGCCATTTCCTTCTCCAGCTCATCTGACAGATGAGGAAAGTGAGGCAAAATATGGTTAAGTAATTTGCTCAGGGTCACACAGCCAGTAAGTGTCTAAGACTGGATTTGAACTCAGATCTTCCTGACTCTATGCAGCTAGGTGGCAAAATGGATACTGTTCTGGGCCTAGAGTCAAGAAGATTAAAGTTCAAATCCTGCCTCAGACATTTACTGCCTGTGTGACCCTAAGCAAGTCACTTAACCCTTTTTCCTCAATTTTATCTGTCAGATGAGCTGGAGAAGGAAATGGCAAACCACTCCAGTATCTTTGCCAAGAAAATACCAAAAGGGGTCACAAAGAGTGGGAGAAAACTGAGATGATTGAACAACAATAACAAAGTCATTGTATGTTTTCCCAGTTCTGCTTGCTTTACTTGGCACACTTCCCCTACTTCTCTGTATTCACATATTCACATTGTCTTACAGCACAATAAAAATCCTTTTCATTTATGTACCACAATAATGTATAGCTATTGCTCATGACAGGCATCTAATTTGTTTCACACTTTTTGCTACTATTAAAAAGTACTGCTATAAATATTTTGGCATATAGGAGGCCTTATTTTTTTTTTTTTACCACTGACCTATATTTGAAGGCAGGAAAAGTCTTACTTGCTTGTATGTGTAGCCCTAGTATTTAGTATAGTGGGCATTTAATAAATACTGTATCCACCCACTGATTTAACTTCTCCTCCCTTTCTCTCTGCCTCCCTCCGCCATCCTCAGAGCTTAAAATATGACCTAGCACATATTAAGTGTCTAATAAGTTGCTATCTATCTATCTATCTATCTATCTATCTATCTATCTATCTATCTCCAGAGCTTAGGGTAGTGTCCAACACATAGTAAATGTTTAATAAATGCCTTTTTCTATTTATCCATCTCCAGAGTTTAATACAGGGTCTGCCACGTAGTAAGAGCTTAATAAGATACTTCTTTATTGATTTCCTCAGGGAAAGCACAATGACATCCCCAAAAGAAATCAATAAACAAATGTTTCCTCTGAAACCTCTAAATAGCTAGTCAGCCAACACAAAAATCAGAGTATTAAAACAGGATGAATGGTCAAGATACTGTAATCACAACTAAATTGGTCCAGGCAATCCTTAAATTTTGCATGCTTTAGTTTCTCAATCATTAAAATAGGAAATTTAACATTGGCCTCTCTTGCAAGGGTAGTGAGTATTTAATATGTCCCTTTAGGGCTTTCAGTTGAAAGACACTAGAGAAGTAAAAAGTATCATTATGGTAATTACTATTATTACAAAATCCCCAGCCTAGCCTAGCTATATTCCAAATTCTAATGTACAGTGATTCATGATCTAGGAAGATGCTTTCTATCACATGTAGAACCACTGCCCTTGGAAAGGTGGACAGCTCTTATGGGATAACTATTCCCCCAAAGAGCAACCAATGATAAAATTTTAAAAAGTAACAATGATTTCGGTTCCAACAATGATTGAGGCATTCTGAAGGAGCTAATTTCTTCAGCAACAAAAATGGATATCAGTGAAAGGTAATTAGTCTAACTCTAACATCTCACACATAGGGATACTGAAAAGTAACCTCAGAGACATAAAATTAGGTAAAGGGAATATGTAAATGCATGACTAGATTTGTATTTCCTAAAATTCAATTCTGTAAGGACTTGAAGGTACTGGGTAACTATAACAGTCCTAAAGACTTATCGTGGTGGCCAAAAGATGTGTTAGTAACTGTTTCAGATCTCAGAAGTGTTGTGTATCTTACTTTTTTTTATAGGCTCATAGAACAAGAGCTGGAAGGGACTCCAGAGGCTATCTAATCCAACCCCATCATTTTACAGATAGGCATCAAAGGAGGTATTTAAACTTAGGCCCTCTTAGGGCCAGTGTCTTCCCACAGCCCAGGCTTAAAATATTTGACTCTGGAGCCATAGCTAGTCAGGCTAGTATCTTATTGTTATTAGGACATAACTCGGTTCAGTGATATACATATGCATATATACCTACAAATAAATAATATATATATATGTATGTATGTATGTATACACACATATACCTACAAATAAACAAACAAACAAATAAATAAATACACATTTATGTTTGCTGCTTATTTCATAAAAATACCTAGAGGCCCCAAAAAGAACCAGTTCATTTCTATTTGGTGAATGTTCAAAAAAAAACCAAACAAACTCAAACACTACAATTTGGGGATTCTGAGACAGTGTACATGATGGTCCTGTAAGTATCCATCTATTAGTAACTTCAAAGTATGAAAGTACCGGGCCATTGCTTCTGAGCAGTAGAAGTCAGACAATCCCCACTGCACTATTAACACACTGCTATAGCAGAAACTAAAGACTTGCCCCAAAGAAAGCAAATGTCACAGAGAACTTACCAGGGAAAGTTTCCATTTGAGTGGCACTGAATCAACTGTGCATGTTTACAATGACCATTTCTAAAACCTTGGTTGATTTAGAGGTACTTGAATTGTAATGGGAAAAGCCATACAACAAATTACCTATATGCACATGAATGGCATGAGGGGGAAGAGAAAATGTTTGGATTGGGGTAAAAGCTTTTTTATAAGGTACAGGAGAATGAGCAATGGCTTTAGGAGTCAGAGGTCCTGGGTGCAAATCTCAACTCTGCCATTTACTATTTATGAACCTTGGTTAAGTCACTTACCCTCTCTGAGCCTCAATTTCCTCATCTATAAAAATCAGGGGCTTGCACCAGGTGATCTAAAGGACCCTTAAAATTCTGTAACTATGATCCTACAAATATTATTTAGTCACTAATTTACTAAGAAGGGGAGGGGGAAATTTCTTGTCAAATCCCCCTGAGCCTCTGTGTTTACCCATATCATTAATAAGCTGAGGGGAGGAGAATAAAATGATTGTTAACGGAGGTCCTGAGGCATAGCAAAGTGAGGCCGTTCCTCTTCGGAATGAGGAATATTGCAGTTGTGCTTAAGAGAGATGAGAGGAGGTATCAATAATTCCAAAACCCCAACATAAACTAGATTACTTTGCCCCCTTAGATTACACACTCTATGCCTTCTTTCCTTCAAAGCATAAAAAGCAGCTATTCCAGAAATGTCTTTTCTGATTACTGAATTACTACTTCCCTTTTAAAATCCAACTCTAACGCTACCTTCTTTCCACAGCCTTTCCTAATATCCTTGCATTACTAATGATATCTTCCTTGAACTCCTTATAGCACTTGGCTTGCTCCTCTCATATATACTATGTAATGCTGCATATTACCACAGTGTTTGTCTTATCACTCTAGCAAACTGTATGCTCTTTAAGGATACGTTACCCCTTCCTACCCATACAAGATCCCAAACAGGAGACCAATGCAAATAGTCACCAGAGAGGACCATTCTCTCCCATCTTACTTCCACAATCCCCACCTCCTGGATGGGCACTGACCCCACCATTTCCACATCTGTGAAAAGGAACTCAAAATTCTTGTTCCACTGTGACCCTGAGGCCATTCCTCATTTCCCAATGATGGTGGGCTGGGGACCCGTACCAAACAGGGGACATCACACACTTGGATGAACAGAGAATCACCAAGTGCAATCCTTCAGTTAGTAAGAAGAACCATTAGCGCCACCAGTGTGCCCTAAGGTCCTCATGGCTTTCCCATTTATCCTCAAGGTTGCCACCAATTGCCATCTGACCTTTCAATGCACCTTAAGGTTCACATGGCCTTTCTATCTGCTGTGCAGCTAAATTCACCCATATATTGTCTCCCCCAATTAGAATGTGAGTTCCTGGAAAGCAGAGACTCTCACTTTTCTACCTATATTCCCAATGCTTATCCCTATGCTTTGCACAAAGTAAGCACTTAACAAATGTTTTTAATCCATTCATTCATACCCTCCTTCTATAAACTAGCATGAGAGAGAATTTCCATTGGGAAGACAATATAGTCTCCACATCTGTCTCCTCTCTAGCTTTTTATTTTCCTTCTTTTCCTCAAGGGAATACATATAAATACTTCTATATTTGAGAAGTTGAAAACAATTTTCTCTTTAATCTCAGAATGTTTAGACTAGAAAAATGTTATTTTCCACTTAAGGAAATTTGTAGGTGGGAAGGACTACTGAGTCCAGCCAACTCATTTTACAGATAAAGAAACTGAGAACCAAAGAGTGAAGTGATTTTCACAAAATCATACAGTTATTTAGAGGCAGAGCCAGGATTAGAACCCAGGTGTCTTGATACCTAATTCTGAGCCAGTCTACCTTGATATGAGAAACACTTCTCTTTCCAAATAGCATTCTAGCTGTTAGCTAAATGATACAAAATTTACTTAAAATGTTTCATTCAATAACTACTATAGCTCCTTAAGCAACTTACAAATTATCTTCTAATAAAGACTCCTTTCCTCTCTAAAGGCTGCAGTTTTAAATACAAACCTATACAAGAACATTAAGAAAATATTTTTAAACAGACAACTTACTGAATTTTTAATCAAGAATTTAATCACATATACTAATGCTTGGGCTTCAGAGATCAAGAGAATATGATGTAAGCTACTGCCATGAAAGGTTAATAGTTAGATAACTGAGGCTTTTTCTTACAATATATGTTGTTTGTTTCATGCTGTCTGTCTCTTCTTCGTTGTTCTAGGCCCTGAGGCTGGTCCTATCTTGTTAATGATTTGCTGTTTTGACTCTAGACAAAGTGATTTAACCCCTTTACCCAATAAGTCTTCTCCATAAAATGTAGTAATAATGTAGGTCTTTGATGAAAGATACTATATAAAACCTAGCAAGATCATTAATCATCAAGATGGGTAACCTAAGGCATTAATGAACTTTGTAAAACATGCAAAGGTGCCAATAATTCTCTAATAAATATGTCATGGTAAGAGCTAGTCCAAAGGTGCCAATTTACTGAGGCAAAAGGTCAACAAAAGTCAAAGTGCTAAAAGAATTTCAGTAAAGCAGACAGAGGGAATGTCAATTCTCTATTCAGTTAAACTAAATCAAAAAGGAACTAAGAGATACTGTTCAATTACAAAGAACACCAGAAAGAGGCAGTGTGATGTAGTAGAAAGAGCAAGCAGACTAAAAATCATGAGTAATGGGTAGAGGTTTTAAAAATGCAAATATAGACTTGATGGAAAGAAAAAATTAAAACTATCTAAACATGGAATAGATTACTTTGGGAAATGGTGATTTCTTGCTTACTGGAGGTCTTTGAACACAGCCTGGCTTGTCAAGTATGTCATCACGGAGATTCTGTTTTTTTGGTGTGTATTGGACTATATGGCCACTAAGGTCCCTTGCAACTCCGAAATTCTCTAGTTTTGGATGAGCTGTGTTACTTAGCTGTTTGACCAAAGGTAAAATGGAGATATCAGTCCTACTTATTATACAGGATTGTTGTGGGATGCCAATGAGAAAATGGATGTGCATACACATTGAAAATGCTAATGGGCTATATAAATGTAATTTATATAACAACAATAAAAATGATGGTGATGATGACCATAGAAAATTAATATAAATAAGAAAGCACCAGGAGATGACCAAATGGGAGTGGCTGAAGCCAGCATACCTGAAGATTAGAGAAAAGATAGTACTCAGCATTACCTAACATAACTCAGTTTATGAAGGTTCCCATGCCCTAGTGGCTGGAACCTTCCCTAATACCTGGGGAGTGGCTATGCCTATAGTCCCTCCTATAGTCCTAACCCACTATCCTGTGGAACTACTTCTTTCCATTGCTACAGATCCTAATGCTGCTGGGGAGTCCAGCACTGCCCAGGAGAAGGTCTTAACCAATCTTGCATCTTAAACCTGTCCTATATAAGTTCCCTCTAGTTATTCTTCTATCAATAATAACTGTAGACATTTCTACCTCCATAGATGCTAAAGTCCTTCCCCTATAGCAGTATGGGCATACCACTCTCCTTTCTGCCTTTATTCTGGCAAGATATGTGTATTAGATATGTGTTCATAGAATAGAAAACACATACCATTAGTATTAAAGAGCTTTAATCGCGGGTTAAGTAAGCTTTGGAAACCAACCATTTATATAATTGTTCCCATGAGAAGACAGGTTTCAAATTACAAACAAATGACTTAGAAACACATAGTGGAACTCAACTTTTTCAAAAGATAGGAAGCTACTTATCTACATGTTAAAAGTAAGTGAGCCTTAAAAATGGACGAGTTAGTCTTGGCATGGTATCAAAGCAGATGCTTCTGAAGCAAAAGTATCAGAAATTTGAAGGATCAGGCTTGGATGACAAAGAGACCTTCGAGGTTATCTAGTCTAATGCCTAAATTTTACAGATGAGTAAACTGAAACCCAAAGAGATTAAGTGACCAGCCCAATATCACATAGGTTGTAAGTGGAAGAGCCAAGATTTTAATCTTGACAAGTGGCAGACTGGGGATTTAAGCCCAAATTATATGACTTCAAATCCACATCCAAATCTCTTTTCACTGAACTATAGTGCTTTTTAATTATAGGTAGCTACAAAATCCAACATATCAGAAGTGGTACTGAATTACCAAGACACCAGAGTCATTGTCCCCTACAAACCTGAAGGACTTTAGAATGACAAATATGAAATCAATCTCTTGTGAGACACCCTATTCTTAAATGTGAAATAACCAATATTTTAAATGCTTGAGACATGACTATAGAAATCAAATATTCCTAATATTTCTAGAACTCTCTTCCTACCATGAAGTTGAGAATCTCAAACTCTTATACCTGAGATGAGCAAGGTCAAAAGTTGGGTCTCAGAGGAAGAGTGGTTAGTGTAAGCCAAAGAAAGACCTAATGTTTGAACAGGTAAGAATGTTGATTTGGAAGCTTGCTAAATGAATCCCCTATAAGGATATTACAAAAATAATAATAACAGGGAGACCAACCAAGATAGTGAAGTAAAAAGAAATAGTATAGCCAAGCTCTCCCTACAACTATTCCACAAAGATCCAAAAAACACAACAGAGCAGGTCTTGATTGGGAAATCCAAGAAACAATACTATAGTGACTCATTTTTCCAGGCAAAGTTGGTATCAGAAGATGGAAAGAGAGGTCTGTGGATGCTGGGGATAGGATATAGCTAGGAATGCAGCACTCAGAGCCTTTAAGTACTGGGGATTGAATGAGGCCTACTGGATGCTGTTCAGTCAGGACAAGAAATGGTTCTAGATCCAACACAGAAGTTTCAGAGTTTATGCAAGGAACAGGAACAGGTGTCACCTGGTGTCAATTGCCTACAGCTTGGTTACAGATGTAGTGGGTTGTGAGAAGGGGACCTGCACCTAGGGCTGATTCCTGGACAAGGAACTGTCACAGCTATGTGCTGAGCTAGCAGTAGGTACAAAAGTACACAGCAGCTATGTGGCTCTGAACTTGAGAGCAGGACAGAAGATCAGATTTAGTCCTCAGCCCAATCTGAAGCCTCCAACAGAATAACTAGTGCAAGGAGCCCTGTACCAATGAGAACTATAGTCCCGTTACTATGAACTTGGAGAGTGTTCAGCTAGCTAACAGTGGTAAAGTCTAGCAGCATTTTACTGGAGTTCCAAGCAGGAGCAAACCCACAGTTGTATTGTTCAGACCCAAACCCAGGCCAGGAACTCAAAGAGTTCAGATCAGAAGGGGGACTTTCAGACTTTGCTTTGGATCAAATTACTTTGGGCACAACCAAAGCTAGCAGTTCTGCATCTGGAACTGTCCCTGAAATCTTCAAATAACACAATTCTCAAGAACCCAAGAAAGCAACATCAGGAATAAAAGGATCATCATCATTATCATCATCAAAGCCAACAACAATAATCATATTACCATAACAACAGATGTGGGAAATGCTATGACAAGATAAATACCCATTCCTAATAAAACACTAAAAATGAAAGGAATAAACAGATCTTTCCTTAATAAAACCAAGAACCAGCATTATCTGTAACAGGGATAAACTAAAGGCTTTTCCAATAAGATTAGGGGTAAAGTAAGGATATATATTATCACTAGCTATAGCAATGAGATAAAAAGAAACTGAGGTAATAAGTACAGGTAAAGAAGAAACAAAAGTATAACTTTTGAAGATGATCATTTACTTAGAGACCCCTAAAGAGCCAACAAAAATTAACTGAAACAATGAATAATTTTAGTAAAACTACAGAATATAAAACAAATATATACAAATTGTCAGTAATTTTGTACATTACCAACAAAACCCAGCATAAGGAGATAGAAAGATAAATTCCATTTAAAATAACTACAAAGTAAAAAAGACATTGGAAACCAGCTAAGACGCACACAGGAATTATATGAACACAATTACAAAATGCTCTTTACACAAACAAAGACAAGGGTAAGAAACTTGGAGAAATATTAATTGCTCAAGGGGAAGTCAAGTTAATACCAAAAAATGACAGTACTGCCTAAATTTATTTACTTATTCAGTGTCATACCAATTAAATGGGCATATTCAGTGTCATACCAATTACACTGACAAAAGGTTACTTTGTAAGAACTAGAAAAAAAATTATAAAATTGATCTGGAGGAATAAAAAGCAAGAAAATCAAGGAAATTAATTAAAAAAGTGAGATGATTTAGTCTTTGGTAACTAAGAAAAATCTCCCTATTTGATAAAAACTGCTAGGGAAATGGGAAAGTAGCCCAGAAATTAGGCTTAGACTAGCACCTTATACCGTATTATACACTACAATATAAATAGATATTAATTATTATTATTAATATTAATTAATATTAAAGATCATACTATGAAAAAATAGAAGAGAAACAGATTATACACTTCTCACAGGCATAGATAAGACATGTATTCTTAACCAAACAAGAGATAGAAGCAATTTTAAAAGAGAAAACGGACAGCTTCAATTAGTGGAACTGAAAAACTTCTGAACAGACAACATTAATAAATCTAAGACAAGAAGGGAAGTGGTTGAATGGGAGGGGGAAATCTTTGTATCAAATTTCTCTGGTAAGAGTTTGGTATAAGTTAAATAAACAATTGATAAAGACTTTATTGTTATACTTAATAGACAGTCTCCAGTAGATAAATGGTCAAAGAATATGAACAAACAGTTCTCAAAAGGAGAATTGCAAAGCATTTACAACCATGTGAAAAAATGCTCAATCACTAGTAATAGGAGAAATGAAAATTAAAACAACCCTATGGGTTCTCTTCACAACTAGAAAATTGGCAAGAATGATAAAAAGGGCAATTAGTCAATGTTGGAGAGGTTGTAGGAGGATAGGTACACTAATACATTGTTGGAGGAGCTGTGAAATGGTACAACCATTTTGGAAAGCAATTGGGAATTATGCAAAAAAAAAGTGACTAAACTGTGTATACCCTTTGAACTATAGACTCCACTACTGAGCTTATAAACCAATTAAGTAATTAAGAAAAAAGTCCCCATATAATACAAAATACTTACAGCAGCACTTTTTGGGAGAGCTCACAATTAGAAACAAAGCAGATACCCATCAACTGGGAAATGACTAAACAAATTTGTGGCACAAAATGTGGAACAGAATATTAGCACCCTGTAAGATGTGTGTGATAACTGTAGAGAAGCACAGAAAGACATGTATGAACTGATACGGAGCGAAGCAGAGTCAAGAAAACAATATACATAATTATTTAAAACAATACAAGTGGAAAAAATAACCATACATACAAATCAAAAATAAATTTAACAAAATTATAAAGATTTGAATTGTATGGATTTGAATGTGGAAAAAAGAGAGAACACCCCAACCTACCCAATCACGGAGGTAGAAGGTGCACAGGTGTTGGGACGATATATACGTTTTCAGATTTTTTCAATGTATTGATCAGTTTGGCTAACTTTTTTCCCTCTCTAAAAAAGTTATTATTTGTCAAATGGGATGGCTCTCTGGGAAGGAGATGGGGAGACATATTTGGGGTAACTATAGTGATATAAGAAACAGAAAATATCAATAAAAGCTTACTAAAGAAAGAAAAAAACAGCTTTTTAAAAAAAAGTGGGAAGTAAGAGGGCCTACTAGTTTCTAACACACTGCCTCAAACTTGACTATACAGTAGAAGAAAAATTTTCCAGAAAACTACATGTGTATTACGAGCTAAAAATTTCTCCAAGGTTTCAATGATTTTAGAGAAATGCTTTCATTGTTCTTATAATGTGGAATATCATGAATAAGGGTCATGGAGGGAAGATGAAAGAACAGCAACATTTTCACTGTTTTCCTTGAGGTAGCAGTATCCAGAATGACTCATCTTTAGGAGAGTACACTATAAGTGACATGAAGGATAAGGGTCCCAAAGAATATGATTTGATGTGGAACTCTCACAACAGGGATCTATGAGGAAAAAGCACTAACACGAACTTCACTCTCCTCACTAGAAATCTGTGCAACTTTTGAACTGAGAAGTATGACTGCCACACTTGGCTGTAAAATTTACAAGATCTTCAAGATTTTCTGATTCACTATAATCTACTGTTATGGAGACCTGCTCCAGAGGCACTGGGAGAAAAAAATGAAAAAAGAAGAACCAGGTGAAGAATATTGTATATACCACAGCTGAAGAGGTGACTGAGGAGTGAATGTTTATCTATGGTAAAGATGTCAAGAGCTCAAAGACAAGAGGAGAGAAATGCTATTTGTCAATATTTGATCAATGACCTTAAAAAAACTCAACAGAGTTCAAAAGACAAAAACCTGATTGGAGAGGATCTAAGAAGTGGCTGTCAGAAATTCATTTAAGATTTGTAAATACTTCATCCAAGGAGCTTGAAGGTAAAGAAGAAAAGATGGAATAATCATTAGATAATACTGAAAGGTTCAAGATCATTTTTTTAAAAAAAATTTGTGTGACATGGCATGTTACTTTTTACTTAACCTAGTCAAGTTTTCCTTTATATGTATTTTTCAGGGCTTGTACATAATTACCTATATAAAATGTAGACAGATTTTTGAATGTAGTTTACATTTTCCTTACAAGTGTCGACACTAGCGTTATTTGTTTTCTAAGTTTCTCAAGAGCAAAGACTATTTCTAATTTGTTTCATATAATGTCTATCATGTTGTCATATGCAATTAAGTACTTAATAAATGTTCCTTGAGATGAATGTGAAATGTGAGGATTAGTGACACTACAGTGTAGCTAATTATGAAATCTCTAGTATTATCACAAAGTGCATTCTTAGTTGTAACATAGTTGTCAGAAAATCACTCAATTTATTTGCATGTTGTAAACATCTCATGAACTCCTTCTAATTTAATACTTATTATCAAATTCCTCCTTTACCAGGGTAAGGCAACATGGTACACAGGAAAAAATACAAACCTAGAAGAAAAGAGGCCTGGGCTTGAGTTCCATTAATTAGTTATGTGCTCTTTAGCAAGGTCATTTTGCTTCTTTAGGCTTTAATGTCGTCTGTAAAATGAAGCACTACTAGATGACCTCTAAAATCCCTTCCAATTCTTTTTTTTTTTAGGTAAAAATTAACATTTAATTTGAATTTGCATATTTTTGTAAATTTAAATTTATTTATTTAACATATTTGGTTTTCAGCATGATTTTCACAACAGTTTGAATTACAAATTTTCTACCCATTTCTACCCTCCCCCCCACTCCAAGATGGCATATATTCTGGTTGCCCTGCTCCCCAGTCAGTCCTCCCCTCTATCACCCCCCTCCCCTCTCATCCCCTTTTCCCTTCCTTTCTTGTAGGGCAAGATAAATTTCTATGCCCCATTGCCTGTGTATCTTATTTTTTAGTTGCATGCCAAAAACTTTTTTTTTGAACATCTGATTTTAAAACTTTGAGTTCCAAATTCTCTCCCCTCTTCCCTTCCCACCCACCCTCCCTAAGAAGTCGAGCAATTCAACCTAGGCCACACATGTATCATTATGTATAACCCTTCCACAATACTCATGTTGTGAAAGGCTAACTACATCTTGCTCCTTCCCAACCCATCCCGCTTTATTGAATTTTCTCCCTTGACCCTGTCCCCTTTCCAAAGTGTTTGTTTTGATTACCTCCACCCCCATCTGCCCTCCCCTCCATCATCCCCCCCCCTTTTATTTTTTTTTTTATCTTCCTCCCTCTTCTTTCCTGTGGTGTAAGATACCCAACTGAGTATGTATGGTATTCCCCCTCAGGCCAAATCTGATGACAGCAAGGTTCACTCATTCCCCCCCCACCTGCCCTCTCCCCTCCTCCCACAAAACTGCTTCCTCTTGCCACCTTTATGCGAGATAATCCACCCCATTCTATCTCTCCCTATCTCCCTCTCTCAGTATGTTGCTCTCTCATCCCTTAATTTCATTTTATTTCTTTTAGATATCTTCCCTTCATCTTCAACTCACCCTGTGTCTGCTCTCTCTCTTTTACATATATATATACATACACATATACATATATATACACATATACATATATATATACACATATAAACACATATATATATACACATACACATAGATATATACATGCATACACATTCACTTATATATATATATACATACATATATATATATATATATATATACATAAACATATATATGTATGCATATTCCCTTCAACTACCCTAATACTGAGGTCTCATGAATCATACACATCATCTTTCCATGTAGGAATGTAAACAAAACAGTTCAACTTTAGTAAGTCCCTTGCAATTTCCGTTTCTTGATTACCTTTTCATGCTTCTCTTGATTCTTGTGTTTGAAAGTCAAATTTTCTATTCAGTTCTGGTCTTTCTCACTGAGAAAGCTTGAAAGTCCTCTATTTTATTGAAAATCCATATTTTGCCTTGGAACATGATACTCAGTTTTGCTGGGTAGGTGATTCTAGGTTTTAATCCTAGCTCCATTGACCTCCGGAATATCGCATTCCAAGCCCTTCGATCTCTTAATGTAGAAGCTGCCAGATCTTAGGTTATTCTGATTGGGTTTCCACAATACTCAAATTGTTTCTTTCTGGCTGCTTGCAGTATTTTCTGCTTGATCTGGGAGCTCTGGAATTTGGCGACAATATTCCTAGGAGATTTCTTTTTGGGATCTATTTGAGGAGGCGATCGATGGATTCTTTCAATTTCTATTTTGCCCTGTGGCTCTAGAATATGAGGGCAGTTCTCCTTGATAATTTCTTGAAAGATGGTACCTAGGCTGTTTTTTTGACCATGGCTTTCAGGTAGTCCAATAATTTTTAAATTATCTCTCCTGGATCTATTTTCCAGGTCAGTGGTTTTTCCAAGGACATATTTCACATTGTCTTCCATTTTTTCATTCCTTTGGTTCTGTTTTATAATATCCTGATTTCTCATAAAGTCACTAGCTTCCACCTGCTCCAATCTAATTTTTAAAGTAGTATTTTCTTCAGTGGTCTTTTGGACCTCCTTTTCCATTTGGCTAATTCTGCATTTCAAGGTATTCTTCTCCTCATTGGCCTTTTGGAGCCCTTTTGCCATTTGAGTTAATCTACTTTTTAAGGTGTTGTTTTCTTCAGTGTATTTTTCAGTGTTTTTTTTGGGTCTCCTTTAGCAAGTCATTGACTTGTTTTTCATGGTTTTCTCACATCCTTCTCATTTCTCTGCCCAATTTTTCCTCTACTTCTCTAACTTGCTTTTCCAAATCCTTTTTGAGTTCTTCCATGGCCTGGGACCAGTTCATGTTTTTCTTGGAGGCTTTTGTTGTAGGCTCTATGACTTTGTTGTCTTCTTTAGGCTGTATGTTTTGGTCTTCTTTGTCACCAAAGAAAGAATCCCAAGTCTGAGACTGAATCTGGGCCCGTTTTCACTGCCTGGCCATATTCCCAACCAACTAACTTGACTCTTGAGTTTTTCAGTGGGGTATGACTGCTTGTAGACTAATGAGTTCTATGTTCCATGTTTGGGGGGGAGGTGCCAGCTCTGTCACACCAGCACTACTCCTTCCCCAAGAACCCCCAGCCCGGGCTGGGCTTAGATCTTCAGCAGGCTGTTGCACTCCTGCTCTGATCCGCCACTTAATTCCTCCCACCAGGTGGGCCTGGAGCCAGAAGCAGCAGCAACTGTAGCTGCCCCACCTCCGCTGCCCCCGGGGCTGGAAGCCAAACCGAGAACTCCTTCCACTCCCACAGCTTTTCCCACTAACCTTCTCCTCAGTCTTTGGTGTTTGTGGGTCGAGGGGTCTGGTAATTGCCGCAGCTCACATATTCAGGGCGCTAGGGGCCCTATCCGCCCGACTCCAAGTTTGGTTGTTCCACACCGCTCAGGCTGGGCTCTGCTCCACTCCGTTCACAGCTCCCAGCTCCGTGTGGGATAGACCTCACCCAGAGGCCATCCAGGCTGTCCTGGGCTGGAGCCCTGCTTCCCTCTGCTGTTCTGTGGGTTCTGCCATTCTAGGATGGGTTCAGAGCCATTTTTTATAGGTTTTTGGAGGGACTCGGTAGGGAGCTCACTCTAGTTCCTGCTTACCAGCCGCCATCTTGGCTCCGCCCCCATCCCTTCCAATTCTAATAATCCATGAATTTATAAAACCTATTCAGAAAAAAATTCATGAAGCTACAATGTGAGTTCTTGGCTAAATGTTGCCCAGAAGCCCAAAATGATAAAGAATGAAGGTTCTTCACTTCAACTTTTCCCTAATAATTCCATGAACGTTTTATGTCACTACAGAGATCAACTAATGATTTGCTTTGTTTCTTTCAATACAGCATTTGACATGTAAAATCATAGATATGTGACAATGTTCAAACTCAAGAGGAACACTACAAGACATTGTTATATTTAGCAGACCCTTATGATCTTATGTTTTTTTCTTTAAACATTCAAATATATTAAATGGCTCAATTTAATTTAGATGAAGTTAAGGGAAAGGAAAAGTATTATGTCAGAGGAAAACATTAAAACATAAGTGCTGTCACCTTTGGTTGTTAAACTCCTTTTCTCAGAAACACATGGCTGTAAAATTCTGTTCTGGGATGAAAACTTGGCGCAAGAGAATTTAGCTTTGCCTCATAGTCTTTCAATGAGAGAATAAGAGGAGTGGGGGGAAGGGCATAAGAGAGTTATTTGTCAATCAGTGAAAAGAAGCTCATTAGAGGTCTATAGCTACTTTTTTTTAAGATGAAACTTGGCAGGAATCTCTTGGTTATCGAAACTATACACATAGGGCAATGTCCACAGAATGGAAGAGCATACATTAATAAGTTCTCATTGATAGTTTTATTGTCAACCCTAATCACTTGTGGGCTTTAGTTGGACTCATTTATACTTCTACTGGCAATGCTAATTATTTGTTGGTTTGAATTAAAGCCTCTTGCATCCATTAGTATCTGTCAATGAATTATGAAGTATCTGAATTTTAATAAGCTCAGGATAATTCTGCAATACTAAAAGATTCTGATTCCAAATACTATGCTCAAATCATAACATTCTAAGTATAACTCTATAAATAAGACTCAGGGAAATGAAGTAAAAAAATCCTTTTTCCACCAGCCCCAACCATAAGATTTTTCAGGGACCCTGTTTCCAAGGAAATAAAACAACATGGCATTTTGTTATCACACTATGGAATAACTTCAATGATTCCACAAATTAAAGGAATAAGTTACATTCTAAAATGGTATTCTGGTATGTTAGGCAGGTTGGGGCAATGATGAAGTTGGACTCTTAGAGACACAGAACATTAAAAAATGGAAGTATTACAACCAGTGAGTTAAATGTCAGTTAAAATCAATGACTCTAAAAGTGAGTTCTGAAGGTCTTCTCATTTTCAGTACCAAGACCCCTGTTCCTATTGGTATTCCTTGCTTCCCACCCTGAGGCAAATTTAAAAATTTTAGAATGGACATGAGGAATCAGTGTTTTGCCTGGTAATAGGGAACAGGATCATGATCAATCTGTTACACCATTGTTTGGACACCTAGTAAAGTTGAAAAGGGTTTCACATAAATGTAACAAATTATTCTGAGAATGAGTGACAGGTTAAAAGATATTCTGAGTTATAAACAAGGTCTTATATACACATTTGTGTGTACATATATGTATATATTATATGTATAAGCAACAGAGGATTTCTTGCATAATTGTTCACTTTATAATTTCTGGAATTTGTTAAATGTTTGATAGATTCATGATTTCATGAATTTAACTGTGGCTTCCTTTTCTTCTCTTATCTTTGTACTTAGTTTCTTCAGTAATAAGGAAGGTCAAGTGGCAAGTAAACCAAAATAACCAAATGGGAAGAGGTGCTAGAATTTGGTGATCTATTAGACAAAGGAAATGAACAAGGGATAAAGTTAATAATAAGCTTGACCAACCAGGGAGGTATGATCATGTCAATGGCCTTATGGGCCAAGCTAGAAAGAGATACCTATTTGGGACAACAAAAACTCTAGAGCTGGAAAAGACTTTAAAGATCATCTACCTACATCTCTCATTTTACAGAAAAAGAAACTTAGAATCAGAGAGGTTAAGTGATTTGTCCAAGGCCATTTTGTAGTGGCAGAATTAAGGTCCTCTGACTCTACTATTCTTTCCACTACACAACAATATTTCGTACAATAAACCTGGGTGTTAACATGTTAAGTTTTAGGTCACAGTCTCACAGAATCATAAATTTAGAGCTAAGAGAATCCAGAAGACCACATATTTAGGCTGGGAAATGGCCTGGGAAGCTGTCTTGTTCAAACTCCTCATTCTACAGGTGAGGAAAAAGCAAGGCTTGGAGGTCTTAAATGGCAGAGCCAGGATTAAATCAAGTCTTGTTAATTCAGATCCAGGGGTCTTTTCATTACACAATGCTGCCTCTTTATGTTGGCTGGGCACAAAAACACAGAAGAAAGAGAAGAGTGAATGAGGAATTCAGGGCTAGAGGGAATGAGTAATTTAAAAGTTGAAAAAAGCTCTTAAAGTGTGATTTGCCCACGTGTCTATCTCTGTCAGAATGAATCTGACATTCGGGCTTTTCAAAAGGAAAACTGATTTGTCCAGAGAAAGACCTCACTTTTTTTTGAAAACCAATGCTGTTACGCTGTTTCCAGATCTCCCTCCAAAGGTAAATGTAAGTATTGGCAGTTCTTGTGGTACAATGCAAAGAGCCCTGAATGTGAGAAGTGGTATACCTGAATCCACAGAAGCAGAAGGCTAAGTAACCTTACAGGCTATCCAGTTCAACAGAACAAGAAACTGAGGCCCAAAGAGGGGAATCAATTTGTCAAAGGTGGCACAGTTAATACAAGTAAGAGCCAGGATTTGTATCTAGGCCTTCTGATTCTAAATTTGGTGGTCTTTTTTTTTAACTGAAAGGTAGTTTATTGTAGAAAAAAACAGAAATCCTAAATTAAAATTAAATGGCATCTTTACGAACTATAATTTCAAAACAGTCTAATAAAAAACAAAAATAACAGATTTTTTAAAAAAAATATTCTGAATCTGAAATGGTGTTTTGAACAAGTCTTGGTAAATAGCAATGTTCAAAAAATTACACCAAGACACAGAATTAAAACTACAGTTACTTTACTGCTTTCACATTTCAAATTGCTCAGCAATTACAGAGATTTGTTTTAATCAAAGATGAAAATATGTCCATTTCAAATATAAAATATATTCAAAATAAACCTTCCTTTTCCATTATTCTTCTGGAAAGCTGTATTGCCAAAGGAGAGTAATCAATTCCAGTAACATCAGAGTATCCCAATTTTGCCAGTTCAGCCAGAAAGATCCCATTTCCATTTCCAATGTCAAGCACTGAAGCATCCAGTGGGATCTTGCATTTTTCCATCCACTTGATTAATCAGTTCATACTTTCTTCTCCAAACCATATTTCTCCTGAATCTCCACATTCTTGAAAAGCCTGCAATTCTCTTTCATATACAGCATCCCCAGAGCCAAGGGCACAAAGCCTCCCTCCTCCTCCGCCTCCTCCTCTTCCTCCATGGTCTCTGGCAAGCCTTTAGTGGTCTTTCTACCACACCATGAACAAGCCTAGCTCTACCACTCACTAGTGATGTGACTCTGAACAAGTCACTTAAGCTCTCCATAAAACATGATCTTCTGCTTGTCTAGGTTTAACTGCTGCAGTGGCTAAGGCCAAGTATATTGCAGTGATAGAATATCAGTTATACTCAGACTAGGAGAAGATAATATTGTCCCAGGACCCTGAGCCCAAGTGTCTCTTAAACTACGAGATTTGCTTCCAGCCCAGACCCCACACCCATCTTTGAGAGGAGAAATCGCTGTGAAGGACTCCACCTTTCTCGTCAGGACCAGCAGCAACTGCATAGGCAGATAGTCAAAAGAGATCTGAGAGTGGCAGCCCTGCCAAGACCACCACTTCTGCTTCCAGTCTATCCCTTAGAGCCATTGTCTGGGGAAGTAACTCAAAGGAGAAGGGTCCAGCCATTCTTACCAACTGACTACCAGTTAGCTGACAACTGTGAGCCAGCTTAACTAAAGCAGGGAGGCACCCTGAGAGAGAAAGAAAAGGAAACATGTACCAGGCAAGTCAAGACACTACCATTAACTTGATCGGTGTCTTCCTTCAGACTCCAGTAAAAACAGCTCAGGACTCCAAAGTCAGGAGCCCTGGGAAAAGCAATGTTTCCAACCCACTGCTCTCAGGCACCTTCCTGGGAGTTAACCCCTATGACGATAAAGAATGGCAACTGCTCCTTCACATCTATAGCCAAAGCTACTAAAGACCCAAAAAAAAGAAAGTTCTTGGGCACCAAAGGCCTTGACACTGTCAAAAGGTTCAACATCAGAAACTGATATTTAACAAATGGAAATGATATCAAAGAAGAGGAATTATGATTTGCTTTGCCACTGTACCCATTAGACCTATCCACATGACTTGCAGCTAAAATCTTCTACATGTGTTGTCTCCCTCAAGATGAACTCCTTGAGAGCAGGAACTATCTCACTTTTCTATGTATATTTTCAGTGTTTAGGACAGTGTTTTGCACAAACTAAGCACTTTCCAAATGCTTTATTCATTCATTTTGCATGCAATGGGAAACTTACACACACATTGAAAAGCTTGATATTTTAGGGACTATAATTTCTTGAGAATAGCCTCGTAAAACTCAGGACTAATGTAATTTTTTTTAAAAAAGCCAGAACTGTAACTTTATTAGTGTAGGAATTTCCTCTACTAATGTATATTGGTACCATTTCTACAAAGTTGGCTACCTGAGACACAAAGAGGTTAAGTGACTTGGCCAGGATCACAAAACCAGTATATCTCCAGAGGTGGGCCTTAAATTCAAATACTTCTACCTTTAAGACCAGCTCTCCATCCACAATGCCACACTGCTTTTTAGCATGTAGGTAACAGAGTTGAAAAGAGATGTTGGATGCTAAGCACTGTAGTCAGCCCAAGAAACTACCACACCAAAAGAAGGCATAAGGTCACCTGGGTTAGCTATAAAGTCTCAGACCATGACTGTGTTGTATATTTCAGAGACAGAGTGGTCTAATGTGGCTGAAAGATACCAAGTGTAACATAGTATTCTATGTGGCTGAAAAGGTTGGCTAATTATAAAAACTTGTTTTTTTTTCCTACTCTTGGACAGTTCATGCCTTGAAAGCATGAAGCCAAGATGACAGAAGAAAGGCAAAGACTCCTGTGACCTCCCCCAAATTGCCCTCCTAACAACTTTAAATAATGCCTCAAAACAAATTCTTAAGTGGCAGAACCCACAAAAGAATGGGGTGAAAAAATTTTCTAATCTAAAACACTTAAAAGGTCTGCAACAAATATGTGTTACACTGGGGTGAGAGAGAAGTCTAGTGCTGGCACAGGCTGTGCCCCAACAAACCAGCAGCAGGCCTTGGAAGCAAGTGAATCAGTAGTAGTAGCAGCAGCGGCTTCTGGAGCTCTCAGCCTACAAATAATAAGAGGGTCAGAAAATTGGCCAGAAGGAGATTAAAGGGTCCCTTTGCTGGAACTAGGTACAGCACTTTGTTGCACTGCCCATGTGAGGATCCAGATTGTGGGATTGAGGATCCAGGGTAAGGAGCAGCACTAGGAACACCAGAGCTTGCTGCTGCAGGGGAGCAGGGACCCTGGTCACAGTTCCAGGGCAGGAAAAAAATGTTTGTGGTTATTCACAGAACAGAGAACAAGTGTGGAGAGAAGTAAATACATCTCTCGTTAGGTCATATCACTTTGAAAGAACTGAAAACTTACAAATCACTAGAACTAGCTCTGAAAACAGCTGAACAAAAATCTTGAAGCTTGGAACAGTGCCACTTAGACCCTGGAAGCAGAGCCCAACTTTAACATCAAGTTAAAAGTCAAGAAATACACTGGGAAAACAAGCAAATAACCAAAAAAGAACCTAACCAGAGAAAGTTACTATGGTGACAGGGAAAATCAAAACACACCCAGAAGAGGACAACAAAGTAAAAACTGCTATATCCAAAGCCTTAAAGAAAAATGTGAATTGGTCTCATACCAAACAAGAATTACTAGAATAAATAAAGATTTTTTAAGACAGGTAAAGAACAATTGAGAAAAAAACTAGAATGATGCAAGGAAATCATGAAAAAAGGAGCCAACACAAAAAAAAAAGACTGACTAAAATAACACCTTAAAAACCAGAATAAGCCAAATGGTAAGAAAGAAGCACAAAAATCCACTGAAGAGAAGAACTCCTGAAAAAACAAAATTGGTCAAATGGAAAAAGAGTTCCAAAAATTCACCAAAGAACTTAAAGAGCATAATTGGCCAAATTTCAGAGCTCCATGGTCAAGGACAAAATATTTCAAATAGCCAGAAAGAAACAATTCAAATACTGTGGAACCACAGTCAGGATAGTACAAGATTTAGGAGTTTCCACATTAAAGGATCAGAGGACTGGAAATATAATATTCTGAAGGGCAAAGAAGCAATGATTACAACCACGAATCACCTACCCATCAAAACTGAGTAAAATCCCTTGGGGTGAAAATGGACATTCAATAAAATAGAGAACTTTCAAGCATTCCTGAGGAAAAGATCAGAGTTGAAGAGAAAATTTTACTTTCAAATACAAGACTCAGAAGAAGCCTAAAAAGGTAAACAAGAAACAGAAATCATAAGGGATTTAATAAGGTTAAACTTTTTATACTCTTACATGGGAAGGTGACACTTGTAACTCCTAAGAACTTTCTCATTATTAGGGCAGTTGGAAGGCATATAGAGAAAATAAGTGTGAGTTGAATACAATGGGATGATATCTAAAAAATAACACTAAGGGGTGAGAAGGAGAAATACAATTGGAGAAGGGGAAAAGGAGAGGTAGAATAGGGTATTATCTCACATAATAGAATCAAAAAGAGCTTTTACAATGGAGGGTAAGGCAGAAGACTTGGTGGAGGAGAGGAAACTTGAATATTACTCTCATATGAATTGGCTCAAAGAGGGAATAACATACACACTCAGTTGGAGACTGAAATCTATTTTATTCTACAGGAAAGTAGGAAGGGAAGAACGTAAGAGAAGAGGGTGGTACTGATAGAAGGGAAGGAGGATTGGGGGGAGGCTGTAGTCAGAAGCAAAATAATTTTGAGGATGGACAGGGTGAAAGGAGAGAGATTAGGATAAATAGGGGGAATAGGATGGAAGGAAATATGCAGTTAATAATCATAAGTGTGAAAAAATTTACAGCAATTTCTATGATAAAGGCCTCATTACTCAAATATATAGAGAAAAGAATCAAATTTGTAAAAATAAGAGCCATTCCATAATTGATAAATGGTCAAGGGATATGAACAGGCAGTTTTCAAACAAAGTAATCAATGCTACCTATGGTCATAGGAAAAGAAGCTCTAAATCACTATTGATAGAGAAATGCAAGTTAAAATAACTCTGAGGTACCACTTCACACTTCTTGGCTAATAGGAGAGAAAAGGAAAATGACAAATGTTAGAGGGGATGTGGGAAAATTAAGACATTAATGCACTGTCTGTGGAGTTGTGAACTGATCCAACCATTCTGGAGAACAATTTGGAACTATGCCCAAAGGGCTATAAAACCACATATGCCTTTTGATACAGCAATACCACTAATAGATCTGTGTCCCAAAGAAATAAAAAACAAAAAGGAAAAAGACATATATGTACAAAAAATGTATAGCAGTTCTTTTAGTGGTGACAAAGAATTAGAAATTGAGGGGATGCCCATCAATTGCAGAATGGCTGTACAAGTTGTGATATATGATTGTAATGGAATACTACTGTACTATGAGAAATGATGTGCAAGATGCTCTTAGAAAAACCTGGAAAGACTTACATAAACTAATACAAAGTGAGATAAGCAGAACTAGGAGAACATTGTACCTAGTAACAGAAATATTATATGAAGATCAACTATGAATGACTTAGGTATTCTCAGCAATACAATAATCCAAGCCAATTCCAAAGGACTTGTGATGAAATACTATTTCTCTCCAGAGAAAGAAATGATGGGAGTCTGAATGAAGATTGAAGCCTACTTTTTTTTTAAACTTTATTTTTCTTGGTGTTTTTCTTTTGTTCTGTGTTTTCTTTTACAACATGACTAATATGGAAATATGATTTGCATGACTACACATGTATAATCAATATCAAATTGCTTGTCTTCTCAGTGAGGGGGGAGAAGAAGGAGGGAGGGAAAAATCTGAAACTCAAAACTTCAAAAAATATTTAAAAATTATTTTTCACATGTAATTGTGGAAAAAAAATTAAATTTTTTTTGAAAAGAAATTAATGCCTCCTAATGGGCAAAGGAGCTCATATCTGGATTTACTCAACTACAGACGTACATCCCCTAAGGGTCCAGTGACCATAGGATGCCTTTGTTCTACATATTGTGAACTGAATGATTTCTTTCTAGGTCAGCATCCTAGGCACTAGTCCAGGGGAAACAGGTCTTGTCTTCTATGTATCCAGCAGAAGATAAAGTCTTAGCTTGTCTCCATGTATTTTGTGGGTGGCTAGAGACAGGCTCTGAGTTGGTTCAATGAAGCAGTGACCACTAATTTCAAGCTATTTATAGAAACAAATTTGAGAGCACATCAAGAACGTTAAGAAAAATTACATGATAACAGATTAGGTTTTTAAAAACTAAATTCTGATTTTGCTCTCTCAAAATAAATTATTTTGAAAATTATTGCTTTTTAGTATAGTTTGAGATCTGTTATTGCCTGGGTCCTTTCCCACTTCTCCCCCCCCCCATTTTCCCCTCAAAATTCTTGCCTTTTTTGTCTCTATATGAATTTAATTATTTTTCTCTAGTTTTATATAGTTACCTTTTGGTAGTTTGAGTTTGTATGACACTGACCAAACAATTTATGTAGCGTAGTCATTTTTATTATATGGGCTCCTCTTAACTATGAACAATTAATATTTTTCTAATGATTTATGCCTGCATTTCTATCAATGGTGGTTTATTTAGTTGTTTTGTTATATTAATAGGTAGACTCATAAATATTTAATATATCTTTTAGTTATTTTAAATGGAATCTCTCTCTTCCTGTCAGATTTTATTGGTATTACAAAGAAATACTAATAGTTTTTCGTGGATTTATTATATATACTTTCCAAGTATACTAAATTTATTGTTTTAATTAAAAGAAATATACCATTATATCATAGACAAAAGCTGTAATTGTTTTATTTCTTCACCTAAGCTTATTCTTTCTATTTCTTTTTTTCTCATTGCCAACATTTCTAATATCATGTCAAATAAAAATGTTTATAAGGATATCCTTGTTTCAACCCTGATTTTGATGGAAAGGATTTTAGTTTATCTCCATTATATAAATTAGTTCTTGGTTTTAGATATATACTACATATTACATTTAGTAAAAGTACACTAATTCCTGTTTTTTAGTATTTTGCCAAAACTTTTTTCTGTATACACTGATATAATCATTTTTAATTTTTATTATAAATTTGGTTAAATATATAGTTTTCCTAATATTATACCAAACACTCTATTCCTAGTATAAATACGACCTAGTCATAGTGTATAATTTTAGGGATTAGCTGATTTGCTAATATTTTATTTGCATTTTTTGAAAAAAAAATGTTCATTAAGGATACTGTTCTATAGTTTTGTTTTAATTCCGTGGTTAATGATTCAAAATTAGATCTCTGTCAAAGAAGGAATTTGATAGGATCTTTTCTTTCACTATTTTGCAAACAGTACATAACAATGGAATTGTTCTTTACATGGTTATAAGAATTCACTTATGAATTCATTTGATCTTGGATTTTTCCTATGGAAGTTCATGTAGAGCTTGTTCAATTTCTCCTTCTGAAATCAAGTTGTTTAAATTCTCTATTTCTTATTCTGTTAATGGAGATATTTTGTATTGTAAATATTCACTGATTTCATTTAAGCTTTTGGTTTTATTGGCATATAGCTGGGCAAATCAGTTTCTAACAATATCCTTCATGTCTTCTTCATTTGCTATAAATTCTCCTTTTTCATTTTTGATACTGGACATTTGGTTTTTCCTCTTTTTTTCTTTTTAAAGAAACTGGCTAACGGTTTACCTATTTTATCGTTTGATTTAAAAGAAAAACCTAACACCCCATCTTGTTTATTAATTCAATAGAGTTTTATTTGTTTGTTTTGAAGTTAATCTTTTCCTTGCTTTTCAGGATTTTTATTTTGGTATTTAATTAGAGTTTTTAATTTGTTGGTTTTCTAGAGATTTTTGTTCTTGTTGCAGGTTCAATTTGTTGACTATTCTTTTTTTTAATTAATGAAAGTGTTCAGAGATATAAACTTTCCCCTGAAGACTGCTTTGACTGAAAGTTTTGATGTGTAGTCTCATTATTTTTATATAATTATTTAATTAAATAAATTAAAACAATTTGGTATTGGTTAAAAATAGATCAATCAAGAGAACAAATTAGGTACACAAAGTATAGAAGTAATACTCTAGTATTCTATAAACACTGGGTTCTTTACCCCAGATATTTGAATAAGCATTCATTATTTAGCAAATACTGCTGGGAAAATTAGACAGTGATATCAAGGAAATTAGATTCAGACTGACACTTCACACCTTACAAAAAGATAAGCTGCAAATGGCGAAATGACCTAGATATAAAAGGTCACATTATAAATAAATTAGAGAAACATGGAAATACCTATCAGAACTTTGGATAGAAAATAAGTTCATGACCAAACAAGGAATAGGTAAGATCACAGAAGGTAAAATGGATAATTTTGATTACATACAATTAGAAAGTTTTTGCAAAACAAATTTATGCTAAGGTTAAAAGGTAAATAATTAATTGGGTAGAGAATATTTGCAGCAAATTTATCTGACAAATATCTAATTTCTAAGACAGAAAAAGAACTCATTCAAATTTAAAAGAAAAGGAAACATTCTCTCAATTAATAAATCACCTAAGGGATATGAACAGGACATTCTAAAGAGAAGAAACTCAGGACATCCAAAGCCATATGAAAATACTCAAAATTGCTAATAATTTGAGAAATGTAAATTAAAACAACTGTGAGGTTTTATTTCGCAATCATCAGATTGGCAAAAAAAAAAAATAACAAAAAGGAAAATGATAAATGCAGCAGAGGCTGTTGGAAAACAGGGATACTGATTTACTATTGGTAGACCTGTGAATTAGTATAACTATTCAGGAAAGCTCTTTGGAATTATACACAAAAAGTTACTAAATGGTATGTGACCTTTGATCCAGCTACACCACTACTAGTTACATAGCCAAAAGAGATCTCTCACCATTAGTGAGTTAGAGCATTTTTTAAAATTCTCTCTCTCTCTCTCTCTCTTTGCAGGGAGGAAGGTCACACAGCTAGAAAGAGTGTGAAGTGTCTGAGGCCTCATTTGAACTCAGGTCCTCCTGACTCCAGGTCCAGTGCTCTACTCACCGCACCACCTAGCTGCCCCTAGAGCATTTTTTATGTGACTGGTGATAGCTTTGATTTTTTTTCTTCTAAAAACTGCTTGTTCATATCCTTTGACCATATATCAATTAAGGAATGGCTCTTATTTTTGGCTTTGTTCCCTATATATTTCAGAAATGAAGCCTTCATCAGAGAAACTTGTAAAAAAAAAAAAACTCCACCCAATTTCCTGCTTTCCTTCGAATCATGGCTGTACTGGGTTTGTTTCTGCAAAACCTCTTCAATTAACATGCTCATTTTACTTCCTGTGATCCTCTGTATCTCTTGTTTGGTCCTAAATTCTTCCCTTCTCCATAGATTTGACAGGTAAAATTTTCCATGCTCCCCTATTTTGTTTATTTTTTAAAATGATATTTTAACAATTTTAACATTCTTTTTAAAAAACATTTTGAGTTCCAAATTCTGTCCTTCCATCCTTCCCTTCCCATATTCCTGACATAGTAAGCAATTTGATATAGGTTATACATGTGCAATTACGCATTTCCACATTAGTCATATAATGAAAGAAAACACAAACCAAACACACACACACACACACACACAAAGTAAAAAAAAAAACTAGTATGCTTTGATATGCATTCAGATTCTATTAGTTCTTTCTCGGGAGGTTGATAGCATTTTTCATCATGAGACCTTTGAAACTGTCATGGAGCACTATATTGCTGAAAATAACTAAGTCATTTACAGTTGATCATCAAACAATATTGCTGTTACTATGTACAATGTTCTCCTGGTTCTGCTCATCTCAATTTGTATCAGTCCATGTAAATCTTTCCAGGATTTTCTGAAACCAGCCTGCTTTTCATTTCTTATAGCACAACAGTATTCCATTAGAATCATACACCACAACTCATTCAGCCATTTCCCCATTGATGGATATCCCCTCAATTTCTACAAAAAGAGATGCTACAAATATTTCTGTCCAAGTAGGACCTTCCCTCTCTTTTTAAAAAAATACTATCTCTTTGGGATACAGAAATAGTAGTGGTATTGTTGAATCAAAGAATATGTACAGTTTTCACAGCCTTTTGGGCATAGTTCTAAATTGCTCTTCAGAATTATTGGATCAGTTCATAGCCAACAATGCATCAGTGTCCCAGTTCTCACACATCCTCTCTAACAATTATCATTTATCCTTTTCCTTTAGGCCAATCTGATAACTGTGAGGTAGAACCTCAAAGTTGTTTTAATTTCAATCGGGAAATAACTTATATTCTTCATATTTTATTATTTAAATCTTACCAAAATCAATGTTGAAAACTAAAAATATTAAATAATAAAATATGAAGAGTGTCCTTAAAAAAAGTTTCTGCATAACACCAATGCAACCAAGATTAGGAGGAAAACAGAAAGCTAGAAAAATAATTTACAGCAGGTGTCTCTGATAAAGGCCTCCTTTTTTAAATATATAGAGAGCTGAGTTAAATTTATAAGAATATAAGTCATTTCCCAATTGATAAATAGTCAAAAAGGATATGAATAGGCAGTTTTCCGGCAAAGAAATCAAAGCTATTTATAATCATACGAAAAAATGCTCCAAATCACTATTGGTTAGAGAAATGCTGAACTCCTGGTCTGGTTGGTCCTAGTGTGGCCACTTTGGGTTGCGCTCTGCTCCCAGCACCGTGTGACAGACCCTTGCCAGCGACCATCCAAGCTGTCCTGGGCTGGAGACCTGCTTTCCTCTGCTATTTTGTGGGTTCCACAGCTCTAGAATTTGTTCAGAGCCATTTTTTACAGGTATTTGGAAGGATTTGGGGGAAAGCTTAAGAGAGTCCCTGCTTTCAAGCTGCCATCTTGGCTCTTCCCCACTGTGCAGAAACTTTTTAATTTAATGCAATCAAAATTATCCATTTTAAATCTTGTAATGTTATCCCTTCTTTGGTCCTAAATTCTTCCCTTATCCATAGATCTGACAGGTAAACTATTCCATACTTCCCTAAGTTGTTTATTGTTTCGCCCTTTATGTCTAAAGCATGAACCCATTTTGATCTTATTTTGACCTATGGTGTGAGATGTTGGTCTATACCTAGTTTCTGCTAAACTGCTTTCATATTCCCAGCAACTTTTGTCAAATGGCAAGTTTTTGTCTCAAAAGCTTAGATCTTTGGATTTATCACTCGATTACTATGGTTACTACTGTATATTGTATACCTAAACTATTCCAATGACCTACAGATTATATATCTGACATCGAAGGTCCTTATCAAAAGGTTACCCATTGAGTAATGATTTTGGTAAGGGAGACTACATCTCAAGAACATCACCCATTAAGGTATTATCACTGTCAATGGAATAAGAACCTAAACAAATTAAATCAGTTCCTTGAATAACTAGGTAGACATTATTGTTTCTTCTAGTCCAAGAAACATTACTAAGAGGGGAAAGCAATAGATTTGAATAAAAGGATTTGGGTTCAAATACTAGATTTTGATATTTACTAGTTGTGTGATTTAGGTCTCAGTTTCCTCTTTTATAAAAGGAGAATATTATATTAGATTATCTGCAAGGTCCCTTTTTAGCAATAGAGCCTATAATTAATAGTAAGATCCTGTGTTAAGCATTCAGCTAATAGATATAACACAACAACACAAGATATTGTAAAGGTAGGTACAATAAGCAACCTGCAGTAAGGAAGCAGAAAAGGTTGGTGGAAGAGATGAAGGATTTGAGAGCTTTTAAGTTTTTACTTATACTTGTATGCATACAGCTTCCTGTGCAGAATTCCCTTCTAAAAGGATGATTGAATAAAAACACTGGGATACCTCCCATTTGGTGGGATGGGGAGGTAGGAGTTACATATCAGAATGTTTCCACAAATATTTTATTTTAGGGTTGACTGGTTTCTTTCTACAAATAAATTCCTTTCTTTTTCTTTGCTTTTTTTTTAAAAATAGGCTTTCAAAGTTTCAAAGTAGAGGCTGAGCTCTTGATTTTATGTGAGGAATAGACAAGACAAAAGGCCAAATTTACTAATGAAAACTTGCTGAACTTACTTTTCAGAATTCCTTTCTAAGTCACGAAGAGCCCCTTTGGCCATGCTCCCAGACTAGTCAAATGAACGGCATAGTCCCCAAAGGCTAACACACAGTGCCTTCTCCACTGAAGCCAAACACGCATCTCCTCCTGACAGCTGGTTGTCTTAGCATACTCAAGACTATATATTTATCATGGAAGAAAACCCTCCAGGAGAACAATATTTATTATAAGATTATCTCAGGGACTCAATAAGTCCAAGGAAGGCTAAATTAAACTACGTTTACTATGATGTTCTCTTACTGAAATCCTGCCGCAAGATAGCCCCAATAGATTCTGGCTAACTTTTTCTGGGACAATTCACTAATGAATAAAATAGCTAGAGGCAGCTTTGTTTTTTTTTTGTTTTGTTTTGTTTTTTTGATATCTCTATTATTTAACATTGGATTTTGGCCACTACAAACAATCTTTTGAGAACCTGTGCCATTGTGATTTCACCTGATTTTAATATCATCAAGCACTGGCAAAAATACTAATGGGAAGATTTTTTTTTTAATTTTGGGATCTTTCCTTCACTAGATTTTTATATAAGTGTTACCATTTTAGTTATCTTTAAGATTACAGGTCATATTTGAAGTGTTCAACAGTTATTCTCAGACATAATGACACTGGGGCAGAAGTAGTAAAAATGCTCTAGGGTAGACACAATAGGAATAAAGGGAAGGTGTGTGGGAGTAAATACATATGCACCAAGTCCAGGATTTGGCTGATAAATCATTCTAAAGATATATAATTCCATCCCTAACAGATTTTGCAAGATGTGGCAAAGGAAACAAGTTGACACTTAGTCACTTAGCTTAAAAGGAAAGAAAGATATTTTGGGTGACAGCATGGTGCAGTAGAAGGGCTGTTGAAGTTAAAGGACATAGTTCTTAACCCCAGTTCTGCTATTTACTACATGCATGACCTCGAATATAACTCACTTAACTTCTCTGAGCCTTGGTTTCCCCAGCTATAAGATAAGGGGTTGGGACAAGATGATCTCTAAGTTCTCATTCCAGCTCTAAATCCTATGATTCAATGATATTTTCCTTCACCTCTAACTGGGCAATGAGATCACAGAATCAAAGATCCAAAGCAGGAAGGGACCTCAGAAGCTATCTAGTCCAGGGGTGGGCAATCTGGGGCCTTAAGACCACATGTAGTCCTCTAGGTCCTCAAGTGCAGCCCTTTGACTGAATTCAAAGTCCACAGAATGTTCTGTAAAACTTGAACTGAGTGAAAAAGGCCACACCCAAGGACCTAGAAGGCCACACGTAGCCTCAAGGCCGCAGGTTCCCCACCCCTGATTCTAGTCCAATCCTTTCATTTTACAGATATATGAATAAACCAATGTTGAGAAAGATTACCTGAATTGCCTAATGTATAAGCATCGCAGGCAAGAAAAAATTCTAGAATTAAGTAGTAGACTTTCAAGGAACCTTAGAAACATCTAGCCCATCTTCCTTGTTTTACAGACAAGCAATAAGAAACTCAGTGATTTCATCAGGGCATACCATCAGTACTCAAAGCCAGGTCTTTTGACTCCCAGTGTTCTTTTCGTTATACAATACTGACAACTTTTGGGGCAATGATAGACTAAGCAGACCCAGATGCTCTAAACATTTCAAGTTTTACAGTTCAAAACTAGTTTTTCCCTACTAAGGATATAGTACTTTGAATGAAAGGAGGTCCTTGATCTGTAAGCTCCATAGATAAGCTTCCAAAGAAGACACATCTCAGAAATTTATGTATTCTCTGGTTTCACCCCTTTCTCATAAAAAACAGATTAAAATAAGGATCAAGGTCTATGTTGACAAAAAAATTAGCTTAACCCAAAGGAAAAAGCCCACCTTGTTGCTAAATCTAGAATATGGCCAGTTACTGCAAAAATGCAAGCAGTTGGGATCTGGAGAAAAGTGTACATGGCTCAGTGAAACCCATTTCTATTGGTTGAGAAGTAATTTAAAGCACAGTGAGTCATAGTAGCATCATCTTTTAATATGAGGAGTACACCAATATTTGCTAAAAGAGTAAAATGGTATTCCACAAAGCTTCCATGTTCCTATTGCTGGAGAAGTAATTACAGAACTGGTGTCTAGATATTCTATTGTTTCTTCTATCCATTGTAACTTTTCCCCTTTCTTGGATCCTTGCCTTTTCTCTTCCCTTGTCCTTTTCCAATAGGTTTCATAAATCAACAAAATATATATTAAACAAATTTCTTCTGAATCTCAGCTGATTTCCAATCTCCATTTTCTTCTTTCTTACAACTAGCTATTTAAATTATGTGGGAAAATATGTCCTTTTAACCTTCATTGGCTATCACGCTGGTTACTTTCCATGGCTAAAATCATCTACATGTATGGGATGGTGCACAAGATATTAAGGAAGACAGGCTAAAAGCACCTAGGATTAATAGGCTGACCATATCAGAAATGTGTATTACTGGCATAAATAGTGCTGGTTAATAATCACTTTTATGGGCTTGTAAATATTTAGTACTTATTTCCAAAGCTGTTATAACTTAACAACAAAAAGTTCTAAAAACAAATGCTGGCCTGGTGAAAGATGCCACCTGGACTGCCTCAGGGCTGAAGTCTTTTTATCCCTGGGATGAGAACGCTATAGGATGGAATCACAGACCTGGTTTTCTTCAGGCCACTCCCTGTCAAGGCAGCTTAATCAAGAACTGGAAGCCTACACTTTTGTAGGGAGAGGACTGGATAGTCTCTGGTGCCCATTTAACCTTTGGATTCACTGTTGGAATTGCCAACAGTCTGAGAAGAAGGGAAGGGCAGGGAATGCTTATTGCCAGCTCCAGTGAGGTAACTACAATTTAAAGCTTTTCTGCCAAGTGGAAAATTCAACTAGTGTAGAATCAAATTGCTTTCCTCCCTCCTAATATTCAAGCTAAGTCTATAAAGAAAAGAAAGAAGTTCTGTTTTGCAGAATTCACCAATGGTAATTTTTTTCTTCTAAAATCAAATAACATCCTCATTCTTTAATAGAACTAACTGATTTTGGTTCTTGGGAAAACAGACATCTGAAATATATATATTTTATAAATGTTTCCTGTGCATTGAGAACACGACGTCCTTCTTAAATTGGGCTTTCTTTGCTAAACCATACACCCTCATTTGCATCTAAAACATGTAATGGGCTGTAGTCATTTTAGCTGCCAGAGACAAGGAAGAACCATTCTACTGTCCTGGGCAAAAAGAGCAGGCTTCAGAAATATGATATTTCAGAGCCTCACAGAACCACAACACACATGAGAGTTTCCTGCCCACATTTTCTACCAAATGGTCCCTTTAAAGGGATTGACCCATTTGAGGGGAATTTAGTCTCCATGTCAGTACAAGTCTTTTGGGGACAACTGATTTTTCTCCTTTTACACATGGGAAAGCAGGGAACTAGAAAGACCTTCTTCCACTTTCTGGGACTGGCATACATGACATCAATATGGGACCACTAAGTGGGTAAGTAACATTAGGGCAGAGGGGTAAAGACATCACAGGTGGAATCAGAGAGTCTCAAAGAAGAGAGCATGAGGTTATGTAGTATGGCAAGGGGGGCAAGGGAGATTGAAAGGGCATAAAAGCTATCGTTGTAACTGGCTTGCTCGTTTTTTTAAACAAAAATCCATGAAGGCTACCTTGTCTGATCATCATAGATCTATGACTACTTAGATAGAGATAACAAGTTAAAAAAAAGTCTAGATAGAATAAAATTACCATGAGAACTAGTAGGAGGAGGAGTAGTAATATGAAAATAGAACAGATTTCCATGGTGCTTGAAAATTTACAAAGCACTTTAATCACAAATACCTGACGAAGCCAGTCAGACAAGTACTAACTCCATCTAGGGCAATTTAGGACTGCTACTTTCAGTTGGAAAGATTGTATTGCTATTTTGCTAAGAAAAAAATTCTTATTAAAGGCCTTGTACTTGATTTAAACTAAGCCAATACTCTCTTGCCTACAAATACTTGAAAAACCTGTGGGATTTAAATATTTAAATTTTAAATATTTTCTGTACATAAGATTTTAAACATTGTTTCAATATTTCAAAAAAAAGGGAGGTGATAGCTTTGCTATATTTTATGCCCCATTTTTATTTTATAAACATTGCATATGGAATAATATGTTAAGTTTAGGGTATAATATTTCAACAAGATAGAGTTTGTCCAAAGGAGCGCAACCAGGATAATGAGGAGGCTCAAAATTCTATCATACAAAGACTGGTTGAAGAAAATAAGACTATATGAAGCAACCAGGTATAAGGAGAAAAACACAGGACTTGGAATCTGAAGATCTGGGTTCAAATCCTGACTCTGCCCCTATTTCTGTGACCCTGGGCAAGCCATTTCATTTTCTATGCCTCAGTTTCTTTACCTATTTAGCAAGAATAATAATATGTACAGTGGTATGGTAGCAAATGTTTAAAAACCAACTTTCTCAGGGACAAATGTATGCATGCCACACTTTAAGTTTAATTGGCATTATCAACATTTCCACTCTCACTGTCTTAAATCTAGACAATCAACAAAACAACAAATCAAGTCTTGATATCTAATATTTGCCAATTTCCAAGCTTTAAATGCTCACACTGGAAATTTAATAAGCTAGTTCAGTTTAGTTCTAACACACTCCTGAATAATGCCTACCACATATGGCTACTGTTAAGCACTGTGGCTGACACATAGCAGGCTCTTAATCAATGTTTGTTAACTTGGCTTGACTCTTACAAAATCAGACAGAATTTAAGAGCTGGAAGGGACTCAGGGACCATCTATGTCAGTGGTATTAAATTAAAACAGAAACAGAGCCCTGTGGGCCACATACTGACTTAAAAAAAACACAAATTAACATTCTCTATGTTGTACTGAATTTTTATTTATTGTTAAAAATTTCCCAATTACATTTTAATCTGTTAGTCAGCAACTGGGAATTTGACACCTCTGATCTAGGTCAATTCCTACTGAAGAAATAACCTCTTTCTATAATATAAAGTGGTCACAAAGTATTGACCAATTGCCACAGGTGAGCAGGTATGTGTAAGAACCCCAGAAATAGCAGAGCTCCCCAGAAACCAGTCTTGCCTTCAGCAAAAATCATCGTTTAGGTGAGTAACCCTTATGAAGAAGGGACCCAGTAACCATTATATTGTCAAACACTAAGTGCCAGTGAATTTCTACCAAACTAACAGGCACTCTGGCCTAGCAAGTTTTCCCAAAGAACAGACAGGAAGTAGCATGTTCCAGATTTAAACAATCACTACCTTAAGCTCCCCACAACCTCCACCCCTATCCATCTTCCACTCACCACTTTCAAATGGTGAAAAAGGCAAATAAGAGCTCTGAACCCAAGAGCCCCAGAAACATCAAATAGGTCACTAACCTTCAAGCCCAGTCCTACAGCCATGGACCAGGAAGCAACTCTTGTATAGATGCCAACTTGCAACTGCCTCTGCAGGTGCTACAGCCCCTAACTCCTCAGTAGCCACAGCTACTGACAACCCAGAAAATAAAGTTCTCACATTCATATGATTCAACATAAGAAAATTATGTGCTTTTATCAATGGAAATGACAATAAAGAAGATACAGATGCTTGTCACTCTATCCAATGGATGTCTTTCCAACTGACTTGCAGCTAAAATCTCTCATTTAGGTTGTCTCCACAAAGTAGAATGTAACTGTCTTCAGAATAAATACTAACCTGATTTTCTATTTGTTTCCCTAAAACTTGTAAAAGTGCTTTGCACCTAGGAGGCCCTTTTTGTATAATTACTTAAAGATTTCCAGTGAAAATAAACTGAGGTAGTAGCTCCTTCTATTTTCTGATAAGTCTAATTATTAGGAAAATTTTCCTTCCAACAAGCCTAAACTCTTATCATTGCAACTTTGAACTACTGCTACTAGTTCTACACTGTGAAGCTAAGCAGGACAATTTTCACTTCTTTTCCTCCATGTCCTTCAAATACTTAAAGAAAGCCATCACACCACTATGAAAGGGGAGCTTAACCTGGGTTACATAAATCTATGAATAGATTTTATGTGGGCTTATGAACTCGGAAAGGAAAAATAACAGCTTTATTTTCACTAATTCTAACTGAAAAATGAAAATAATTCTTCAATTACTTAAGAAAATTATTGTGAGGTGTAAATAAGCTTCACCAGACTGTTAAGAAAAGTTAAGAACATTTGTCCTAGTAAATTTTCTCTTTTTCAGACTAAATATTCCCAGTCCCATGGATGAATTTTTAAACAGAATAAATTCTGTGCTTCAACAATTTGGCTGTCTTTCTGTGGATGCTCTAAGCTTATTACTGGAAGCAAGGCTACACTAGTAGATCCAAGAACTCAACACAGACTGACATCAAAACCCACCCTGATACTCCAGTTACTGCTCCATCTTTCCAGAAAGATAACCGAAAGGTAAAATATGTAACTGGACAAATTTCTAGAGAACATGAAGTTAAAAAAACTCATGGCAACTTTTAAATGGGACAGCATATTGTGTGTGTCTGCATATATTTCTTTGCAACACATAGGACTTTCACAAAAATTGACCATATACTAGGGTACAAAGATATTGCAAATAAATGTAAAAGGCAGAAATGATCAATATTACAAACCATAATGCAATAAAGAGAAATTGGTTCAGGGACCACAAACAAAAATGCAGACCCAAATGGAGACTTAACAATGAAATCCTAAATAATGAGTGGACCAAAGAACAAAATATAGAAACAATAATTATGTAAAATTAAATGAGGAAAGAACATACCAAAATTTCTAGCATGCAGCTAAAGCAGTCCTCAAGGGTAAAATCATACCCTTATTAAAAAATGATATTACATAATTACAGAATTATATAAAAAATTGAAATAGATTAAGGAATTGAATATACATTTTTAAAAATTAGAAAATCAACAAACCTAAAATTAGCACAAAAGAGAAAATATTAAAAATTAGAGAAAAAAATAGATATGCTGGAAACCAAAAAAGCCATAACAATGATAAAAAAATTAAAATCTAAGTTTTGGAAAAGACCAATAAAACTGATAAATCCTTAGCTCATCTGACTAAAAAAGAGCAGAAAAATTAAATCAATAAAAGAGCAAAAAAGTGAGGTGAAATCACAGTAAAATCAGAATAAAAAGAATAACCAAGCCATATTATGCATAGTTATATACAAACAAAAATGCAAACACTAAAGAAATAGAGAAATTTATACAAATATGTAAGATATCCAAACTTTCAGAAGACCATATAGAGATATTAAATAACCAAATCTCAGAAAGAAGAAATATATCTAGCTAAAAAAGAAAAAGGAAAAAAGAAAAAAATTCATGTTCTTAATGGATTCATGGAAGAATTCTAATAAACATTTGAAGAAGTTAGTACCCATACTTCGCAAAATCACAAATTCAAAAACTGAGAAAGAATACTATCAGATTTATTTTATGAGACAAATAGTTCTAATACCTAAACAAGGGAAAGATAAAACAAAAAGAAAATTATAGCCTAATATCATTAATGAATGGAAAATCCCATTCCAAATAACTACAAAACGAATAAAATATATTGGGATTAACCTCCCAAAAAATGAAAAGACTGGTATAGATCCAATTACAACACACTCCTCAAAGAAATAAAGAACAATTTAAATAGCTGGAGGAATATTTCATGCTCATGGGTAGACCATACCAATATAATAAAAATCACAATACCAGAAAAATTAATGTACACTTTTAATGTTATTCGAATCAAATAACCAAGGGAACACTGGACAGCACATGATCAAATAATAGCAAAATTCATTTGGAAAAAAAAACAAGAGAAATGCAAATCAAAACAACCCTGAGGCTTCACCCCATACCCTGCAAATTGGCAAAAATGACAAAAAAATGGAAACAAATGATGTTTGAGAGATTGCGGAAATATAGTTATTTGAATACATCATTGATGGAGCTGGGAAATAACACAACCATTTTGGAAAGCAATTTTGAATTGAGCAAAAAAAAAAAAAAAAAGGAGACTAAATGGCCCACAGCTTTTGAACCGGAGACTCCATTGCTGGGTTTATAGCCCAAAGAAGCCATTAATTAAAATAAAAAAAAAAGTCCCCATATAGTCCAAAAATTTTTTAGCAGTACTTTCTGTGATAGTTAAGAATTGGAAACAAAATAAATGTTCATCAAGTGAGGACTGGCTAAATAAACTGTGAATGTAATAAAGCATTACTGTGCTATAAGAAATGATACGTGTGATGAATACAGAGATGTATGAAAAATTCTCTATGAATTTATGTGGAATGATATAAGCAGAATCAAGAAAAAAAACTTTTCCAGTGACCACTGCAGTGTAAACAGAAAGAAGAGTAAGACATACACATATGCATGCAACACACATGTATGCACACACACACACAGGAAATATAAGAAAATTATAAAGAACAAATGAGACTTGAATAAGAGAGACAAGAAGATACACCCAAACCTACCCCTTTGTGGGGGGTGGGAGGGCCACAGATGTTATACATTGTACATGTTTTCAGAACTTTTCAATGTGTCCTGACAAAACAAATACGATTTGTCCCCTAAAAAATACTATTGTCATATGGCATGGTTCTCCAGGAGGGGAAGTTAGGGAGATACATCAGATACTATTGTGACAGAAGAAACAGAATATAGCAATAAAATCTTGTTTAAAAAAAAAAGAATATTGCCAAGATAAATAAAGCCTCAAATTCAAAGCTCAGCTGAGGCTGACAATAAATGCCAAGAATTACAAATAAAGGATTTCTCCAGCTCTTAGTAGAGAAAAGAAAAGGATCAGGTATAGGATGGCATCGGGTTGATATGATGACAGAGAGCTGGTACAACTACTAAACGATTTTTCTACTTCTTTTTCCTGTCAAGGTGAACAATCTTTAGAAAAGAATCAATCAGGAGCCAAGATAGCAGCTGGCAAGCAGGGACTTGCTTAAGCTCTCCGCAAAATCCCTCCAAACACCTGTAAAAAAGGGCTCTGAACAAATCGTAGAGCTGCAGAACCCACAAAATAGCAGAGGAAAGCAGGTCTGCAGCCCAGGATGGCCGGGATGGTCGCTGGGAAGGGTCTATCGCACTGTGCTGGGAGCTGAGCGCAGCCCAGCGTGGGCCGTGCCAGGACTGACCAGGCCGGGAGTTGACCGGAGTAGGCCTTAGGGCCATGAATCATTAAGCTGTGGCAGTTACCAGACTTCTCAACCCACAAACACCAAAGACCATTGAGCAGATTATTGGGTAAACTGCTAGATCAGTTAGAGAGCAGTGTGGCCACCAGCTCTGGCAGAAGTGGTGTGGCAGTGGTGTCAGCAGCAGCAGGAAGCTCCTGTGGCTGCTTCCAGAGCTTCAGAATCAGCTGCTTCCAGAGTCCCTGGGTTCACAAGGTGGGAGGAACCAAGAGGCAGACCACAGCGGGAATGCAGGACTTGCTTTGCCCTGCTTGGATCTGGGTCATGGTGCTGGTTGGTGGTTCTTGGGGGAGGGGGAGCACTGCTGTGGCACAGTTTGCAGTGACAGTGGAGTAGAAGTAGCTGTGAAAACAGTAGCGCAATGCCCCTGAAGCTTGGGATAAAGCACTCTCCACTCTAAAAGCAGTCATATCTTGAAAAAAGCTCAAGGGTCAAGTAGTTGTCTGGGAACATGATCAGGCAGTGTAAAAGGACTCAGACTCAGACTACAGAATCTTTTTTTGGTGACAAAGAAGATCAAAACATATAGCCAGAATAAGTCAACAAAGTGAAAGAGCCTACATCAAAAGCCTCAAAGAAAAATATGAATTGGTCTCAGGCCATGGAAGAGCTCAGAAAGGATTTGGAAAAGCAACTAAGAGAAATAGGGGGAAAAGTGGGAAGAGAAATGAGAGGGATACAAGAAAACCATGAAAAACAACTCAATAACTTGCTCTCTGAAGAAAATACTGAAGAAAATGACACCTTAAAGAACAGACTAACTCAAATGGCAAAAGAGCTCCAAAAAGCCAATGAGGAGAAGAATTCCTTGAAAAGCAGAATTAGCCAAATGGAAAAGAAGGTCCAAAAGACCACTGAAGAAAATACCAACTTAAAAATTAGATTGGAACAAGTGGAAGCTAGTGACTTTATGAGAAATCAAGATATTATTAAACAGAAACAAAAGGATGGAAAAATGGAAGACAATGTGAAATATCTCATTGGAAAAACCACTGACCTAGAAAATAGATTCAGGAGAGATAATTTAAAAATTATTGGACTACCTGAAAGCCATGATCAAAAAAAGAGCCTAGACATCATTTTTCAAGAAATTATCAAGGAAAACTGCCCTGATATTCTAGAACTGGAGGGTAAAATAGAAAATGAAAGAATCCACCCATTGCCTCTCGAAAAAGATCCCAAAAAGAAAACTCCTAGGAAGATTGTCACCAAATTCCAGAATTCCCAGGTCAAGGAGAAAATAATGCAAGCAGCCAGAAAGAAACAATTCAAGTACTGTGGAAACACAATCAGGATAACACAAGATCTAGCAGCTTTACATTAAGGGATCAAAGGGCTTGGAATATGATGTTCTGGAGATCAATGGAGCTAAGATTAAAACCAAGAATCACCTACCCAGCAAAACTGAGTATAATGCTCCAAGGCAAAATATGGATTTTCAATAAAATAGAGGACTTTCAAGCTTTCTCAGTGAAAAGACCAGAGCTGAATAGAAAATCTGACTTTCCAAAACAAGAATCAAGAGAAGCATGAAAAGGTAAACGAGAAAGAGAAATCATAAGGGACTTACTAAAGTTGAACTGTTTTTTTTACATTCCTACATGGAAAGATGATGTGTGGAATTCATGACACCTTTCTCAGTATTAGGGTAGCTGAAGGGAATATACATATATATAGACAGAGGGCACAGGATGAGTTGAATATGAAGGGATGATATCTAAGAAAATAAAATAAATTTAAGGAATGAGAGAAGAATATATTGAGAGAGGGAGAAAGGGAGAGATAGAATGGGGTAAATTATCTCACATAAAAGTGGCAAGAAAAAGCAGTTCTGTTGGAAGGGAAGAGGGGGCAGGTTAGGGGGAATGAGTGAATCTTGGTCTCATCAGATTTGACCTGAGAAGCCAATAACATACACACTCAATCGGGTATCTTACCCCACAGGAAAGTAGGGTGAAGGGGATAAAAAAAGGGGGATGATAGAAGGGAGGGCAGATAGAGGGAGGAGGTAATCAAAAGCAAACATTTTTGAAAAGGGACAGGGTCAAGGGAGAAAATTGAATAAAGGGGGAGAGGATAGGTTGGAGGGAAATGTAGTTAATCTTTCACAACGTGAGTATTGTGGAAGTGTTTCAGATAATGATACATGTGTGGCCTATGTTGAATTGCTTGCCTTCTTAGGGAGAGTGGGTGGGGAGAGAAGAGGGGAGAGAATTTGGAACTCAAAGTTCTAAAAGCACACGCTCATAAAAAAAATTGGTTTGCATGCAACTGAGAAATAAGATATATAGGGAATGGGGCATAGAAATCTATCCTGCCCTACAAGAAAGTAAGGGGAAAGGGAATGGGGTGGGGTATTGGGGTGACAGAAGGGAGGGCTGACCAGGGAATGGGGCAATCCGAATATATGCCATCTTGGAGTGGGGGGAGGGTAGAAATGGGGAGAAAATCTGTAACTCAAAATCTTGTGGAAATCAATGTTGAAAACTAAAATAATTGCTAAGAGAAAAAAAAAGAAATAAAAAAAGAAAAGAATCAATCAACAAGCATTTAGTTAGGACCTGTCATGTACCAGACACTATGCTAAGCACTGGGAACACAAATATAATAAATTAAACAATCTGTACTTGCAAGTAGCTTCCATTCGAAAGAGATGGGGAGAGAACAAAGTTCAAATTATCAGACCCAGAAGAGTGACATGCTCAAGTCAAAAATTACTGTTAAAAGTGATTACTGCTGCAATGTAAAACATCAATGAAGAATTAAAGAAAATGTGAGAGGAGCCATAGTGCTCAAAAGTATGTTAATGTCCCAATTTCCAAAAAAAGGAATATTGAATCTGTAAACTACGGGTCAGGCAGCTTGACTTCAATTCCAGGGAAGATTCGAGCAGGTATTATTACAGGGTTACCTGATGAAAACTGAAAAAGGGAAGCAGTAATAATCAAAACCACCACAGCTTCATCAAAAACAAGCCATGCCAGACAAATCTCATTTCTTTTTTGAATAAGTTTAATAGACTGATAGAGTTCAGCAAAATATTTGATAAAGTTTTTCATTTTATTCTTATGATTAAGATGGTGAGACACAGGTAAGGCAGTAGCATATTTAATTATATTTGTACATTTTTGAACTGCTACACCAAGGAATGACCATTAATGTGTCAAAATAAAGTAGTCTCAAGTGGAGTGTTTCAAGAATCTGTCCTTGGTCTTGTACTACCAACATTTTATCAATGACTTAAAGGCACAGATAGTTATCAAATATGCAGATGACACAAGGAAGGGACAAAAAGACTGTGTTGGATGATAAAATCAATGTCCAAAAAGATCTTAAAAGACTGGAACATTGGGTTGAATCTAATAAGATAATATCCAATAAGGATAAATATAAAATCTCACAATTGGCTTCAAAAATTTACTTCACAAATACAAGCCAGAGGAAGGATTGAGAGATTATAGTTTACCTGAAAAGATCAGGGCATTTTTTTGAACTATAATCTTAATATGAATTAACATTGAAATACAGAAGCAAAAAACTTAATGTAACTTTAGGCTGCATTAAGAGAGGCATTATCATAGTGTTGCTGTATTCCCTCTCCTCTCATCAGAAAAGAAATGGAGAGAATGACAAATTAAAACAACTCTGAGGTGCCACCTCATACCCACCAGATTGGCTAATATGACAAAAAAGGAAAATTATAAATGTTGGAGGGGATATGGGAAAACTGGGACATTATTGCACTTCTGGTAGAGTTGTAAACTGATCCAACCATTCTGGAGAATAATTGGAACTATGCCTAAAGGCCTAGACTATTGTGCATACCCACTGATCCAACAATACCACTGCTAGGTCTATATCCTGAAGAGATCCAAAAAAGGGAAAAGGAACTATTTATAAAAACATAGGAGCTCTTTTGGGGGGGGGGGCTAAGAATTGGAAATTGAAGGGGTACCCTTCAATTGAGAAATGGCTGAATAAGTTATGGTATATGATTGTGATGGAATATGTAAACTATAAGAAATGGCAAACAGGAAAGACTTAACAAGAATTGAGGCACAGTGATGTGAGTAGAACCAGAAGAATGTTGTATATAGTAACAATATGTACAATGAAGAAAAGTTAATGATTTAGCTATTCTCAGCAATACTATGATCCAAGACAATCCCAAAGGCCTCATGGTGAAGCATGTTATCCATCTCCAGAAAAAGAACTGATATTAGCTGAATATGGACAGAAGCATGCTGTTTTTCACTTTCTTTTATTGTGTTTTTTTTTTAATTCGAGTCTTCTTGGACAAAATGAGTAATATGGAAATTTTTTACATAATTACACATGTATAACCTATATCTGTTTGCTTACTGTGTCAGGGAGGGGGAAAGGGAAATAGGAAGAGAGGGATAGAATTTGGAAATCAAAGCTAAAAAAAAAAACCCAAATGTGAAAAAACTGTTTTAACATAAAATAAACAAAAAAAGAAAAACAAAGATGCCAAATATGAAAGAAAAGAAATGGAGTACTGTGTTTAATTTTGAGTGATATATATGTATACACACACACACACACACACACACACACACACACACACACACACAAGGAATACCATTGATGAGATGGAGAGTGTCAAGAAGTAGGCAACCAGGGTCATAAGGAGTATGAGGGCAAGTAAGTAAAGGGCAGCTACGTTGCACAATGAATAGTGCCAGGTATGGAGTCAGGAAGACTTATCTTCCTTTGTTCAAATCTGACCTCAGACACTTACTGGCTGTGCGACGCTGGGCAAGTCACTTTACCCTGTTTGCCTCAGTTTCCTCATCTGACAAACCCCTCCAGTATCCTTGCCAAGAAAAGGTCACAAAAAGTGGGATACAACTGAAAAACAACTGGAACACCATCACCACACAAAAAAAGGCTGATATAGGGAGAAGAGAGGGCCTACAGAGGAGCTTAACAGATAGAGGCAAACAGGGTGAAGTGACTTGCCCAGGTCCACAGCTAGTGTCTGATGCTGGATTTGAACTCAAGAAGAAGAGTCTTCCTGCCTCCAGGCCCAGCACTCTATCTACTGTGCCCAGCATAATTCTGAGCTACTACTATAATTGTTGCATTCCAACAATCCGTCTCTATAAAGGCGCTATGCCTGTCTCAAATTATCCCACTAAAGGCACTATTCTGGTCTCAAATTATCTGCCTACAAGATTCACCAAACCATCACTGCAACTTTGAACTCTATTTCTCTCTACTCCAAACTCCCAATATACTTCATTTTCAAGCAAATAAGCATCAATTATGGAGAAAGTATAATTTAAATGGTTTATTTAAAACAATACAAGTAAAGAACACTTCAATAATGCTACCTTCCGAATAACAATAAGAAGGCATTAACAGTCAGATGCACTGGTACTTACTGTTCAATGCGTGGTGACAGGTATAATTTTGGGAACACCTGAGTAGCTTCTGTGTCCTCAAAACTGACTGAAAGGAGAGCCACATCTTCTCCTGGATCTTCATTTGCATCCTTAAATAAAAAGAAATGGAATAACCTTTGGTTGTTGCTCTTATAATATCTAATTGCTGATAATCTTACATCATATTTTACTGAGATAAGGCCATTTGACATGAGCATCTTCCTTTCCATCTTCTAAACATAACTTTGCTCATACAACTTACCCTTTCATCCTTCTCTACAGTGACACAGGAGATGCACTCTTCCCTTTCTAAAATTAAATGCTTCACCCATTCAATTCAATAAGCATTTATACATGCTCTATGTTCTTTCCTTTCCTGTATCTTGAGAAATATGGGTTTTGCATATTAAATTCTTTCCTTTCTAATATATCTTACTGGACAAATACTTATGGCTACTCTGTGCCACACAAAGGAGATATAAACATGTTGCAATCCCACTTGTGCTCAAGGATATTCGGGTATACTAGAGGGAACAAGCAAAGAGTTAAGCAGAATTCCAGGCATTTTCACTAGTTGTTCTTCATGACTGGAATACTCTCATTCCTTATTTCTGCCTAGGGCTTCGATGACTTCCTTCAAATCCCTGCTAAAATCCCATCATTTATAGGAAACCCTGCTTGATTCTTTTAATTCTATGGTCTTCCCTCTATTGATTATTTTTGATTTATCTGGTATCTAACTTGTTTTTGCATAGTTGTTTGCTTGGTGCTTCCTCCATTAGACAGGGGGCTCCTTGTGGGCAGGGACTGCTTTTTGCCTTTCTTGGCTTAGCACAATGCCTGGCACTGAATAGGTGGTTAATAAATGTTTACTGACTAACTACAATACAAAGTAGCTTTCAACTGGAATGTAAAGGATATTAAGGAGAATATGTGAATTAAGGTGGTGAAATGAATCCTGATTACAGAAATCCTCGAGAGCCAGGTTAAGGAGTATTTTATTCAACAAGAAATAGGGGGACCCCACCCCCAACCAATCTTGGCTTTTTCACTGTTTCTTTTACCTCTCTATCCATTTATGCATTTTGAGAAAAAAGCAAAATAATCAACTTTACTGAACATCTTGCTACTTCTTCTAACAAAGTTAAATGTCTCAAGTAAGTGGTCACTAGTAACCAATTCTAACTGCTCATCACTTATTTCTCCCATGCCCTTGCAATCTTAGTTTTCCTCTTTATTCAGTATTCAAAGTAGTCCTTCTAAGATCTCATGGTGGCCAAATCCAGTGATTTTATCAGTGTTTAACTGTGTTTCATTTAATTCCACAGTGGCTGCAGCATGGTTAGCAGGAGCAGGAGTCCAGAGATTATGCTCAAGTGTCTGATCTGCTACTTATTTGTTGTTTGATTGTGGAGAAGTCAATTAACCTCCATGGATTTCACCCACTAAATTGGAAAGGAGGTAGAAGATTGACTAGATCATTTCTAAAATACCTTTTAATTCTAAGACTGTAAAAGTACTCTTCTCCTTTCCAAAACTCAACTTTACTGAGTTCTATGATACTATATTTACTTAAATTTACCTCATTTTTCCTACTACTCATTTATTCATTAATTTGTCAACCCAAATTTCTCTTCCGTTTGATAGATAATGATATTCCTTCATAATACTTCTCAGACTGAACCCTTCCTCTTAACCTCCATGGCTAATACAAACGTTCCTTTTAATATTTTTAATTTATAAGCAAGATAACCACATAAAATAAGGCTGAGTCAATACCATTTCTAGGGCTGTATCCCAAAGAAATCACACAAGTGGGAAAAGAACCCGTATGTATAAAAATATTTATAGCAGCTCTTTATGTGGTAGCAAAGAACTGGAAATCAAGGGGATGCCCATCAATTGGGGAATGGCTAAAGAAGTTGTGGTATATGAATGTAATGGAATAATATTGTGCTATAGGAAATGAGGAGCAGACAGACTTCACAATAACCTGGGGAGACTTACATGATCTGATGCTGAGTGAGGGGAGAAGAATCAGGAGAACATTATACACAATTACAGACACATGGTATCTGTGATGACTAACTTTGATAGACTTGGCTCTTCTCAGCAATGCAAGGTTTTAAGACAGCTCCAAAAGACTCATGATGGAAAAAGCTATCCACCTCCAGAGAAAGAATTATAGAATCTGAATGCAGATTGAAGCAAATTATTTGCTCTTTTTTTTTTCCTTTCTGGTTTTGTTTATTCTTTCTCATGGTTCATTCCATTGGTTATAATTATTCTTTACAACTTGACTATTGTGTAAATAAGTTTAATGTGAAGGTATATATGTAGAACCTATACCGGATTACATGCCATCTTGGGGGAGGAGGAAGGAGAAGAAGGGGGAGAAAATTTGGAGCTCAAAAACTTGTGGAACTGAGTGTTGTAAACAAAAAATAAAAAATAAATTTAAAAACAAAACAAAACAAAATATTGCAATTACCTAGTGCATAATTGTAAAATGGTATATTTTTATTTCAAGGTACTAATATATAAAACATAAAATAAAAAAATAAAACAAGGCTAAGTATAGAGACTTTAGGGATACCATCAAATAAAATAAACCTACCACACGGTATTGCTAAAAGAAAGGACTGATGATAAAATTCCCTCTCTCAAGAACCATCAGGAGCTCCCTATTGCCTATAGAATAAAATACAAACTCCTCAGTTTGGCATTTAAAGTTCTTTTCCCTCTTTGACATGTATGCTACTATGGAAGGAAAGGGAAAAGAATAAGCATTTATATAGGACCACTATGTGCCAGTCATTGTGCTGTCTTTTTTTAAATAAAATGTTATTTCATTTGATTCTCACATTTTACAATGTTAGCCTAATAACTACCTAGAGTGATAGGTTAATAACTAGTAGATGAAGGAAATGGAATGGGCATAATTTGCCGAGATTTTAGCAAAGTTTAAAGGTTTTGGAGAAGATGGAAATATGTGGACTATAGAATTGTCTGATCATATGGATTCAAAATTAGCTGAATAGATATACTCAACAAGTAGTTATTAATGGTTCAATGTTATCCTGGAAGGAGGTGTCCAGTGAGGTATCACAGAGACTTTTTGGCTATCTCCTGTTAAATTTTTTTTTTAAACAACAACTTAGTTAAAGGTTTAGGATTATACGCTCATCAAACCAGCAGATGACATAAACCTGAGAGGGATAACTAAAACACCAAGTGATAGAAACAAAAAAGATTTTGACAGGCTGGAGCACTGGGTGGAGTTTAAGAGGATTAAATTCAACAGGAAGAAATGTAAAGTCTTTCATTTGGGTACCAAAAGTAAAATTTACCAGCACAAGATTGGGGAAATAGTTGAGACAGGAGATGTTTTGAAAGAGATTTAAGGCTATTAGTGAACTGTATATTGACTATTGGTCAGTAGAGTGATGTGGTAGCCAAAAAATATCTAATGTAATTTTGTGTTGCATTAAGGGGCACAGCTTCCAGGAATAGGGACATGGTGGTCTCACTGCACTCTTCCCTGGTCAGACTTAATCTGGAAAACTGGGTTCCATTCTTGGTATCACAGTTTAAGAAGGACACTGATAAGGATGAAGAGTATGCACAGGAAGGCAACCTGGATGAAGGGTCTGGAATCCATATCATATGAGGATCAGTTGATAAAACTGAGAATATTTATTTAGTTTGGAGAAAAAAAATGCTCAAAGAAGATATAATAACTGTGTTTAAGTATTTCAAGTTCAGTCATGTTAGGGAGAGATTAAAATTGTTCTATCTGGCTCCAGAGGACAAACCAGGAGTAACAGTGAAAACTGAAACAGGTAAATTTAAACTAGATATCAGGAAAAACTTCCTAACATATCATCCAAAAGCAGAATAGACTATCTTGAGAGGTTCCTTCTCATTAGAGGTCTTTAAACAGTTGCCAGATAATACCTCATCAATTACGTTATAGTACTATTCTTTTCATTGACAGACTGGATTAGATGTCTGCTTTGGTCACTTTCAACAATGCAATTCTACAGTCCAGCCATACCGCCCATCTTGATGTTTCTCACATATGATACACCTTATCTCCCACCTCCATGTCTTTTCATTGACTATTCCCCATCGCTGGAATGCACTCGTTTCTCACCCTCACCACTTAGAACCACTATTGTTCTTCAAAGCTCAACTCAAGGGTTATCTTCTACATGAGATTGTTCTCATTTCAACACCTCCCCCCTCCCCCCAATTACATGATGTCTTCTCTCATAGAATGTTAAGTTCCTGGAGGGCAGAGATGCTTTCTTTTTTGTCTTTATATCCTCAGTGCCTAGCACATTGCTTGGCACATAAAAGGCCTTAATAAATATTTGTTTCTTAGTTACTCCTCATTCAAGCCAAACTGGAACACCTGTTCTTCCTCTTTCAGGACATTCAGTTACCTGACTGTGCCCTTGCACAGGCTGTCTACCATGCCTGCAGTGTTTTCCCTATCTCCAGCTCACAGAATACCTAGTTTCCTTTAGGATGCTACACACTCCACACCAAACCCCTTAGTGGTAAAGGTTCTAAAGTTATTCTAAAGCTAGGGTCCATAGACCTCCAATAGGTCATGGAAAGACTGGGGGAAAGGGAACGGGGTGGGAAGTCTATGAATTTGGATGGGAAAAAACAGTTATTTTCACTAAAAGTTTGGTTGAAATTTGGCATTTTCTTCTATTACTTAAAAATATTACTCTGAGATAGGCTTCATTAAACTGCCAAAAGGGTCAATGATACAGAAAAGGTCATCTTTTACTTTAATGCTTCTATATGCCATGTGTCTATATGCCACATTATATTATAATCAAGCTTTTCTAATCTCCCCAATTATTAGTGTTCTTTTTCCGAATTCCAAGATACTTTGAATTTTCCATACATATGTGCGTGTACATATATATATGTATATATATATATATATATATATATACATATATACACTCATTACGTGTGTGTGTGTGTGTGTGTATTTGTATTTACTTATTAGTATAGATGTTGTTTCCCTACACCCCCAACCCTCTCAATGTAACCTTCTTGAGGGCAAAGACTACTTTAGTTTTGTTTTTGTATTTCCTGCATTTAGCACAGTGCCTGGCCTAAAAGAGGCATTTAATAAATAAATTTTGTTGAATATATCTGACAGCTCTTTAGAATAATTAGTTATAATTATAGAATAATTAGTAGAAAATAGTAAGTAAGCAATTCACATAAAATGACTGCAATGTGTTACTTTTCCATGGCTAAATCAAGTTTTTATTGTTTTTCTTTCTTTGGTTACCTTTCCTGTATCTAAAACAGTATCAGTGGTGAAAGTTTTCTCTGGAGTCTGCAAAGTTTTGTCCTTCCATATCCCAACCTCACTTTCTCTCACATTAAAAGAAAAAGTCTTATATCTGACTCTCCATCTAAGTGCACTTCTGCCTCTGCAGGGTTGAGATTCTCTTGCGTTCTTTCTTTCTCATGGCCCATTCTCATTTGAAGTTTTATTAAGCATCACACTTAGCTAATCACTGGAAACCATACCTGAAAAAGGAAAGGATTCTTTTTGGAATACTAAAAGCCTATAGGCAGTAAAAATGATGGGAAAAAGATGTAATGTCCTTTGATAGAAAGAGCACTGGATTTAGGGTCAAGATATCGAAGTCTAAATCCTAATTCTGACATTTACTTGAATGTCTAGGGGGTGAATAGCAAGAAGGCCAGTGTCTGTGGATCAAACAGTAAGTTGGGGCGGGGGGAGTGACAGGGTATAGGGAAAATGGGGAGGAGAAGAGGTGGTAAAATATAAGAAGAATGGAGCAGTAGGAAGGCGATAAGTTATGGAAAGATTTAAAAGCCAAACAGAGTTTATGTTTGATCCTGGAGGTGATAGAGAGCCACTGGAATTTACTGAGTGGGAGAGGGAGAAGGGTGACAAGGTCAGACTTAATGCTTTAGGAAGATCACTTTGACAACAAAGTGGAAGAGTGACTGAATGGGGAGAGACTTGAGGTAGGGAGACTAACTAGAAGGCTGCTGCAATAGTTCAGGCCTGAGATAATAAATGCCTACACCAGAGTGGTAATAGTGTCAGAGGTAAGAAGAAGGAGCATAGGAGAGATGTTACAAAGGTAGAATCAAGAGAATTTAACAACTGATTGGATATGGGCACGAGAGAGGAGTCAATAATAACACCTGCAAGGCTGGGTTACTGAGATGGTGTCAGTACCCTCAACAATATTAAGGAAGTTAGGAAGACACCAGGGTTTGGGGAGAAAGATAAGAAATTCAGTATTGGACACAATGAGTTTAAGATGTCTTTGAGACATCCAGTTTGAAATGTCCAAGAGGCAGTTAGAGATAGGAGACTGGAGGTCAGAAGAGATGTTAGGGATAGGTAAATAGATTTGAGAATCATTAGCAGAGAGATGGAGGATAGTTGAATCAATGGGAGCCAATGAGATCACCAAGGGAAACAGAATAGAGGCAGAAGAAAAGAGGGCCCAGTAGAGAGCCCTGGAGGATACCCATGGTTGGCAGATGTGATTTAAATGAAAATTCAGAGAAGGAGACTGAGAGGGAGTGATAAGATAGATAGGAAAAGAGCCAGGAGACAGCAATGTCACAAAAAACTAGATGGAAGAATATCAAGGAAAAAAGAGTGATCACCAATGTCAAAGGCTACAGAGAAGTCAAAAAGGATGAGGATTGAGAAAAGACCACTAGATTTGGTGATTAAAAGTTCAATGGTAACTTTAGAGAAAGGAATTATTCAAAAGCATTATTCCTGAATTTATAAAATAATTTAAAACTAAAGTACAAGTTTAATTTAGAAAACATCCGCTTACACTTATAAATCACTAGAACTTGAGTTTCAAAACCAAGGTTCAAAACTTAGGCAAAAATGGCCTTATTTGCATTTGGGCTGGACAGTTTTGTCCACATTGTCATTCATCCACTTGGATGAGCAGAGAGTCATTAATTACAATCCTTGTGGTAAAATGGAGAACCATTGGCTCTACTACCTGCTACAGTGCCCTCCAGACCCCCAGTCGCTGCTTTAGACCTAACAAAGAGCCCTAAAGAATGTGAGTTCCTGCCATCCAACCTGTGGCAGAAACGAAACCCTACAAGTGGTTATCTCACACAATTATAAAGTAAGCTCCTTCAGAAGAGGAACTCTCTTGATTTCTATTTGCATTCCCAGCATAAAACACAGTACCTGACACATAGTAAGTGCTTGAAATTTTATCATTCGTTCATTAATAATTGGCTGACAGTGATTTTCATATATTTTCTCATGAAGACTGCATTATTTGCTAATAGTCAAGGTTGTATACCATGAATGTAATTCACAAAACTTGAAAATGTTCATTGCACTTTTACAGACTATGAAAAATACATTAAAAATACTTCATCAAGATCTGGAGACAGTCTATATTTACTATACTATTACCACAGTATACCTTTTCATGATATTTACTTTTTTTCCCTTTTCTAACAAATTCTCTTTTCTCAAGGCAAAGAATTTTAGAAAAGGCATTATACACCATTTCTAAGCAACTGAAATGACCCTAGTTTCCATATTAAGTATTCTTCATCTGGTATTCTGAAAAGAATAAATGTTATTAATTCAACTGTGAAAATAGTGATTTCCAGGATATTGCTAGCTACTTTAATATGTTTTATTCTGATTGGTTTAGTAGATAAGTTCTCGTTGAGTTGGCATTGATTCTCAACGGATACATTAAGTTTGACTACAGTACTTTTAAATAAGTTAAGAGAGCTGCAAAAAGATGCATCTATAAAATATTATTTTCCAGTTTCTGGGACTCTTACTGTATTGCACATTTTCTTCTTTCCATGAGGAAAATGATAAAAGCTCCTGTTCTTATGGTTCTCAGAACCTAACATTATATATGATTATTGTAACCACTAATGGTAGAATTTGCGGAAGAAAAGAGGACTTTTAAAAATGTACATGTCTGGATTTTCAGAACTATGCAATCTAAATCATTTGAAATTGCAACAGATAAAATTGGGCCAAAGCAAAGAGACCTGTGGGGCTGGATTTTAAAGGATTTTTTTTTCCTTTTTGCAAAATAGTGCTAAGCAGGAACACATTTGCAGGGTTATTTATAATGAACCAATGATTAATCACCCTAATGCTCTGCTCTAACTCCAGAGAAGTGTATATAAAACTGAGAACTTCTGTTACATACAGCCTTTAAAAATGCATATTAAATTTACCAATAATATCAAAACTGCCTAGCTTTTCTGTGTCCCTTTCTGAACTTCTTTGTATTTTCTTTTGTATATTTTTAAAATGTTTCACTGATGCTCTTTTCTTTTTGTACATCACTCTAATTATCCACCAATCCCCTGTGAATCCCCCATAGAAGCCTTCCCTTGTAATGTCTAGTTAAGCAAAACAAATCAATATACCAGCTATGTTGGAAATCTGAAGTCTCACTCTGCACCTCTATTCAATCACATTCCTGCCAAGAGGTGGGAATCATGATTCATCATCAGCCTTCAGAAGCTATAACTGATCACTATACAGATCAGAGATCTGAAGTATTTTGGGGTTATTTTCCCTCGTATTATTGTCACCATCCTGAATCCAACTGATAAGTCTCTCTGACTTGGCTTGACTAGTCCTCAACAGACCCACAAAGACAAAAGTTTCATCAGGCTCAAAACCCAATACCTCTGCAACTTGGTAGTACCTACTGGACCTTTTGTTCTACTGTCATGGCTTTCAAAATCCCAGATTCAAGTACCAGACTAGGAACTGATTGGAGATTCCGACCTAATATTTTGTTTACCCAACCAAGTAAATCTTTTATTACTTCAAATGAAGAGTTGAACTAACCTTTAATCTTAGGAACCAGATGACCAACAAAAGCACAATTTATTACTACTCTCAAAGTAAGGAAAAAATCCACGTGGCATGCCAATAACATGTAAGCAGATAGCAGATATTAAGAAAAGAGATCGATAGACTGAGAAAAGAAGTGTAAGCACAGGTATAATCTACTAGTTGTCAGAAAGCCTAGGGCACTGGAAAGAATACTAGATTTGTAGAGGACCTAGGTTCAAATGTTGATTCTTTTACTTATCACCTATCTAATCCCAAACAAATGACTTAAGCCATATAGGCCTCAATTTCCTCACTGGGATTCCTATCATAAAGTTTTCCCACAGTGACCAGCAAACAAAAGTATTCCAGGTCTCTAGGGAAGGTATGTTTCTCAATGTAAACTAACACACTGATTGGAATTTTGGTATATAAATCAGTCTCATGAGTTTGGTTAGCATAAAGAAAATCTACTGAGGGCATGATAACCTCTGAGTCCAATTGCTCCTGAGCGAACTTATTGGTTAGTGATTTTCTAAATTTAATGACTGAACTACAAAGTAAACAACTAAGTTATCAGCAGCTAGGTGATGCAGAGGATAGAGTAATCTGGCCTTAGACACTTTCTAGCTGGCCAAGTCACTTAACTCTATTTGACTCAGTTCCTCATCTGTAAAATGAGCTGGAGAAGGAATGGCAAACCACTCTTTTTCTTTACCAAGAAAACCTCAAATGGGTCATGAAGAGTGGGACACAGATGAAATAACTGAATAGAAACAATTTTCTGGAGTGCTTATTGGTCATAGTGAAACAACAATATACTCTGAGGGGAATGTGGACACCTAGTATTGATGGGAACACTGGACACTAAGATTGAACGGAAGACTCTTCTAAGGCCTAGAGGTTTCTTCCTTGGAATAGAGCAACAATTATGTAGCTGACTACTCTTAGCATACTGACAAGTGATTAAGTCCTCAGGTGAACATCTAAGAATAGAAAGTCCTAGACAACATTTAAATGTTTTTGTACAATCATTTTGGAAAGCCATTTGAAAATATGTAAATAAAATGATGCCATTTGAACCTAAAAGTTCATTATTGGGCCATTAATTAACCCAAGGAAGTTATTGATAAAAAAAAGTCTCCATAGACATCAAAATATTTTTAGCAGAACTTTTTGTGATAGCTAAGAACTGGAAGCAAACTAGATGTTCATCAACTGAGGAACAGCTAAATAAATTGTTGTATGTGAATATACTGAGCTATAAGAAATGATATGTGTGGGTGGAGCCAAGATGGCAGCTGGAAAGCAGGGATTTCCTTAAGCTCTCTCCCAAATCCCTCCAAACACCTGAAAAATGGCTCTGAACAAATTCTAGTACTGCAGAATCCATGAAATAGCAGAGGGAAACAGGTCTCCAGCCCAGGAGAGCCTGGATGGTCGCCGGGAAGGGTCTATCGCATGGTGCTGGGAGCAGAGCACAGCCCAGCGTGGGCCACACCAGGACAAACCAAACCCAAAGTCAGCCAGCCAGAACAGACCTTGGGGCCATGAATCAGGGAGCTGTGGCAGTTACCAGACTTCTCAACCCACAAACGCCAAAGAGCAGGTTAGAGGGAAACTGTGGAATCGAGTTCAGAGAGGTCTAATCACTAGCGTTGGGGGTGGCGGAGGTGGTGCAGTGGTGGTGGTGACAGCAGCAGTAAACTCCTGAGGCTGCTTCCACAGCTACAATGTTAGCTGTTCCTGAGTCTCAGGCTCTTATGGTTGGAGGAATCTAGCCGTGGATCAGAGTGGGAGTGCAAGGAGCACTTTGTGGGCACAAAGACAGACTCTCTTGCAGTGCCCTGCTTGGATTTGGACTGCGATCATGGTGGTGGTTCTTGGGGGAGGATGAGCGCTGCAGTGACAGAGCCTGGGGTGATGGTGGGGTGAAAGTAGCTCTGAAAACAGCAGTGTTTGGACCCTAAAGCTTGGGACAAAGTACTCTCTACTCTATAAGCAGTCATATCCTGACAAAAAACTCAAGGGTCAAGTAGTTGGCTGAGAACACGAACAGGCAGCGAAAACAAACTCAGACTCCAAGGCAGACTCAAACTCAAACTCTAGATTCCTTTTTTGGTGACAAAGAAGATCTAAACATGCAGCCAGAAGAAGTCAACAAAGTCAAAGAGCCTACATCAAAACCCTCCATGAAAAATATGAATTGGTCTCAGGTCATGCAACAGCTCAAAAAGGATTTGGAAAAGTAAGTAAGAGAAGTAGAGGAAAAATAGAGAAGAGAAATGAGAGAGATGCATTAGAAAACCATGAAAAACAAGTTAACGACTTGCTAAAGGATACCCAAAAAATACTGAAGAAAATAACACCCTAAAGAATAGACTAACCAAAATGGCAAAAGAGCTCCAAAAAACCAGTGAGGAGAAGAATGCCTGGAAAGGCAGAAAGAGTCAAATGGAAAAGGAGGTCCAAAAGACCACTGAAGAAAATACCAACTTAAAAATCAGATTGGAGCAAGTGGAAGCTAGTGACTTTATGAGAAATCAAGATATTATAAAACAGAAACAAAGGAATGAAAAAATGGAAGACAATGGGAAATATCTCATTGGAAAAACCACTAACATGGAAAACAGATCCAGGAGAGATAATTTTTTTTTTACAGCCTCATCTTTTAATTTAATTTAAATTTATTTATTTAACATATTTAGTTTTCAGCATTGATATTCACAACAGTTTGAATTACAAATTTTCTCCCCATTTTTACCCTCCCCCCCACTCCAAGATGGCATATATTCTGGTTGCCCTGTTCCCCAGTCAGCCCTCCCCTCTGTCACCCCACTCCCCTCTCATCCCCTTTTCCCTTCCTTTCTTGTAGGGCAAGATAAATTTCTACGCCCCATTGCCTGTGTATCTTATTTTTTAGTTGCATGCCAAAAACTCTTTTTTTTAAACATAAGTTTTTAAAACTTTGAGTTCCAAATTCTCTCCCCTCTTCTCTTCCCACCCACCCTCCCTAAGAAGTCGAGCAATTCAACTTACGTCACATGTGTATCATTATGTATAACCCTTCCACAATACTCATGTTGTGAAAGGCTAACTACATCTTGCTCCTTCCCAACCCATCCCGCTTTATTGAATTTTCTCCCTTGACCCTGTCCCCTTTCCAAAGGGTTTGTTTTGATTACCTCCACCCCCATCTGCCCTCCCCTCCATCATCCTCCCCCCCCTTTTTTTTTTTTTATCTTCCTCCCTCTTCTTTCCTGTGGGGTAAGATACCCAACAGAGTATGTATGGTATTCCCTCCTCAGGCCAAATCTGATGAGAGCAAGGTTCACTCATTTCCCCCTCACCTGCCCTCTCCCCTCCTCCCACAGAACTGCTAACTCTTGCCTCCTTTATGCGAGATAATCCACCCCATTCTATCTCTCCCTATCTCCCTCTCTCAGTATGTTGCTCTCTCATTCCTTAATTTCATTTTATTTCTTTTAGATACCTTCCCTTCATCTTCAACTCACCCTGTGTCTGCTCTCTCTTTTACATATATATACATATATATACACATATATATAAATACATACATGTACACATAGATATATACATACATACACATTCACTTATATATATACATAAACATATATATATATATATATATATATGCATATTCCCTTCAGCTACCCTAATACTGAGGTCTCATGAATCATACATGTCATCTTTCCATGTAGGAATGTAAACAAAACAGTTCAACTTTAGTAAGTCCCTTGCAATTTCTGTTTCTTGATTACCTTTTCATGCTTCTCTTGATTCTTGTGTTTGAAAGTCAAATTTTCTATTCAGTTCTGGTCTTTTCACTGAGAAAGCTTGAAAGTCCTCTATTTTATTGAAAATCCATATTTTGCCTTGGAGCATTATACTCAGTTTTGCTGGGTAGGTGATTCGAGGTTTTAATCCTAGCTCCATTGACCTCCGGAATATCGCATTCCAAGCCCTTCGATCTCTTAATGTAGAAGCTGCCAGATCTTGGGTTATTCTGATTGGGTTTCCACAATACTCAAATTGTTTCTTTCTGGCTGCTTGCATTATTTTCTCCTTGATCTAGGAGCTCTGGAATTTGGTGACAATATTCCTAGGAGATTTCTTTTTGGGATCTATTTGAGGAGGCGATCAATGGATTCTTTCAATTTCTATTTTGCCCTGTGGCTCTAGAATATCAGGGCAGTTCTCCTTGATAATTTCTTGAAAGATGATATCTAGGCTCTTTTTCTGATCATGGCTTTCAGGTAGTCCAATAATTTTTAAATTATCTCTCCTGAATCTATTTTCCAGGTCAGTGGTTTTTCCAATGAGATATTTCACATTGTCTTCCACTTTTTCATTCCTTTGGTTCTGTTTTACAATATCCTGATTTCTCATAAAGTCACTAGCTTCTACTTGCTCCAATCTAATTTTTAAAGTAGTATTTTCTTCAGTGGTCTTTTGGACCTCCTTTTCCATTTGGGTAATTCTGCCTTTCAAGGCATTCTTCTCCTCATTGGCTTTTTGGAGCCCTTTTGCCATTTGAGTTAATCTATTTTTTAAGGTGTTGTATTCTTCAGTGTATTTTTCAGTATTTTTTTGGGTCTCATTTAGCAAGTCATTGACTTGTTTTTCATGGTTTTCTCACATCCTTCTCATTTCTCTGCCCAATTTTTCCTCTACTTCTCTAACTTGCTTTTCCAAATCCTTTTTGAGTTCTTCCATGGCCTGGGGCCAGTTCATGTTTTTCTTGGAGGCTTTTGTTGTAGGCTCTATGACTTTGTTGTCTTCTTTAGGCTGTATGTTTTGGTCTTCTTTGTCACCAAAGAAAGAATCCAAAGTCTGAGACTGAATCTGGGCCCGTTTTCACTGCCTGGCCATATTCCCAACCAACTAACTTGACCCTTGAGTTTTTCAGTGGGGTATGACTGCTTGTAGACTAATGAGTTCTATGTTCCACGTTTGGGGGGGAGGTGCCAGCTCTGTCACACCAGCACTACTCCTTCCCCAAGAACCCCCAGCCCGGGCTGGGCTTAGATCTTTAACAGGCTGCGCACTCCTGCTCTGATCCGCCACTTAATTCCTCCCACCAGGTGGGCCTGGGGCCGGAAGCAGCAGCAACTGTAGCTGCCCCACCTCCACTGCTCCCGGGGCTGGAAGCCGAACCGCGAACTCCTTCCACTCCCACAGCTTTTCCCACTAACCTTCTCCGCAGTCTTTGGTGTTTGTGGGTTGAGGGGTCTGGTAACTGCCGCAGCTCACATATTCAGGGCGCTATGGGTCCCATCCACCCGACTCCAAGTTTGGTTGTTCCACGCCGCTCAGGCTGGGCTCTGCTCCACTCCGTTCCCAGCTCCCAGCTCCCAGCTCCGTGTGGGATAGACCTCACCCAGAGACCATCCAGGCTGTCCTGGGCTGGAGCCCTGCTTCCCTCTGCTGTTCCGTGGGTTCTACCATTCTAGAATTGGTTCAGAGCCATTTTTTATAGGTTTTTGGAGGGACTCGGTAAGGAGCTCACACTAGTCCCTGCTTAGCAGCTGCCGTCTTAGCTCCGCCCCCCAGGAGAGATAAGTTAAAAATTATTAGACTACCTGAAAGCCATGATCAAAAAAAGAGCCTAGACATCATCTTTCAAGAAATTATCAAGGAAAACTGCCCTGATATTCTAGAACCAGAGGGCAAAACAGAAACTGAAAGAATCCACTGATCACCTCTCAAAAAAGATCCCCAAAAGAAAACTCCTAGGAATTTTGTTGCCAAATTCCAGAGTTTCCAGGTCAAGGAGAAAATAATGCAAGCAGACAGAAAGAAACAATTTGAATATTGTGGAAACACAATCAGGATAACACAAGATCTAGCAGTTTCTACATTAAGGGATCAAAGGGCTTGGAATATGATATTCTGAAGGTCAAAGGAGCTAGGATTAAAACCAAGAATCACCTGCCCTGCAAAACTGAGTATAATACTCCAGGGCAAAATATGGACTTTCAATAAAATAGAGGACTTTCAAGCTTTCTCAATGAAAAGACCAGAGCTGAATAGAAAATTTGACTTTCAAATACAAGAATCAAGAGAAGCATGAAAAGGTAAACAAGAAAGAGAATTCATAAGGGACTCATTACAATTGAACTGTTATGTTTATATTCCTACATGGAAAGATGATGTGTGGAATTCATGAGACCTTTCTCAGTATTAGGGGAGTTGAAGGGAATATAGACAGAGGGCACAGGATGAGTTGAATATGAAGGGATGATGTCTAAAAAAAATGAAATAAATTTAAGGGGTAAGAGAGGAATATATTGAGAGAAGGAGAAAGGGAGAGATAGAATGGGGTAAATCATCTCCCATAAAAGTGGCAAGAAAAAGCAGTTCTGTGGGAAGGGAAGAGGGGGCAGGTTAGGGGGAATGAGTGAATCTTGCTCTCATCGGATTCAACTTGAGAAGGGAGTAACATACACACTCAACTGGGTATCTTACTCTACAGGAGAGTAAAGGGAAGGGTATAAAAAAGGTGGGGATGATAGAAGGGAGGCAGATGGGGGAGGAGGTAATCAAAAGCAAACACTTTTGAAAAGGGACAGTGTCAAAGGAGAAAACTGAATAAAGGGGGACAGGATAGGACGGAAGGAAACAGTTAGCCTTTTTTTTTGCATACAGCTGGGAAACAAGATATATAGGGAATGGGGCATAGAAATATATCCTGCCCTACAAGAAAATAAGGGGAAAGGGGATGGGGGGGTGGGGTAGGGTGACAGAAGGGAGGGCTGACTGGGAAATTAGGCAATCAGAACATAGGACATCTTGGAATGGGGGGTGGGTAGAAATGGGTCGAAAATTTGTAACTCAAAATCTTGTGGAAATCAATGTTGAAACCCAAAATATTAAATAAAAATGATTAAATTAAAAAAGAAATGATATCTGTGATAAACACAGAGAAACATGGAAAGTTCTATGTGAACCAATGCAGAGTGAAGTCAGTAGAGCCAAGAAAACAGTATCGAAAACCAGTTACAACAATGTAAATACAAAGAACCACATATAAAAAATTAAAGATGGATGTTGCAAAATCATAAAGATCAAGCATGACTCTAATGAAGAAATGTCAGAAGATGCCCCTAATCCAACTCTTTGTGGAAGTGGGAGATACACACATATTAAATACTGAAAACGTTTTCAGATATTTTTTCATTGTATTGATCAGTTGTGCTGATTTTTTCCTTTTCATTTTCTTTCTTTCTTTTCTTTAAAAAATACAATTTACTGTATGTTATGGCTCTCTAGGAGGGGGAAGGATCTTGGGGAAAATTACTATGGAGTAGCGGAGATAGCAAGGTCAGACCTGTACTTTAGGAAGATCAGTTTGGCAGCTAAGTGAAAAGTAGACACGAGGCAGAGAGATCAATCAGAAAGACAACTGCAATAGTATAGTTGTGAGATAAGAGTCTGTACCACAGCAGTTGAGAGATGAGTAGAAAGACGGAGATCAATATAAGAAACAACATGATCTGGCAAAAAATTTGGATGTATGAGCTGAGAGTGAATGAAGATGATACTGGTCTTCATCACTGTTAGATGCCTGGGGAACTGGAGGAATAGAGAAGCTGAGTAAAAGGGAAACCTTTGGAGGAAAGAAAATAAGTTCATTTTTGGACATGCTGAGCTTGAAATAGCTATTAAACATCCAATATGAGATGTCTAATAGGCCAGTGAAGATGTGAAACCAGAGGTCAGGAAGAATAGACCCTAGAAAAGGCATTTGGATTTATTTGTCCTATATTCTCAGAAGTATTTTCCTTAAATCTGCAGTTTTCAATTCCTTCATGTATACCTTCTCTTTTTTTTAGAACCTCAATCATCCCCATCATAATCATCATTAATCACAGAACGTCTATATTCTGTGTTTCTTCTCTGCTTGATGAAGTCATCTTACCTACCTCTTGACAGAGAAAATGGACTCAAGATGTAGAAAAAGACGTACATTTCCAGACTTGACCAATGTGGGGATTTGTTTTCTTTGAGTATATATATTTGTTACAAGATCATTTATGTTCTTCTAGTTTCTTTAGGGGGAGTATGAAAGGGCAAGGAAAAAGAGGTGAAGGAAGGAAGGGAAAATTTTAGACTAAGAATTTTATGTTTTCATAAAAATTAATCGTCTGATTGAGCTAACACTATTTGTAGATTTGCATCATAATGATTTGCATATTGATTTTTGTGTGAAAATTCCTACAAAATAATTCACGTATCTTCTGCACATTTAATAAATTTACATTCCTTTTATAGGTATAACCTGCCAAGACGTATTATTGCCAAAGTTAAAAACTCAAACTCAAATGACTCTAAGAAGATGTATAAAGTACATATCCCTTGTGCCTTTGCATAGGCTGTCATCATGCTTGGACTGTACTCCCTTTTCTTCATATATTAAAATCCTTAACTTCCTTCAAAACTCTACTCAAGGGCCACCCTCTTACATTAGTTATGTTCTCACAGTATCTATCTTCAATCATTGTACTGTCTTTGTATACATTATGTATGTACTTTATGTAAGCTCCTTGAAGACAAGTTCGTTTCTTTTCTGTCTTTGTATCTCCAGTTTCATAACTGACTAATCAGAAGAAGGCTCAGTAAAAGACTCTAGGAAGGCCATTCCAACCAAGGATAAGCCATTACCCAAAAATGCCTAACCAGGTCTAAAACAGCCTGGGAGCTCTACCTCATATATTATTACAATAGAGTGAGTCTTTTTAAAGATGTGAAAAATTGTATTAAGCCAAAGAAGGTTGCAAAATTACAGATCTACAGTTGAACAGAACCGGAGAAGCCACCTAGTCCAACCGCTAGCAGTACAGGTGAGGAAAAAGAAGGCTGGAGAGGCTAAATCACTTGCTTAAGGTCATGGCAAGGTAACCTGGGATGGTTCCATCACTTGCCAACAAAAGCTGATGCTTCCCAGCCTCCTACCTGACTCAGGATAATCCCAAAGAACAAGTATAAAGGAGGGAAGAGGGCATCTTTCCAATCCCTTCTCCTCTTTCATCCTCACACCTCCAAAAGCCAAGAAGTGACCAGACCATTTGGCTAATGAGAAAGCAAACCAATTAAATCACAGTTAACTGTAAATTACACTAATGTCTTTACTTTTATTAATAGATTAAAAGATAATCTTAAGAAAGAAGATCTAAGATGTGAATGTATAAGATAGTATTTCAGATACTGTAGCACTAGTCACAGAGAGATCTTGGGGAAGTAGAACATTTCTTACTGCCCAACAACTACCTACTTTGTCTATTTTCTCTTAAGGGCAGGTGAGTTCCCAATAATAGCCTATCTGTGCACTTTCTTTCTAAGGTAATCATCACCAACTAACATCAAAGGGAAAGTCAAGTATAGGAGCTAATAGTTAGGTGAGCAAATTTTGACTTGACAATTTTTGCAATAACTCTGCTTGCTAGCTAGCTCAAATTGCCAAATATGTTACGGAGTACAATTGCTATTACATATGTGAGGATTAAAAATCATATACAGGAAGATGGCAGCTGGAAAGCAGGGACTAGCGTGAGTTCTCCGCCAAGTCCCTCCAAAAACATATAAAAAATGGCTCTGAACCAATTCTCGAACTGCAGAACCCACAAAATAGCAGAGGGAAGCAGGGCTCCAGCCCAGGACAGCCTGGATGGTTCCTGGGTGAGGTCTTTCGCCCACGGAGCTAGGAGCAGAGCAGAGTGGAGCAGAGCCCAGCGTGGGCCGTGTGGACCAACCAGACCAGGAGCCAGGTAGAGCATGCCCTAGTGCCCTGAATCAGTGAGCTGTGGCAGTTGCCAGACTTCTCAACCCACAAACACCAAAGACAGCAGAGAAGAACTACAGAACGCATAAAATAGCGGAGGGAAGCAGGGCTATAGCCCAGGACAGCCTGGATGGTCTCTGGATATGGTCTATCCTGCACGGAGCTGGAAGCGAAGCGGAGCAGAGCAGAGCCCAACGTGGGCAGTGTGGACCAACCAGATCAGGAGCTGGGTGGAGAGTGCCCTAGCACCCTGAATCAGTGAGCTGCAGGAGTTACCAGACTTCTCAACCCACAAACACCAAAGACAACAGAGAAGGTTAGTGGGAAAAGCTGCTGGGGACAGGGGGATAAACTTCGTAGTTCAGCCAACGCCCCGGGGGCAGCAGAGGTGGGGCAGCTACAGAAGTATAGCTGCAGTTGCTTCCGGCCCCAGGCCCACCTGGTGGGAGGAATTACCTGCTAGATCAGAGCAGGAGTGCAGAGCCTGCTAAAGATCTAAGTTCAGTCCGGGTTGGGGGTTCTTGGAGAAGAAGGACTGCTGGTGTGGCAGAGCTGGCTGTAATAGCTCTCAAATCCACAGCGCATCCCCCCAAGCTTGGAACATAGTACTCTTTACTCTATAAGCAGTCATACCCTGCTGAAAAACTCAAGGGTCAAGTAAGTTGACTGGGAACATGGCCAGGCAGCAAGAACGCACCCAGATTCACTCTCAGACTTTGGAATCTTTCTTTGGTGACAAAGAAGACCAAAACATACAGCCAAAGAAGTCAACAAAGTCAAAGAGCCTACAACAAGAGCCTCCAAGAAAAACATGAACTGGTCTCAGGCCATGGAAGAGCTCAAAAAGGATTTGGAAAAGCAAGTTAGAGAAGTAGAGGAAAAACTGGGAAGAGAAATGAGAAGGATGTGAGAAAACCATGAAAAACAAGTCAATGACTTGCTAAAGGAGACCCAAAAAAATACTGAAAAATACACTGAAGAAAACAACATCGTAAAAAATAGACTAACTCAAATGGCAAAAGAGCTCCAAAAAACCAATGAGGAGAAGATTGCCTTGAAAGGCAGAATTAGCCAAATGGAAAAGGAAGTCCAAAAGACCACTGAAGAAAATACCACCTTAAAAATTAGATTGGAGCAAGTAGAAGCTAGTGACTTTATGAGAAATCAAGATATTATAAAACAGAACCAAAGGAATGAAAAAGTGGAAGACAATGTGAAATATCTCATTGGAAAAACCACTGACCTGGAAAATAGATCCAGGAGAGATAATTTAAAAATTATTGGACTACCTGAAAGCCATGATCAGAAAAAGAGCCTAGATATCATCTTTCAAGAAATTATCAAGGAAAACTGCCCTGATATTCTAGAGCCACAAGACAAAACAGAAATTGAAAGAATCCACCGATCGCCTCCTCAAATAGATCCCAAAAAGAAATCTCCTAGGAATATTGTCACCAAATTCCTGAGTTCCCAGATCAAGGAGAAAATAATGCAAGCAGCCAGAAAGAAACAATTTGAGTATTGTGGAAACACAATCAGAATAACCCAAGATGTAGCAGCTTCTAAATTAAGAGATCGAAGGGCTTGGAATATGATATTCCGGAGGTCAATGGAGCTAGGATTAAAACCAAGATCACCTACCCAGCAAAACTGAGTATAATGCTCCAAGGCAAAATATGGATTTTCAATAAAATAGAGGACTTTGAAGCTTTCTCAATGAAAAGACCAGAGCTGAATAGAAAATTTGACTTTCAAACACAAGAATCAAGAGAAGCATGAAAAGGTAATCAAGAAAAAGAACAAGAAAAAGAAACTGCAAGGGACTTACTAAAGTTGAACTGTTTTGTTTACATTCCTACATGGAAAGATGATGTGTTTGATTCATGAGACCTCAGTATTTGGGTAGCTGAAGGGAATATGCATGCATGCATACATACACACACACACGTATGTGTGTATACATATATGTATATGTGTGTGTGTATGTATATATGTATGTGTGTGTATACATATATATATATATATACACATATATATATAGAAAGAGAGAGAGAGAGAGAAAGACAGAGAGGGAGGACACAGGGTGAGTTGAAGATGAAGGGATGATATCTAAAAGAAATAAAATCAAATTAAGGTATTTGTAATGGGGATAAGCTAGATGCATTCCCAATAAGATCAGGGGTGAAATAAGGATGTCCATCATCACCCCTATTATTCAATTTGGTACTAGAAACGTTAGCTGTAGCAATAAGAGAAGAAAAAGAAATTGAAGGAATTAGAATAGGAAAAGAAGAAACTAAATTATCATTTTTTGCAGATGATATGATGATTTATTTAGGGAATCCTAGAGAATCAAGTAAAAAACTACTTGAAATAATAAACAACTTTAGCAAAGTTGCAGGATATAAAATAAACCCACATAAATCCTCAGCATTCCTATACATTATTGACAAAGCCCAACAGCAAGAGATAGAAAGAGAAATTCCATTCCAAGTTACTGTAGACACTATAAAATATTTGGGAGTCTATTTGACAAGACAAACCCAGGGCCTATATGAACATAACTATGACACACTTTTCACGCGAATAAAATCAGATCTAAATAAATGGAAAAATATCAGTTGCTCATGGTTAGGCCGAGCTAATATAATAAAAATGACAATTTTACCTAAATTAATCTATCTATTCAGTGCCATACCAATCGAACTACCAAAAAATTATTTTACTGAGCTGGACAAAATAATAACAAAATTCATCTGGAAAAACAAGAGGTCTAGAATATCTAGGGTATTAATGAAAAGAAATGCTAGAGAAGGTGGCCTAGCCATACCAGATATTAAACTTTACTACAGAGCAGCAGTCATCAAAACTGCCTGGTACTGGTTAAGAAACAGGGGTATGGATCAGTGGAATAGGATAGGTACACAAGTAGGAGAAATCAACAAGTTTAGTAATCTACTCTTTGATAAACCCAAAAAGGCCAGCTTCTGGGCTAAGAATTCATTATTTCACAAAAACTGTTGGAAAAATTGGAAAATGGTAGGGCAGAAACTGGGCATAGACCAATATTTTACACCATATACCAAAATAAAGTCGAAATGGGTTCATGATTTAGGAGTAAAAGCTGATACTATAAGTAATTTGGGAAAGCAAGGAATAGTCTACTTATCAGATTTATGGAAAAGTAAAGAATTCATGACCCAACAAGAGATAGAGAGCATTACAAAATGCAAAATGGATAATTTTGATTATGTTAAATTGAAAGGTTTTTGTACAAAAAAAGCCAATGCAACAAAAATTAGGAGGGAAGCAGAAAATTGGGAGAAAATCTTTGCAACTAGTATCTCTGATAAAGGCCTCATTTCTAAAATATACAGGAAACTGAGCCAAATATATAGGAACACAAGCCATTCCCCAATTGAGAAATGGTCAAAGGATATGAACAGGCAGTTTTCAGAGGAAGAAATTAAAGATATCTGTAGGCATATGAAAAAATGCTCTGGATCACTACTGATTAGAGAAATGCAAATCAAAACAACTCTTAGATACCACATCTCTCCTGTCAGATTGGCTAAAATAACAAAACAAGAAAATGATAAATGCTGGAAAGGATGTGGGGAAATTGGAACATTGTTACATTGCTGGGGGAGTTGTGAACTGATGCAGTCATTTTGAAGAGCAATTTGGAACTATGCCCAAAGGGCTATAAAAATGTTCATACCCTTTGACCCAGCAATACCACTTCTAGGGTTGTATCCCAAAGAAATCACACAAGCGGGAAAAGGACCCATATGTACAAGGATATTTATAGCGGCTCTTTCTGTGGTAGCCAAGAATTGGAAATCAAAGGGATGCCCATCAATTGGGGAATGGCTGAACAAGCTGTGGTATATGAAGGTAATGGAATACTATTGTGCCATAAGAAATAGGGATAATAGGGACTTCGTAACAACCTGGAAAAACCTACACGACATAATGCTGAGTGAGCGGAGCAGAGCCAGGAGAACATTGTACACAACCACAGATATATGGATTCCATGAGGACCAACCCTGACATACTTCGCTCTTCTCAGCAACGTAAGATGCAAGGACAACTCCAGGGGACTCAAGATGGAGAATGCTATCTTCATCCAGAGAAAGAACTGTGAAGTTTGAATACAGATTGAGGCGCACTACATGCTTGCCTTTTTTGCTTCTCTTTTGTTTTTGTTTTCGGGCTTTTTTGTTTTGTTTTTTTTTTGGTTCTGTCTCTTCTTTCTCATGATTCATTCCATTGGTCATAATTCTTCTCCACAACTTGACTAGTGTATAAATTAATTCAATGTGAAGTTACACATGGTAGTTATATGAGACTCCAGGCCGTCTTGGGGAGGGAGGGAGGAGGGAGGGGAGAAAATCTGGAACTCAAAATTATGTAGAACCATGTGTGGTAAACTAAAAATAAATAAACAAATTTAAAAAAATCAAATTAAGGGATGAGAGAGGAATATATTGAGAGAGGGAGATAGGGAGAGATAGAATGGGGTAAATTATCTCACATAAAAGTGGCAAGAAAAAGCGGTTCTGTAGGAAGGGAAGAGAAGGCAGGTGAGGGGGAATGAGTGAATCTTGCTCTCATCAGATTTGACCTGAGGAGGGAATACCATATGCACTCAATTGGGCATCTTACCCCACAGGAAAGAAGGAGGAAGAAGATAAAAAAAGGGGGGATGATAGAAGGGAGGGCAGATGAGGAAGGAGGTAATCAAAAACAAACACTTTCGAAAAGGGACAGGGTCAAGGGAGAAAACTGGATAAAGGGGGATAGGTTAGGAAGGAGCAAAATATACTTAGTCTTTCACAACATGAGTATTGTGGAAGGGTTATACATAATGATACGCATGTGGCCTATGTTGAATTGCTTGACTTCTTAGGGAGGGTGGGTGGGAAGGGAAGAGGGGAGAGAATTAGGAACTCAAAGTTTTAAAAACAGATGTTCAAAAACAAAAAAAAAGTTTTTGCATGCAACTAGAAAATAAGATACACAGGCAATAGGGCGTAGAAATTTATCTTGCCCTAGAAGAAAGGAATGGAAAAGGGGATGGGAGGGTAGTGGGGTGACAGAAGGGAGGGCTGACTGGGGAACAAAGCAACCAGAATATATGCCATCTTGGAGTGGGGAAGAGGGTAGATATGGGGAGAAAATCTGTAATTCAAACGCTTGTGAAAATCAATGCTGAAAACTAAATATATTAAATAAATTAAATTAAATAAGAAAAAAATCATATACAGCTTATTGTTATCAGAAGCACAGACTACATCAATGTTTTTATTCATGCAGAAATCTGCCTGTGGGAGTGTATGCTGTTAATAAAGTTATACTGAAACACCTATAAGAAAGGCAGTTAGGTTCAGTGGATAGAGAACTAATTTTGAAGACAGGAAGACCTTTGCGTCTTGCTGTAAGACTTTAAGTACTCTAGGTAAATTTCTAAGATGCTAAGTTGTAGAGAAGGTGCCAACCTTCCATGATATATGAAGTTCTCTCCCTGGGAGATTTCCTTATATCAGGGGTGAGGAACCTGCAGCTTCAAGGTCACATGTGGCCCTTTAGGTCATCAAGAGCTGCCTTTTGACTGAATCCAAACATCACCAAACTCAGATGCAGTCAAAGGGCTGCTCGAGGACCTAAAGGGCTTCATATGGCCTCAAGGCCACAGGTTCTCTACCCCTGCTCTATTCCAATGAAATTACAGTTCCCATGACTTGTAGAACCAATAAACTATGGGAAAAAATTCTGGCCCTTCTAAATAAATCATGCTACTATGATGTCTTAATCAAATGTCATCTCTTCAGCTCTCCCCAAAAGGTATACTCTGAAAAAAAGATCAAAGTTTTGCTGATAGGATATAGCACTGTTTCAAGAAAGGAAAGGGTGAAGTGGTTAAATAAGGTAACTAAAACATTTCAGGGGATGTGGGCTAGGGATGGAAAGAAATAGCGATGAAGGTGCCAAAAGAGGCAGTTGAGAGATAACTCTCCCTGAATTTTCAAGACTTTCCTAAAGTTGTTTTTTTTTTTTTTGTGGCAACTACTATTTCACTAGAACAACAGTGTGTTCTACATCCTCATCAAAACCAGAAAAGTAAAAAATACATATAGGTGAGAACTATTCTGAAAAACTAATATAATATACATCACTGAGCTTTGTTGACATAAAAAATGCCTCTTTGGGGCTCTTCTTAAGATGGCAGAATTACAAAGTTTTATGGTTGTTGGGGTTTTTTAATGTTCCATATTAGGCTATTTGAGTCCTAGTTTTCTGCATGCCTGTTGACAGGAAGTCTCTCTCTCTCTGTCTCTCTCTCTCTCTCTCTCTCTCTCTCTCTCTCCCTCTTTTTTCTCTCTCTCTTCCCCTCCCTCCCTCCCTCCCTCTCCCTCTCACACACACATACATATACACACACATATATTTTTATAAACACACAAAACAACTATTTCTAGCAGCACTTTTTGCAATAGCAAAGAACTAGAAGCAAAGTAGATTTCTATCAATTGAGGAATGGGTACAAAGTTGGTAAGTTGTGGTATACAAATATAATGGAGTATCACTGTGCTGTAATAAAAAAATAAATATGATGAATACAGAGAAGCATGGAAAGACTTGGATGAACTGATACAAAGTAAACATCCAAGAAAAAAACCTACACAATGACATTAACAATGAAAGAACAAAAAGAACAAAAACATCAAAACAATCAAAAATTAATAATGCAAAATAAGCTCATTCACAAAAAAGCAATATGAGAGAGCACTCCTTCACACTTAAGTGCAGAGGTGCAGAGATGAGGGAAGGGGGCATGTCATGCTATAGAGGTGGAACACTACACATATGAAGGCTTTTTCTAATATATTTGTTTAGTCTTGTTGACCTGTTTTCCCCTGTTTTTTATGCTTCCTTATAAGAAATTGCTCTTGATATATTGTGAAATGTAGATGCAATAAAAATGGAAGTTAAATAAAATTTTATTTTAAGTAAAATCCCCATCATTAAAAAAGAGAGAGATTCTCTGTGGTGAGTGTGGCCCCACATATGTTTCTTTTATTTTGCACCCTCTTATCCTGGAAAAAGGAATAAGAGGAGTCAGCTGCTCTATGTTCTCATATTCTGGGCAGCATGCAGGTGCATTAAATACAAAGCAAAAACAGCACACAGAGAATGAGCTCTCTTTTCTTTTACTTTTAACTTTTTTCCCTTTTTTGGTTTTGGGTTTTTTAAAAGAATTTTTCTAGCTTTTATCTTTCTGTTTTTGTTTAAAGGAATCTGTGCATTACAAGGGAAGAAAGATTTTAAAATCAATGGGAAAATGATCCCAACATACTTTACCTGGGCAGATAGTCAATACATGTTTGCTATTGTTCAGTCATGTCCAACTTTTCACGACTCCATAGCACACCAGACTCTTCTATCCTCCACTGTCTCTTGAAATCTGTCCAAGTTCATGTTTGTTGTGACACTATCTATCCATCTCATCTTGTGCCATCCCCTTCTCTTTTTGTCTTCAATCTTTCCCAACATCAGAGTCTTTTCCAATGAGTCCCATCTTCTCATTATGTAACCAAAGCACTTACAACTCCAGCTTTAGTATTTGACCTTCCAGTGAATAACCCGAATTAATTTATTTAAGTATTGACTAATTTGTTCTCCTTGATGTCCAAGGTATTCTCAAACATCTTCTCCAGTACTACAATTCTTAAGTATCAATTCTGCAGCACTCAGTTTTCCTTATAGTCCAACTCTCACAGCCATACACTGCTACTGGAAAAAACATAGCTTTAACAATACAGACTTTTGTTGGCAAGGTAGTGTCTCTGCTTTTTACTAAGCTGTCCAGATTTTCCATAGTTTTCTTTTCAAGGAGCAAGCGTTTTTAGTCACCATCTGCAGTGATCTTTGAGCCCAAGAAGATAAAATCTGACACTGCTTCCATTTCTTCTTCCTCTATTTGCCAGGAAGTGAGGGGACCTGTTGCCAAGATCTTAAGTTTGTTTTTGTTTTTTTTTCCCCATGTTAAGCTTCAAGCCAGCTTTTACACTCTCCTCTTTTACTCTCATGAAGAGGTTTCTTAATTTCTCTTTGCTTTCTGCCATCAGAGTGGTATCATCTGCATATCTGAAATTGTTGATATTTTTCCCAACAACCTTAATTCCAGGATTTGATTCATGTTAGATGAGTCGAAAACAAGTACAACCATATATCTTGGTGGGGAAAATGTTAGTACTTTAATCATGTACTGTCTTGCAACATTTCTTCTATTACACGAATGAACTGATTTTTGTTACATTTTTATATCTTTCCTCACTTGTGAGGACGGTGATATATAAAAATATGAAGTGTTGATTTATTTTAATTTCCCCGAATGAAATCAGAAGCTCCTTGAGAGCCTAGAGGTTATATCTTTATCTTCTCTGTAGCTCTTTATTTTATTCTGTCATCTATCATATTAGCTATCCCTCTCAGATCAACAAATTTGATAAGCAGGATACCTATGACTTCAAGTCATTCATTAAAAAAAATTAAACAGAGCATAGCTGCTTTAATGCGGTTCTGGATATTGTGGAATAGAACACAGCCATATCCACATCTCATCTAAGGACAAAGATTGCTAATAATGTAAAACCATCAATGGAATACTCACAGAAAAAAATGGGACATATGTGCCACTATCCCATTGCCACTCAGATTAGTCTTGTTCTAGTTCTGGGAAATGAAACCACATACATAAAAAAAAAAAACTGATTTAGAGCCACCCAAGTGTTTAGGTCTATGGTGTTGATGATGAAATAGACAAAGGGATTTGGGAGTCTTTTACAAAGACAGGAATCTAACAAATGTAGAACGCAGGCACTTCTGAATGTACCAATCACGTACAAGTTAAATGAGGATAAACACAGTGGCTATACTTATGGTATTAGAGACATGAACCATTCCAGCTATTTCTATAACCACAACTGTAATAATATTGATAGCTAATATTTATATGACACTTCAAAGTTTGCAAAGTGCTCTACATGTATTATCCCATGCAATTCTCCTAAGAATTCCATAGTGCAGGTGCTATTGTTATCTTCATTTTAGTCATGAGGGAATTGAGGCTGATCAAAATGACTCACTCAGGATCACACAACTACCAAGTGTCTGAAGAAAGGTTTGAATTCTGACCTTTCTATTTAAGTCCTCTGCTCTATGGCATGAAGATGCCTTACATCTACCTTCCCATCCCCCCACCCCCGCCCCGCAAAGGAAGAAACCCAATCCAACCAGACTGCATCAAGGGGGACAAGAAAAGATTTTCTGAAGCACTTTAGGCCGCACGGTACAGTGGAAATAACATTAGCTCTGGAACTGGAGGATGTGGGTGTGGATTCTGCCTCTAATGATAACTATATGACCTTGGGCAAGTATTTCATCTCCAAGGGCCCCTAAAGTCCCTTTCAATTCTATATCAGTGATAAATGGACCTATCAGAAATCTTCCTCCAAATTGACATGGAACAAAATTGTGTGAATGATTGGGTCCAGTTATTCAAGCAAATCTAAATAGAACTAAAGGATAATTGGTTTGCATTTCTCCATCTCCATCTCATCCACAGGAATATCATAAAAGTCTTGTCAAATGTCATGCTAAAATCCAAACAGTAGGGCATATCTATGAGATTCCTCGGATCCACTAATCTCCAAGCCCTGTCAAAAAGGGAAAGAGATTGAGCCTGAAATGTCCCGTCTGGCTCTTCCAGAGCCTGTTTCCCTTTCTCTAAATAACTGCATATCACTCTTTTATTAATACATTCTAGGATTTTGCCAAGAATTCCAAGCAAATTCTCTGGTTATAGTTTAAAGAAGCTACCCTCTCCTTTTTGTGAAAATTAGAAGATTTGCCTTCCTCCCTATTTCGCCCTGATTTTTCAAAGACCACTAAAAGGAGTTCAGAAATGACACTGGTCAATTCACTCAGTATGCTGAAACATAGCTTGTCTTACCCTAGTAACTAACTCATTTAGAAAAGCTAGGTACTTCAATAAAGTGGAACTAAAACGACAAGATTTTTAACATAAAATTTTAGAAATGTAAAAAATAAAATTGTAGGAAACTATCTGAGAGTCTGATTTTATTTTAGGAAAGGATAGGCATGCATCTTATGATCTTTCCCACTCAAACATCCCATAAAGCATGGATGGCAACACAGAGACTTTCCTCAAAACCAGTTTAGTAATAATTTAAAATATTCCCAGAAATTTTCTTTCATCACTCACTCCCCCTGGCAACTCCTACTTCTACATATAATACAGAAAGAAAAAGAAAGAAAACAGAAATCAAAAAGAAAATCGTGTTTTATGCTCACTAGAGGAGAAAGGTCATCTCAGAAACTTAAAGTTGCTTAAAAACGCCGCCTTGCTCAGATTCAATCTAGCTCGGGCCAGATTGATCTGGCCTGCTGGCATTAGTATCACAAATGCTCAGGCTCCTTAAGAGTCTACCCAATATGGCAAATCCTTAATAAATTTGTCTTTTTCCTTGGCAAAAAAAAAGAAAAAAAGAAAAGAAAACTGTACCTTACCTTGTACAAACTGATGCAAAGTAAAATAGGAAAAATGAACCAGGAAAACAGGGAAGGAATAGACTCGGGATTTTTTTGGACCCTGACAGCACATGTGTAACTGTATCAGCAAGGCAATAATCACAATATAGATAATAATTGTCAAAATGCCCAATTACAGTAACCTATATCAAACTGACCACCATTTTTGTAAGGGGAGGGAGGGAGAAAAATTTGGAACTCAAAATCTTATAAAAATGAATGCTAAAAATGACATGTAGTTGGAAAAAAAATACTATTTTAAAAAAGAATACCAAGAAAAAACCTCTCTACCTTAGTTCCCTAATTAATAAAAGATTCTTCAATCCCAAAAGAAAGATTCAAAGGAAAGTCCACATGTGGTATAGTATATAGAGTGAAGGACTTGGAGTTAAAGACACCTGAATGTCAATCCTTCTTGGGATACTTACTAGCTAAGTAACCTTGTGCAAGTCACTTAAAAAACATTCTTTGCTTCATTTCTTTTATTTGGAAAATAGGAATACTAGTACACACCTCATAGTGCTGGTGTGAGATACAATCAATCAACCAACAAGAGTTTGGGAAGGGCTCACTATGTTTTAGACACTGTGCTAAAGATCAGAAAACAAAGAAAGGGGAAAACAGTCTTTATGGAGCTGACCCCCATCTTCTCTGAAAAGGGGTGAGAGCAGAAAGGTATGTTGAGGTAGAGGTCTGTAGGGTGAGGGCAGGGGAAGAAGGTGGAGACTGCAGAAACATCAAAGAAATTACTTAGTGGATACAAACCCAGGTATGGACTGTACTTTTCTACCAATGCATGGGGGCTGGTGTGGTGGCTCTGAGTAGGCCAGTTAAAGAGATTAGTGATCAGTCTTTTCAGCTGTTAATTCATCAGGTTGTTACCTTATTAGATTTCTTAATGTCTTCTGAAGAGACAGCTGCAGTTATTTTACCCCTTGAGCATAATTCCTAGATTGAAGAGTTTTGAGAGTTCATGAGGACTAGTGAAAATGTATACAGAATAATATAAAATCAATCAACAAGTATGTATTAAGTGCTTACTAAATGTCAAGCAGACACTGGATTCAAACTTATGCTCTCTAAATTCAGATCCAGTATTCTTTATGACATGTACTATACTCACATGACTCTGTAAAAGTGCTTAGGACAGTGCAGATCTTCCTGATTTCAGGCCCAGCACTCTATTCACCGTGTCACCTAGCTGTATCTCTGAAGATTTGTTGAAGGATGTTTGGCCTGGAGAGGAAAGTCTGGGGGAGGAGAGGTAGGGAGGGGAATATAAAGCTATCTTCAAATACTTGAGAGGATGTGATATAGAAAAGGAAGAGAATAGACTTGAGGGTTTTGGTTTTTTTTTTTTGGACACTGAGGGAAGAAGCAGGAACAATAAGTAGGTGTGGCAAAGAAGGCAAATTTTAGTTTAACACACAAACACACACACACAGACACACACACTAACAATGAGAGTGGGCTGCCTTGGGAGGTAAGGGGCTCCCTGTCCTTGGAAGTCTTCATGTTGTGGCTGTACTACTATCACACATTATAGTGGAGATTCTTTTTCAGGTATGGGTTGAAGTAGGTAGTCACTGAGGTTCTTTTTAACTCTCAAAATCTGTGATACCTTTAAGTGGCAAGACCAACAGTGGTCCAACCAATTCTTCTAACCAGATAATGGCTGAATCATTTATAGGACTACCATTAAAAGCATTTTAAATCAGTGACATTCTGGGGTGAGAAATAAAGACCATATTTGCTCCAGCTCAAATTATTATATCAAGTAGGTGACCACTTAGTTTTAAGAATTATCCTAGTCTGGATACTGTACTTTTGGAGTCTGAAAGGTGAAAGCTATTCTGCTCTGATTAGAAGCTGGGAAAGGTCTGAAACATCTTAGATGATTATATATAATCACTTTGGAGGTGGTTCACAATGAGAGGAAAAAGGCCTATAGAAACCAAAAAGAGCACCCCTGTACCTACCCACCCAGTAGGTCACCTGGCACCTACTCTTTGGTACCCATGGCAACAGGATAAACCTGTTATTTAAATGCCTGAGTCCCTATAAAAAGCAGAGTCCCAGTGTCCTTCACTTGATACAATCAGAAACTACAAAGTGTTGAAAGAGTGTCTATGAGAGGCACTCTCCAAGAAGCAATCTTGGACCTTTCCCAGTAACTCTGGATGCCACTGGAGAGATAATAATAGCTGACACATATATAGGATTTTCAGTTTGCATATACCATCTTATTTGATCCTTTCAACAACCCTATAACCCAGGGATTACAGGGAATATTTCCCCATGAAGACAATGAATTTCAGAGAGGAAAAGTGAAAGAAGTAAGTTTTTAAAATGTCACTAGAGAAGTTTAGGACAACTGTCTCTAGCACTGGCTAAGTGAATTAGGATTGGGTACATCAAAATTTACTGACATATATTAGCTTGCCAGACAACCTTAATAGAACCTTATTTCCCAAATAGTCCTCTTTACAGAGAAGAGCTATTTTCTACAGCAAATATTTAAATCAGCTTTCCTGTACAAATCAATCTTATGTGAATTTGGATGAAGTATACTAGTTTCTTTTTTCCCAGGGCCTGATTACTCTTGAATGAGCTAAAAATTGAGGTTGTACATCCCCAGACCTGATCCCTAACCACCGATCACCTCTAAGACTCTAAGTGCCTAAAGCATTATAAAAGAGTATATATGAGGTCTCTTAACCAACAGATATTTACTGAATGACTTCTGCCCTATCTCCCAAGGAAGAAACAACGTATAAGATGCTCTTTTCTCAATAAAGTAGATACAAACATGAACATTTATGTAACACAAAACAATGGCTCAAGACAATAATGAACCCACACAATACAAGGTAAATTGCCAAACAAATGGTATACATCAGAGAAAACAAACCCATAGCTTTGCCCAGGTCAGCTTATCCCCCACAACCCCTCTCCCCCATATTAAGTGACTGGCTCTTCAGATTAATACACAATTTGATTACATAGGCAGTTAGGTGGCATACTGCAAAGGGTACCAGGAATGGAGCCAGAAAGACCCGAGTTCAAATCTAGTCTCAAATTCTTACTTGCTGGGTAACCCTAGGCAAGTCATTTAACCTCTGTTTACCTCAGTTTCCTCATCTGTAAAATGAGGATAATAATAGCATGTACTTCCCAGGGTTGCTGTGAAGATCAAATGAGATAACTGTGAAGTGCTTAGTACAGGGCCTGGCACAAATTAAGTGTCACATAAATGCTAGCTATTGTAGTGGTTGTTTTTGTTGTTATTGTTACTATTTATTGTGAAAAGAAATAGATTTAGACAGCAGTAATGAAAACAGTACTACAAAGCTGAAACAAACCTGAAATTTGAGTTTGAAGTATAGACAGTCAGTACTAAAGGATGTCAAAGGAGTGATAATCTTATCAGTTATTTATACTGTAGCTGAAATGGATTAATCAGATACTTTCCAGAGTGGAGAGGACATCAAAGTACAAAGTGCCTGGTGGCTAAAAAAAAAAAATCAAAGGGAATACCACAGAGATAGTAAAAGGGGGAGGCTGGCATCACCAAAAATTGTTAACTTAATAATTTTCCCTAGGACAGGTACAGATATTAAGTGACCCTAAGCTGGCTGTCTATTTTCGTCCTTAATGAAGATTATGGAGAAGATAATTAGGTTCATAATTTCATAGATCGCAAGTCCAATCTTGTCATTTTTACAGGGGAAAAAAAAATGAAACCTAGAGAGGAAAAGCAACATTCCCAAGGTCAAACAGATAGGGCAGAGAAAAACAAGTCCTTTAACTCCAAATCCAGCACTCTGGGCTGTGGTGACTGCCTCCCTGCTTGGCTACAGCCTCTAGCTAACAAATTCAAGGAGAGTTGGTAATAGGATGTTTAGTTCCCAAAGTAGGAAAAGAACTAAGGATCAAAATACGAGGATAGATAAGAAGATAAGCTTCCCCATCTACGTAGTTGAGCCACACAAGAATAGATGACGTAACAAAGTGTGGGCACCTAGGGAAAATAGAAGAACACCAGAGAGAGATTGTGAAAAATCAGAATGACTCTTCTGGTAATGTGACAATGGTCCCTGATGTCTTATGTAGTTTCATTTGACACTAAAGAGGGATAAACAGGCCAGTAGAAGATTTAAGAGAGTTACAATTAATCAGAGCATGACAAATTTCAGGGATTTGGAAGTTAAGGTAAAAAGAGACGTGGCAAAAGCTAAAGTTGGGACAAATCAAAAAGGGTATCTAATAAAGATGTATATAATGGAGAGAAAGTCAAAAAAGGAAGATGGTGCCATATACAAGAAGATCAATGACATTAAAACAGCAGAAATTTTAACTACATAACTGTGTCTTTTGCAACTGCTGAGTAGAATTCTTCAGCTTTAAAAAATTACTAAATTTAAAGTAGTACTTTTGAACATAAACAGGGCTTATACTTAGATTCTAATGCTATCGTATACTAAGGTTGAATACAAAACAATTGTTTTGCTTAAATTAATAGTGCTAAATCCATGAAAAGACTGAAGATTTATAATTTCATGCTTATGAGCAGAAATCATGAATAATTTCTATACTTAAGTTACGATGAAGGTATTGGTGTCTCATAACAAGAAGCAATCCAAGAGAATCACTATTTAAAAATGAACATTTCCAGTTTGACCACAAATACTTATTCAATTTTTACCTCAATGCAACTCTGAGCTAATTGGCGTATGTAAGAATTCATCTATGTCATCTTGTCCATAAGCAATTTTTCCAATAAATCGTTCACAGAGGCTCTATTTAATGTGCTCTAGATTCACTTTAAATATTTCAGGGAAACCAGTATAAGATCCGGTCTGTCTACCTGTTACTCTTCTTTATGACTAACCCACCTCCTTTTCTAGTCATACAAATCCCCGATGATAAAGGTTGTGGGACATGGCTAACTCTCCCCATACTCATTTCTATCAACCTTGATCCCGTGCCTCCCTTGTTCAAATCCTCCTCCACCCTTTCATTCTGTTATGCCTACTGAAACTCCCAATCTATTGTTAAAATTTTCCCATTCATCTTAGACTTCTAAATGTCATAGTCTTTACATTATGCAGTAATCATGGAAACCAGGCTCTCTTGGGAAGACTATGAATCCTTGGCGACCCTCTTCAATATGGACCGCTACTTTGAGCATGCTCTCTATGCTGAGACAAAAGGAAAACTCAACCGGCTCCTGCTACTTCCAGACTTCCATTCCACAATATTCTCTCCTTTGAAGTTCATGTCATCTGTCTATATTACCCTGTCCAGATTATTGCTGTAATGGTATAACTGTTCCTAAGTCCCTTAACTGAATTAGAATCATAATGATAATAATTCTAATAAGCATAAGGGCTGACCCTGTGACTTCATTGACAGAGAGAACTTCAAGGTGAACAAAAATCCTGTTACCAATGCAAGCTGGCAATTTCTCTGCAACGTACAATCTTAAGGGTGTTACCTAGAGCACTGAATCATCAACAAATTTGCCCAGGGTCAGATAGCTAGTGTGTGAGAGAAGCAGGATTTGTGACCAGGTCTTCTTGGTTTGCTTTTTACACTATGTGGTGCTACCTCTCTAAAAATAACAGTTGAATGAATGAATGAATGCATATATAGTACCATGGAAATGCTGCTTTAAGATTCTGTGGTAACAGAAAGGGGTAAAAATCATAAAGCTTGTTAGATTATACGCGTGCAACCTTATAATATATTTTAGTGAAGGAAATGAATAAAAATAATGTATTTATATTCTGTCATCAGTGCTTTTTAAGTAAATACAGTGGCTTTCGTTCACCTTTAATGGTCCTTCTAAAAAACACCACCTGCCTGCATATTTTACTGGAAAAGCTGTCTCTTTCCTCCCCCAGAATTCTGTCCTCTCACAAATTGCAACGCACAGTGAACAATGATAACATGTGGGATAAGTTCAAAGAACCCAAAGTTGAAGACAATGTTTTTCCTGCATCCTACCTACAGTAACTGAAAACTGGGAATTTACTGGAACTGAGGATTTATTATGAGTCAGATGGTTGATAGCCCTTCCAACCAAAACATCTGTTCTACACAGTTGCAACTGCTACAATCCATTTCCTCTTAAATCTGGAGAATGACCAAGTGGTAGATTAGGGTTGTTTATCTTAAAGATACAGAGGATAAAAATGAGACCATGAATTTAAAAAAAGCAATTCATGCCCACTTCCATGTCCATTTCATTCCTTGACAGTGTGTAGAAAAGCAAAATGAAGAATGCAATTCATTTAACAAGCATTTGTTACTACTATGTACCAGACACTGCATTATGCAATGGGAATACAAAGACACAAGTGAAACAGTCTTTGTTCTCAAGTAGCTTACATTCTAATGAGAGGAAACAATGCATACATATATACATAAATATGATATAATGAGAAGAATGAGAGAGTGGTGGAAAGAGAGCACTAAAAACTGAGAAGATTAGAAAAGGTCTTGTGTAGGACATGGTATGTGAACTGAGCCTTGAAGAAAGGCAGAGACTTCAAGACGTAAGGTGAAGAAGAGCAAGCCAGACATAGGGGATAACCTGTGCAAAGGCATGGAAGTAAGAGATGAATATGGCAGAAATGCAAAAAAAAATGAGGGAGAATAGCATATGAAATCAATCTAGAAAGAGGTTATAGACAGATTGTAAGAGCTTTAAATGACAGAGATGTTTGTATTTCACACTAGAGGTAAGAAGATACTTATGAAGTTTCTCATACAGGGAGTGACAAGGTCAAACCTATCAGAAAGGCAATGAATCTAATTTTTGTATATTTTTTAAAAACTGTGTATAATTAGCTTTTCCAGATAATCAGGAATTTTCAACAGATCATATAAAGCAACTTCAGTAGTTTTTAATCCTACTCTATATACTTTCAGGTACAAGTAAATTTAATTTTCCTTTTCCCTTAAAAACACCTTGTCCAAACATTATAAACGGTGCTGGGGGCACCTGTTTCCCAAACAGGGAGGAGAGTGGATTATGTTCAGTCACAAGAATCACTATCCTGTGGCCAATAGCCCAATTGTAAGTACTACCTTAAACATTTTTGTTTCTCTGGATGATAGGTTGGAAAGTGATATGGCAGATCCTTAAGAATACCTGAAAGGGATAATTACAATCAAAGTCAATGCTCAACTTTTGCAAGGGTAAGATTTCTAGAAAACAGCATCAAAATCAAAACTGTGAATTAGGTACCTGCAAACACCAAAAACTGTAATCTTTTGCTAGAGAATACTCTAAACATATTTTTCTGCATATAATTGTTATAACAAAACATGAATTCTTATAATGTGCATTTTCCTAATCCAGTAACCATGAAATAACTCCTAAAAATATCACACACAAAATAAAATTTGTAATATGCAAAACATTTTTCCCACTAGCAATTCCCTAGAATTGTTACCTTTTATCCTAACATCTCAATAAAAAAACACTGATGTCAGACAATATTCACTTTCCTTAACACATTAAAGTTACAGTACTATACGTATTGTATGACAAATAAAATTCTTAAAACGAAAACATTTTTTTAACCTGAATCTTAGCTTCCATTGTGGCAATGTGGGGGCACTGTCCTGGTAAACTATATAGTGCTAGAAACTGCTCTATCTTGGCAGCCCTCTAAAAACCAAGGGAGAGATAGTTGGGACTTTAGTCACTACTCTTAGAAAATGCCAAGACTGGATACATCTTGACACAACCTTAGAGCTCAAAAGACTTGCACTACATTTTGGGGGCATAATTGCCTCAAAAAACCTTCACTTTCAAAGGCAAACAATGAAAATATGCAATAGATGCACATGGTGTTCTTTACCATGGTAGGATGAACCAACACCAAATGAAGTTCCTAGTAGGATACCAGTCACTCACAAATTTGTGCACATTGTGCCTCTCATTTTTTTCTCTACTATGCACAGTCACAAAAGAGTGATTGCCAACACAAAAGTGAAAATGAGGTTACTAATAAAATCACATGAATGTTTGAAGTCACAAAAGTTAAACATGCAAATGGTGAGGACTGACTATATGACTCACAGTTAAGGAATACCTACACAAATCAAAAATCCCAATCTCATACAGGAAAAAGGATGCTCTCTCCATAGTTCAACCCTCACCACATAAATGTGCAAAGAGCTTCCCATAACAGCTGATAAAACCCACAGAGAATGTGTCAGGATCATCTGAATATTAGAAATACCTTAAGGAGCCAAACCTCTAATGGCACTACAAGCCATCTATGATAATAATTCACACCTTCCAGTGCTTTAAGATTCGCTAAGTACTTTCTTCACAACCCCAGGACCAACATAGGTACAAGTATTATTATCCTAATTTTATAGATCAAGAAAATAAAGCTCTGAGAGCTTGTTTATAGAGGGAATTTGAATTATTTAATTCCAGGTCTACCATTGTATCCACTACCGGGGGGTGGGGAACATGCAGTCTTAAGGCCACATATGGCCCTCAAGGTCCTCAGGTGCAGCTCCTTTCACTGAATCCAAACTTCACGGAACAAATCCCCTTAATAAAAGGATTTATTCTATAAAACTTGGACTTAGTCAAAAGGCTATACTCGAGGCCCTAGAAATCCACAGGTTCCCCACCCCTGCATACCATGATGTCTCTATAGGAAACCATGGAGCCCTGCCTCATATTAGATATGAGCTCATAATCAGTAATATTCCTATGATCACATTAGAGAGGATATATAAAGCCAAGGGGGTGAGCACATCACCTTTGTTTGAGGTTCAATGACCATAAACCTTTGTTCCATTTGTGTGTACCCAATTCATTTGTTTTGGACTTCTGGACACCATTTGCAGACTGACCACCTTGACACCTAATATGCATTTATATCCTAACAGATGCTTAAGTTCTAGAGTTTGAAACCTAGTCTGTTTTCTCAGAATCCACTATTTCCCTATCTGTACTGAACTCCTAGATGCAGAACTTAACTTGACTCTTTTGAAACCACTCCCCTTACTGTCCTCTTTTAGGTACAGAGATACCCTAGATGTAGGAAAATGCTCTACCCTTTAGAATCCTGATATTCATAACCCCTAAACTATGAACTACCCTTTGCCCATATAAGTCTCAATATCTGGGTTACTCATGATTTGCTGAACTTCTAGTCCTTGAAAGTCTTGTTCTGCTGTGGATCAAGAATTAAAATGACTCAAAATGTTTTTTTTCAAAGTAGTCTCATAAAATGAAATAGCCCATTCGGCTAATACGTATGTCAAAACTCAAAATGTATCCATGAAGATACACTTGTGCACACATGGATTAAAGAGGCTAAATGAAACTGGGCAACCAGTTTAATGAAAATAGAACTTAGACTGAATATATTACATTGGTTTCAATTTCTACTTTGTAGCTTTGACAGGAAGCTGAATATTTTGGGGATAGGGGTTGGTATTGAGCCTTTTTTCTGTACTTTGAAACACCATTTTCAAATATGGCTGAAACAAAAACATATATCCAATGGAAAAAAAAAACAAGAAGGTGAATTATGAACACCAGGTGACACAAGAAGGGAAATTTTAAATCAATTCATTTTTGAACATGTATTTAATTATAATCAAATTAGCTTAAATGTGAAGATTCTGTGAAATCTTTTCCCTCAGTACAACTATCATTTGATATAATTTTGAGAAAACTAAGGTTCAGATTAAATAAGCATTCAGTTTTGTTTTTTTGTTTTCTCTTTTACAATGCTGTAGTCATTATTTGTATTGTTTTCTTCCAAAAGGGAGAAGGAGAGAAAATGGATTTCTGCTTATTAATAGACATTAAAAAAAAACTAAACTGAAAAGTGAAATATTTTTATTATTAAACAAAGTCAATTGAAAAAGTTATTTGGGTGATTAAAAACAAAAAAAATCTAGATAGTATTTACTTTCAAAGGAACTCACATTCTAATGGGGAGAGACAATATATAGAAGAGGTTTTAGGGGCAAATCAGATACAAAAGCCCAGTAGCTCTTAGGCTACAATAGCAAGTATATATATATATATCTTCTTTAATGTAATTTCCATGAATAAAACCATACATTTATTCCAAAACAGGTATACTTTTCATACCAATTTTCAGTCCCCAAAATAGGGAGGGTGAAAAGGCAGAAGGGAGAGATTTATTAAGAACCTCATATGTGCCAGACCCCATTCTAAGTGCTTTTTACAAATGTTATCTCATTTGATCCTCACAACAAGAGGTTGGTGGTCCTGATTTTACAGTTGAGGAAACTGAGGTAGACAGAAGTTAAGTGATTTGCCCAGGATCACATACCTAGTAAGTGTCTGAGACTGGATTTCAACTAGTCTGCCTGATTCTAGACCCAGCACTCTATGTACTCTATCACCTAGCTTGCCCAGAGTCACACAACTTTTAATATATTTCTCAACTAGATTCAAATCTGGGTCTGTTGACACAAAGGTCAAAGGTCTTTATACTACCTTGTATCACAGCTAAGTGTTTGGGGCTTTAGTAGTAAAGTTTTTCATAATCAGTTACAAATTTAGTCCCAAACATTTCACAAGCTTGTCACCAATACGTACAAAATGGAATTAAGTATTGGAGTAAAAAATACTCTCCAACTCTATTTTAAAATCTTGGAAGCAAAGGGAAATGTCATATAAAACTGCATACTACTATACAGCATAGTATGAAGCCCCAAGACCCTAAGGTTTATTAATTGACAGATGACTGGAAGGGTCCTTTAAGCTTTTTAACTACAAAGATGAATTATTACCTAGCTTTCTCATTAGTTAAATCAGAGTTTCATATGTCTGGCTTTACAGTCTGATAAAAGTTGAAAAAGAAATGAAAGTGGTCTCCTTTTCTTTTTATTTTGAACTTTGCTACCAAATATGGCTTGCTAGGTAGGGAAGGAGAGGGATATAATTGGAAATAAATGTGATATAAAAACGAGAGTTACCAATCAAAATAAAATACATTTTTTTAAAGTGGTGGTTACTATGTGTTCTAGTAATTAATAAAAATTCGCCAGATGCTCTAACCTCTAAATTCAAACACACCTGGGCTGAGAACACAAACACATTTTAGGGATGGAGATACAGTTTTATGGAGAGAATTTTCAGATGTGGAAACTCCATTTACTAGTACAGGTCACAACCTTCCCTATAACTTAGTCCTAGAGAGCTACCTAGAGCAGTGAGGGGTAAGGTGACTCTCCCAGGGAGGTTGTCTGCACTGAAGGAGGCACTGGAGCTGGATCTTCCTGGCTGTTCACTCTCTAGTACATCACACTGTCTCTTTTCATATACATTTTAGTAGTTTAAACCCAAATGTGACACCAGTGTTATTTTGTGTGTATTTTATGTCACAAAGTATTTTTAAAACATATTGATAGACAGGAATAGATTCATGAATTTAATTAGATAGCTATTAGAGAACAAACATGAAATTAAATATATCCTATTTACAGAGAAAATTTGAATATTTAAATATTGCTTCTAGTGTTAAGAGACAGCTAGATGGTTCAGTGGACAGAGGGCTGGGCCTGGAGTCAGAAAGACTTGAGTTAAAATACAACTTGCTGTATGACCCTGGACAAGTCATTTAACCTCTTTTTGCCTTAATCTACCGGAGTAGGAAATGGCAAACCACTCCAGTGTCTTTGCTAAGAAAACTCATGGACAGTATGATCCATGGGGTCATAAAGAGTTGGACATGAATGAACAACTGAACCACAATCTAGTGTAACTAAAAACAATAGCATTATATCATTCCTGTTCTCTCATTTTAGCTTCACAGGGAGCAACAAAACACTCTATGAAACCACAAGTGATAGAAAATACTCCAAAGGGTTCTTCAACCAAATTCACTTGACTTTTACACAATTCTACAAAGGATTTCTTTCCCTACTAAGTTTTAAAGAACCACAGAATCTGAGAGGTCATCTAATCCAGTTTCAACTGGGCAAAGATCCTAAACATAAAGGGACATAGAATTATGAGACAAATTACAATTATGGCTGAGAAGGGAATTCTTAGAGCAAGTCCAAAGAAGTGATAAAGATGACAAAAGATAAAGACAATTGAGTACATAAAATTAAGTTTTGCACAAACAATTTTTACAGCCTGAATAAGAGGAGCTGTAGAGTAGGGAGAATATTTACATTAAATATCTCTGATATAAGACTTATATCAAAGACAGATAGATAGATATGGAAATAATACAAATGAAACAAAGAGTCATTCACTTATGGATAAATGGTCCAAGAACATGAACAATTTTCAAAATAAGAAAATCATATGAAAAAGTTCTTAATTCATAATAAATAAAATGTAAATTAAAACAACTCTCACACATCAAATAAGAATTATGAAAAAAAATCATCAGGCTGATCATACCCAGAGAGACCTAGGGATCCAAAAGAAGTTAAAAGACAGAAAGAAAATAATAATATATGCCTAAATATTCATGGCAGCAGTTGGTGGTAGAAGAAAAAAAAAGAAAATCAATGTTGGTACAGTCAATCTTCAATTTTTGTGGAGGTAACATTCCTAGAACACGGTGTGAAAGTAAAAACACATGAAGGTTGATACATTGAACTGACAGGAAATAAAGGGGTTGGGTTCTCCCAACCACCCAAACTGTAATTTTTTGCTAGACATTGCTGGGAATACACTTTTCTGCATAGAATTCTTTATAAAAAAAACATTAATTCTGATAATATGCACTTTTCCTAACACAGCAACATGAGTCGCTGTGATGCCCATCAGTGATTAAAGATCTTCCCACCATTCAATAGCCCTCAGGTGGGGCTAGTTAAGGGAGGCTTGATTAAAGGCAGGCTTATACCCTTTATTTACTAAGTGCTAAACCCTAGGCCTACACCCTTTCTCTGACTGGGCTTGAGGCCCTTGGGCCCTAAGAAGGTAGGCATTAAGGTCAGAATTCAGCCCAAGGAGAAGTAAGAAGTTCAAAATGTCAGAACTGAGAATCTTCAGACTAGTGAGCTACAGAACTTGGAGAGATGAGAGAGCTGCAGATGGAATGCAGAGCAGAGAGTGGAAACCAGAGCACTGAGGGAGGAGAGGACACAGGCAAGCAGTTAGGATTTGTGAGTGAGTTTTCATGGGAAGGCCCTAGCAAAAGGGAAGGTTACAGGATGGCTTAGCTCCTTGCTGTGATACTGTGTTTTAATCTCCTTGCTGTTACATTGAGGCCAACTTACTGGTTTTGGGATACAATTAGTGCTTTGTCGGATTGGGGTTATTGGTTTGGGGATTTGATCCTCCGATGTCTAAATAATGTTATACTTCCCCTCCCTTCTACCTAAAGAATCTCCTATACTTTGAGATTCCAAACTATACTGGCATGTTCATGGTTACCTTCGAGGTTATGAATCTTGCCTTACTGATACAGTCCCTGGCACTGGTCTGAGCTCAGAACTCCCACTAGGGGCCAGCTGGGCTGGGCCAGGCCCTGACCAGCAAAGCTCTCTGCAGGCCTGACACAGTGGATTGGGTTGCACTGTTAGCTGCCAAGCTGGCCAGCATGCTTGGGAGCCTGGCAGAATGGGCCCTGGGGGAGACAGGATACCAAGAGGACAGGGGTGACCACCATCCCATTTACCTACAAACTTTTTTTTCAATTTCTTCACTGCACACTTGAGAGTTTACTTTAGTACTTTCTGGAACAGATTCAGTAACACATTTATGAATACTTTCCTCTTTTTTTGTGGATATAAACTATCCATATTGATTTTTTCCCCTCTACTATGCACAACCACGAATGATCCTAGTTGTCAACATGAGAATGAAAAAGAGGTTAGTAATAAAATTGTAGGAAGGTTGAAGTTACAAAAGTTAAATATGAATGTTGAAGACTGACTGTATATGAATATAATGGAATATTACAGCACTGTAACCATATCACATCCTCTTACAAATAACATTTCTCTAAAAGAAGTCTTTGACCTGAATAATTACAACAGGTGAGATTTTGCATATTACATAAGGCTTGCACAGCACTTTTCAAATAGGATCTCATTTGATCCTCACAATAACTCTTGGAAGTATATACTACTGTTATTCCTGTTTTACATATGAGAAAACCAAGGCCAAGAAAGGCTAGGTGATTTGCCTGGTATCAGCTGGCTAGGTAAGTGTCTGGAGTTGGAACATGAACTGAGATTTGCCTGAATCTAAATTCAGCAGTCTACTCATGCCACCACGCTGCCTCATACAACAGAAGTCCAGTCTGAGTTTGGCTCTAGTGCTTGCTCTTTCTTAGAATATCATGACATAATGATACACTCAGGGGTAAAAAGCGAGTGTGAGCACAAGGCCCTGTGCCACTTAATGACAGAACAATTTTTGTGATTGGCACAAAATAATCTGCCCAATTAGGAACGTCAGAGGATAGGAAAGAGGTCTGCACCAAGCAAAACACGGTCATTATTGGGTTGTCAGGTCATGTCACCCATATGCTCAATCAAATCCAGAGTCTCCCTATATCTAAGATAAAATATGAATGCCTGTATTTGGCAAGACAGCTCCAACCTACTTTTTCAGCATTATTATTTATTGCTCTTTTTGACAAGTTCTATGGTTCGGCCAAACTACTGTTTGTTTACAAACCACATGAAAGTCAGTCTTCCATCTTGCATCATCATGCCTTTCACAGGCTGTCCTAAATGCCCAGAGCCAACGATTGATCACCTCTATCTCTAAGAATCCCTGGTTTCCTTCAAAGTTCAGTCCAAGTGCAATCTTCCATGTGAAACATTCCAGATCACCCAGATGCCAGGGCCTCTCTTGCCAATTTACCTTGTATTTCTCTTGCATATGTTCATATATGTACATGTTAGCCTTATCCATCTATTCTCATAGAATGTGTGCTTCCTGCGGGGAGGAACTCTTTCAACGTTGTCTTCACATCACCAGTACCTAGCACAGAGCCTGGCACGTAGTAATTGATTAAAATATGCTTTTTGATTGACACTTTGGTTGGTGGTTTAGAGTGACTGAGCAGAGAATACATTATTTGACGTGCAGAGAAGAAAGAAATTCCTGTTGGGGAGGCTGAGAAGCATGAGGCTGAACACTTGCTGATTTGTCCTTGGGTCTCTTTCCTCTGTGTCATCACTGTGGTATCTGTTTATTCATGTCTGTGGTATCAGTTCAGAAAAAACAAGTGATGATGAAGCTATGAAGTCATACCCAGCTTAGCACTGCCTCTCTGAAGTGTATTAGCTGAACTTGGTTCCAGTCTCCTTCTCAAAAGAAGAGCATAGATTCCATTAGGTTTATATAACAGATTGCACTGCTGGACTTCATTAACAAGCAGAAATGTATAAAAAACAGAACCACTTTGTAGAATTTCAATTTCAAGCCTTAACAAAGTCCAAAGTGCTTAAAAGATGCCAAACATGGTTTGTAGGAAAATTAGAGAAATGATAACACTGATAACATGTGACATAATTTTTCATGTGAAATACGTAATAAGTCTTATTAGTTCAGGATTACAAAAAAGGAAAAACTAACACATTTAACACTGAAGATTTTTTTTTAATTCAACCCTACATGTCCTTTTTAAATAGCTTTTATTCAGAGAATATGAAGCAATTATTAAAAATATCTGTGTCTGCTTACCTAGAATTATCATAAGATCTTAGAAATGGAATAGATTTTTCAAATCAAAGTCCCTACCTCATGCATCTCTACATAATCATCTGTACAAAAATTCTAAGATACAGGTGTCTATCTCTTTGCTTAAATACTTTTAATCATGGAAAAATATAATGCCTCAAGAGGCGGATGAATTGATTTAATAGCTCTGTTAACAAGTTCCTCCTTATATTAAGCGAAAAGGTAACTACTTATAAATTGCAGTGTCTATGTTTAAGGTCACAGAGAAAAAGGCTAATCCCTCTTCCAAGAGGCAGCTATCATTTATTCCCTAATTCTTTTTTTCCCCACACTAAACATTATCACTTCCTTCAACAATTCCTCCTATGTCATGACTTCAACGTTTTTCGCTATCTTGTTGCCTTCTTCTAGATTTGTTGTAGTTTGCAATGTCCCTCTAAAACTGTGGTAGCTAACACTAAACACGATACTCCAGATGTTATATGATCAGCATTTTTTAAAATGTAGTCTAATAATACTTTAGCTTTGGGGGCAAGCCTAATCCCACTTCTGACTCATGCTAAGATTGCAGCCAACTGAAACTACTAAACCTTTTCTACACAAACTGCTGTTAAGCCAAGTCTTCCACATTCTGTATCACTGTGGGTATTTTATGAATCTAAGTATGATTTATCATTTTAAAATTATGTCTTTTTAGATTCTGCCCAGCACTGCAGTCAGTTGAGATGTAGTTTTGTAATGAAACATATGAGGTATCCCTCTTAGTTTTGCGTTATACACACATTTTATAAGCACGGGAGCTATGTCTTCTTCCAAATCAATAACAAAAACACTCTGTTATGATTCTGCAATTCCTTATCTTCTAAAAATAATTTACCACAAGTATGAAAGCCATTCACATTTATTTAACTCAGCATGTTTTTCACAATAATCTCTCTGCCTTTCCTAAATGTCAGGAGATAGGGGGAGTGTGTCACTTTGACTAAAGATGCCATCTCCTGACTCCTTAGATTTCTCAGTCTCCTCTTACCTACTGTTACCTTCAACATAGTTCCAGAGATTCTGAGTGTGGCCAAAGAGAAAATATATCTTTAACTGTGGTTTAGGATAAAAGAAACTGAACTGTTATTCTCTTAATAGTTGGTTTATGTTACTTACAAAGGAGCACAAAGTGTTTTTCACGTCTTGTATGATGTGAAAACTCTTTATGGAAAACAGAGGTGAACTATATTATCTAGCCATTTCTTGGTGAGCACTTTCCCTCCTAATGCTCGCTTATTGGGAGTTTATAAATTACAAATGAAATTCCTAGCAATAAAGACAGGTCTGAAATCCATGGACAAAAACAAAATCAAAGACAAAATTGCTTCTCCTTTGGCATCACATCTATGATTGTGCCAGCTTGTACAGGGGCATAAACAAAGCATCAGTAGTGTGCACTTCACAACACAAACTAGCACTCTAACGTACTGCTAACTTGTTAAAATAGTAAAGTACAATGTATAAGAAAGAAATTGTGCATAAGTGGCAAAATATTATAATGGCAACAAAACCAATTAGTTGTGCCCTAGTGTTTTTAAAATGTATCTGAATTTACTGCTATGTATACCAAATCCCCTTCACATCACATAATAAGCACATCATTAAAGTTCCTTAAGTATTTCAACATATGTTAGTATGCTCAGAAAAGTTCAGTGTATTATTCTTCACTTTTTATCTTTTCATGTCCAGTCATAATGAGTCATAATGTATATATATGAACATATATATCCATATACACATACATACATAAAATTCGCATAATACACAGAAGATACGGTCCTAAAATCAGTTTCAAAATTTTACTTCAAATGATACTTGTTGGAAAGTAAACAAAAAATTCCCATTAACTGTGTTATTTTGGTTCAATTCTTACAGACAGCTCCATTTAACTACTAGAAAAGAATTGAACCAATTGAATCAATAGAAAATGACATGCTGAAATTCTAACAAACATGAAAATAAACTTACATTACTACTTCCATAAGAATACTTCCATAAGAAACTAAGACTAGGGAAGACCTAAAAGCAATGTGATCTCTTATTTCAATTGTGATTCAATACAAAAGCAGAGGAAAAAAAATTCTCAATTTGAACTCTAGAGTAGGAAATTGACCTCAAGTTAAATCATATCGACAAGCCGCTACACTATGAAAAAGGTCTGAGTATACAAAGAAAGTAAAACAAAAAAAAAAAATAGTCCTTTTTCTAAAGGAACTAACAGTCTACTGGGGGAGACAACATACAAACAACTATGTATAAACAAGCTATACACAGGATAAACTGGAGCTGATCAGCACAGAGAGGCGGTATGGTGATAAAGAGCGCTCAGGAAAGGCTTTCCATAGAAGGTGGGATTTTAGGTGGGACTTGAAGGAAGCCAGGGAGACCAGGACATGAAGATGAAGTGGGAGGGTGTTCTGGGTATATGGGACTGCCAGTAAAAATGCTCTGAGTCAGGAGATGTAAGGTTCTATGCAAAGAGGAAGTCAGTGCTACTGGATAGTAGAGTACACAGAGATGTGTGAAGTAAAAAAGGTTATGAAGACCTTTAGAAACCAAACAGTGAGTAGGAGGAAGTATACCATTCCACTACCTCATAACTCCTCTACATAGATGTAGAAAATGAAACAGACTGAGTCCTGATTAGGAAATCTATGAAAAAAAAATTACAGCAAATCATTTTTCAAGCCCAGGACAGCAAAGAGAGACAGAGAAGTTTGAGGACACTGAGGACAGGGTCTAGCCAGGAATAGCCATGGCGCATTCTAGGAAAGAGAAAAGCCATGCACCAAAGCAAGAAGAGGTCCTAGATAAGGCACAGAAGGATCCTAGCCTTGTGCAGGATCTAATATGTACCAAAAGGCAACTTTGTTATTCACCACCTAGTTCTGGATCAAAGATCTAGGTGAAGGGATAGATAGGTGATAGGGATAGTGAGAAGTGATCACATGCCCTAGGCTGGGTACTAAAAAAGGATTAAGTTAAGCAAGCAGTAACTATGTGGCTCAGACCTAAGGAGTAGAGTCAGCTCTCAGTCTTAGCCTCCAGCTGAATCTGAAGCCTACAGTAGAATAAACAGGGCAGGAATACCAAGTCAAAACAGAAACAGAAATTTTGTCACTAAACCAGAAAAGTTTTCCAGCTGGCTAACAGTGACTGTGACTCCAAGGAGGAGCAAGTCCACAGGTTTGTTGCTCAAACCTAGGCCAAGAAATTGTAAAACTCAGACCAGGAGGGCAGTGATCAGATTTTGCCATAGATCGAAACACTTCTGGAGTACTAAAAGATTGCAGGGTCCCTGGTCCGAACTCTCCCTGAGGTCCAAGAATAAAACAAAACTCAACATACCAAGAAAAGTAGCAGCACAACCTAAGAGGACACAAGCTCAGTTGAAATAGTTCCTCTAGAGATGTACTGAGTCAAGTTCTAATATAAAATCCAAAATCCAGACACAGGCTGGAAGAATGAGCAAACGGAAAAAAAAAAAGAAAAGAATTCCATAACAAAACAGTATTGTGGTAATACTGACACTTAAGACATAAACCCAGAAAAAAAGAATAACTACAAAACATCTACAAGTAAAGCTTTTGAGAAAAAAACGCAGCTTGGGAATAAGTTCATTTAGAATCCTGAAAGAGATAAAGCAAGAATTTTAAAATGTGATAAATGAAATTAATGCACTAGAGGAAAAAATTATTAAAGAAATTAGATTCTTGGAAGAAAAAACTGGAAAGGAGATTAACAGCTGGCACAAGAGGTAGAAAACCTTACCCAAACTACAAACTCCCCAAAAATTAGAATGGACCAAATTGAAGATAATGACACCACAAGAGAAAACGTACTATAGTCAAAGGACTAAAAAAAAAAATTAGAAAATTGAAGGTATCTCATAGCAAAAAAAAGTAATCTGGAGAACATATTGTTTTAACAACCCAGCGAGCAGCTTCCGTGGGGGCGTAAGATCCCCCTCCCCCCACAGCCAGCACCCAGGAGGCTGCCGGGACGCCGGGAAAGCACAGGTTCTTTTTATCTGCTTAAACAAGGAAAGCACAGTGAAGGGGTTGACCAGCTTACTTTAATCCAGCATTTAGTTAGCATACAGACAACATTCATTTAGTTCAGGAGAAAAACACCAGCATTCAGTTAGTTCAGGGGAGCATACACACAAGCATCAAGAGACATACTTCAGGGGAAAAAACCAGCACCCTGAGGTTCAGAACATTCATTTAGTTTGGGGGAAAAGAACCAGCACCCCGAACCTCAAAACCAAAATACAAACAAATTACAAATATCAACAGACAGACCCAATACAATTCATAGTTACCAACATCTGCACTCGGCCCAAGAGCAAGGGCTGGCCCACAGTCACACTCCCCACCGCTGCCGCGCCAACCGGAAAAGGAAAGAGAGCTCTTCAAGCTGTCCTCTCCCTTCTTATAGAGTTTTTGACATCATCAAGCGCCACCTGAATGACCGGGGCTGATTGGTTCTTGAGTTGGCCCCTTCCCCTAGCGTAGACTAGGTTAACACCCAATAGGGCGTCGCTCTGGAGTCAACACCTCCCCTCAGCCAGCCCCATGACTCATCACACAGGAAGTTCTCTGCTCCCAGGCATGGCCCAGCAATGCTCAATGAGATAAACTGAGCCACTCAAAGAAAACAAAGGCCACTCTGGCTACACGTATCCAGGAGAAATAATTTAATAATCACTGAACTACCTAAAAACTATGACCAATAAAGAGGCCTAGGCAAAAATATTTTTAAAAGCATTTTAAAAAACTGTCTAGATCTCTTAAAATGAGAGAGTAAAGTAAAACAGAAAGAACTTACCAGTTCACCTACTAAAATAAACCCACAAATAAAAACTCCCAGGAACATTATAAAGAAAAATCCTAAGTTTTTAGGTCAAAGAAAAAATACTGCTAAAATCCTGGAAGAAAGAATTTCAAGTCCCAAGGTTTAGAAGCCACCACTATAAAGGAGTAAAGAGCTTAAAATGTGATATTCCAGAAAACAAAGGATGTAGGATGAAAACTTAACCAATAAACCTATGAATATAATACTAGGAGACTGGGGGAAGCAGGTAAAGGGGTAAGTACATTTAAGGAAATAGAGAACTTCCAAGTACTTCTGATTTAAAACAAAAACAAATCAGAGATGGATAGAAACTCTAAGGTACAAATACAGCAGTCAAGAGAAAGATAATAAGATAAACATGAACAAACAATCAAAATGAACTGAACAAGGGTAGTGATACATGTAACCCTAACTCTAACCCTGAGAATCCTCTCATTATCATTATATAGAAGGATTCTAATTAGAGAGAAGGTCTGTCAGTCAGGTAATTGGCAAGTTAGTAAGTATTGTTTGTGTGCCAGGTGCAGTGCTAAGTACCAGAGTTACAAAAAAATCCAAAAAACAACCTATGCTCTCAAAGAGTTCACAGTCTGATGGGAGAGACAACATGCAAGCAATTATTTAAAAAGAAGATATATACAGGAAATACTGTGTATAGTCTTAGAAGGTAAGCACTAACATTAATGGTGGTTTAGGAAAACTGTGAAAAAAATAGCATTTTAGCTGAGACTTGAGGGAAGTCAGGAAATGTGGAAGGCAGAAATAAGGAGGGAAAGTTCCAAGCATGGAGGACAGCAAAATACTTCTAGTAAAGAAGAGATTGTTTTGTGTGAGGAACAAGGATGGTGTATTAGGAGTAAGAAGACTGAAAGTGTTTTTTAAAAAGGCTATGTTGGAAAGGGCTATGAAATAATTTGATCCAGGCTGATTAAATCCCACTGGCAAAATTGATAATTCCTAAATTCTTCAACATCAATGTCTGTGGAGAAGCCAAGATTTATTGAGCAGAACTTCCACAGAGTATATAATCTTAAACTTGAGTGGGTGCAAGATACATTTCCTTATATTATGAGGAAGAGTAGAAGAATGTGAAGACAGTTCTATACCTATCCAATGGGACCAAGAAAAGGTAAACTGATTGAAATAGATCCTTCATGGTGGGTCAGAAATAATCCAGGGGCTGAACATTACTTCATAGTAATACCCTACAATGAAGGCCTATTCTGGCTTGGAAATGAAACCCTGAAGTAATTGTATGTGGTCCTGGGCTCTCTTGACCAATACGTGACACCTTAGGGCACTTCAATATTGAAGTCTGGGAAATTCATTCATTTGGTAAGAAGCAGCTTGGTGGCACAGTGGAAAGAGTGTTGGATCTGGAGTCAGGAAGACCTGATTTCAAATCTGATCTCAAGACTTACAAGCTATATGACCCTGGGAAAGTCACTTAACCCAGTTTGCCTCAGTTTCCTCATCTGTAAAATGAGCTGGAAATGGAAATGGCAAAGCACTCCAGTAATACTGCCAAGAAAAGCCACAAAGAGTTGATGGAAATGACTGAACAAAAATCTCATAAGGTTGTTATGAGGATAAAATGATATATATATTTATCAAGAGTGTTTCAAACCATAAAGTACTCTATAAATATTATTTATTATTATTGTTTACTAAGTGTCTTCTATGTGCCAGGGTCTGGGGATACAAAACCAAAAATGATAAGTAAAAATGACCTTGCAGTGTACAGTAACACCAGAAGCACTGGCATCTCACTACAGGGATCAGTTGCTACTTCAAATTGGAATGCGGGGAGAAAATGTTAAAATTAGCCAGAAAACACCTAATTGTCAGTACAGTGACAAGTCAAAAAACTAAAAGTCTTAAAGGATAGTAACGGGCGCATCTGAGTCTTCCACGAATTCTCCTGCCTGTTTTTATCATCAGCCAAATACTAAGGAGCTCAATCCCTTCCTGAACATCACATCTCTTCTGTCGCCTTTATTTTCCTTTGCTGCCTAGAGAATAAGTAGGGTGCACATGGCCAGAGAACAAACTGTCTACGGACATGAACAGTTCTGCTTCACTCTTATGCAGAAGAGTGTGTATTATTTCCAGCACATAGGTGGTGAGAGCTTCTCACTTCAGATTTAAGCATCTCCAATCCAAGGGCTGGAGATAGATAGGGACAAGTCCGTTTTATTTAAATATTTATCAAGGGTCTGCTTTGCTCTTTAGGAATGCCTTTCATCATGATATGGCCATGAAATTATTATTTTTCTCAGTTTCCTTGCTAGAATATATTCAATCAACTCCTATACTTCTACCTATAGTTTTTGGAATAATCCTTAAACATCATAAATTATTTCAACTGCTTAGCATTCATTTTCTGCAGTGGACCAGTGACCCACATATTCTAATTACATGTAGAATTATAACATTCATTATAACATAGAGTTTTATGCTTTGTGTTAATATTTCCATGCTGCCAGATAATATTATTGCTTTCAATTATTCCTTTTCACTAGCTTATCCTTTTGGTGACTCTTACCCCTTCATTATGGAGTTTAGGGTGGGATGGAGAAGGGAGTCTGCACCTGTGATTTCATCAGTGTAAGGAACTCCCTCTACTTAACACTGAAAATTCCTTGTAACTTAATAGTCTTTGAAAATTGCTTTGGGCATTGAGAAGCGAAATCAGTAAGTTAACAAAAATTTATTAAGCATATACTATGTTGCAGGCACTGTAGATGTGAAAAAAGGGCACATACAAGATATACATAGAATAGATAGATTATCTTAGAGACAAAGAACTAGCAGCAAGGGGGCGTGGAAAGCCCTGTTACAGCAAATAGGATTTGAGATGAGTCCTGAAGGAAGCAGGGGTACTTAAGAGGCAGAGAGAGGTGAAGAAGAAGTGTATTCCAGGCACAGGGGATAGCTGGTGCAAAGCAAGGATTTAGGAGATGGGTGGTTAAATCTGAGGAAAAGCAAACGTAGGCCAGTGTAGCTGAATCATAGAGTGTATGGAATAAAGCAAGGTGCAAGAAGACTAGAATGGTAGGAATAGAGGAGGTTGAAAAGGGCTTTAAACACTAAATGGAAAGTTTTCTATTTGATCATGGGAATATAACAAGGATACCCTGGTGTTTAATCAGTAGAGGGCTAACAGGGTCAGACCTGAGGTTTAGGAAAATAATTTTGACAGCTGAGCAGCCTGTGGTCAGAGAACCAGTATATGTCAGAGGCAGGACTCGATCCCAAGTCTTCCTGTGTCCTGGGCTGGCCCCAATCTTCTAAGCCAAGCTGCCTCTTATATCCACACTATACTCAACTGAAGTTTTCCCACAGGCAGACTCCATAACATCAGATGATTTATAGCTGGAGGACACCTTAGAGAGGCTTTGAGAGTTTAAATGAAGTGCAGCACAGGCCCTATGTAGCAGAGCTGCAATGGCAAACCCAATTCCTCAGACTTGAAACTCAGCTACCCTGACCCACCTTATTTTGTAGTAACACATTGTTAATGCATTATGGCCAAACCCCACTAAAATGTTGTTATAAAGTTGTTTAGCCAGTTCTCCATTTATAGTATTGTTCATGATCATGCCAGCCCTATATAACATCATTTCCCCTAATAATGTTCCTTTTCTGAACCAATTAACAGATGGAATATACCTATAAATCACTCATTATTCTCAAATTTGCTAATTTCTCCTTTATTTTCAACCATTTTACCATTACTTAATTTCTTGCTGTGAGAAATACTACACAAAGAGCCAAGAGACCCAAATTCTAATTCTAATTCTGCAACTGACTAGACATGTGACCTTGGACAAGTTGTGTCCTCTTTCTAGATTCCAGCTTCATCATCTATCAACTGAGAAGGCTGCACTGGATGATCCCAAAGGTCCATTTCTCTGCCAAAGATGTATGAATCCATTACAATACATATTTCTACATTATATACACATACAAAAAAGGATAATTCTATAATTCATATATTCCTTAAAGTTTTCTTTTTTGGAGGGGGAAGGCAAGGCAATTGGGGTTAAGTGACTTGCCCAAGGTCACACAGCTAGTAAGTGTGTCAAGTGTCTGAGGCCGGATTTGAACTCAGGTCCTTCTGACTCCAGGGCTGGTGCTCTACTCACGGCAGCACCTAGCTGCCCCAATTCATATATTTCTAAAGTAGTTTCATAGAACCAATCTGCTACAGGAAGCCTTTCATAACCACTCTTAATTCCAGTGCCTTCCCTCAGTTAATTATTTCCTATTTTACCCTGTATATAGCTTGCTTAGTATATGTTTATTTGAATGTCATCTGCCTCATTAGACCTTAATTAAGCTCCTAGAGGGCAGGGACAGTCTTTAGCCTCTTTTTATATCCCCATGCCTTAGCCCGGGGCCTGGCACATAGTAGATACTTAACAAATGTTTATCGAGTTGCATTGAAGTTCATTCATTCATTCACTAATTTATTTATTCATTTGCCAATTCATTTAGTAAACAACTTCAGTGAGCAAAGCACTTTGCTGAGCACAGAAAGACAAAGTAAAGAGAAAAAAGGTATGGTCTTTGCCCTCAAGGAACTTAAATTTTAGAAAGGGAGAAATGAGATAAGACTATGAAATAAGACAATGAGAAAAGCATAGAGATATAATACTAATTAGAATAAGATAGCTAGCTAGCTAGCTAGCTAGATAGATAGATAGATAGATAAACAGATTAAAAAAAACAAGAGCTTCCCTAAGTGACAGATCCCACTTTCAAGAAGCTTTTATTCTAATGGGAAAAGACAGAACAAAAAAGGGAGCTACTGTTGTACCAGAAGCCAGTGAGACACGCCACAGAGTATAAGTTTTAAATGGAGAATTTATTAGCCGGCGACCATCGGGGTTTGCTACCCAAATCAATGGCCCCGTGTTGGGGTGAAGGTGTGGCTTTTATAGGACATACGGGGGTACAGAGGTTAATTATCTCCTGGAACATACAGTCCAGGTCACAGGGTGGGGGGAACAGGAACAAAGGGTCCTGACTGATCAAAAGATTCTGACAGGTTATCCTTAAGTGGGATAATCTTATTGACATTCCTTTGTGGAGTCAGGGAGCCCCAGGGATATCTACTAGACAGGAAGGGTCTGCCCAGGTTATCCTTCAGTGGGATGGTCCTATCTACTGACATTCCTGTGAGGAGTCACAGGTCCCCAGAGGGATATCTGCTAAATGAAGAGATCTGAGTCCATTCTTTCTGGGGGTGCTTGTCAGTAGCTAGGGGGTTTCTCAGGGGTTCCTAACAGTAACTGATTTTTCCAGTATTACACTACAAAGCTAAAAAGTGAGAAGGGGAAAAGGATACTTGTGAGGAATGAAGCCAGGAATAAGGTAAGCAAAGTCTAGATATTACATGAAATGATGTTCCAGGCCAGGGACTCACACATCAGAAAAGAGTGCCACAAAATTGGTGCTAGAGAGGACATGGAAAAGTCTGGAGAGTGAGTAGTAGAGCTGAGGGTAAAGTAAGCATGGCCTGAGCACCTCATGAAATAATGGTCTGGGATAGAGATAAGAGGAGAATAGGGCTGTAAAGTGCCATAAAATCAACTTTAGCATTTTTCATGAGGTTTCATTTAGACTGCCTCTACAAAACGTGGCTGAAAAGTTAAAAAATCCAAATTGATTCATTGGTTTTTATCTCTAAACAATGGCAAGTAAACATTTGCTTTGACTGATTTTTCCATGAGTTAAGTAATTTTGTTGTTGTCATGTAACAAACTAAATAAGACGCAGCATGACATAGAAAGAGTACTAGGATTGGAGTCAGAAGACCTGTGTTCAAATCTAGTGTCTAATCGACTGTCTGTGTGGCAATGGGTAAGATACTTCACTTTTCTGGGTCTGTTTCCTTTTCTGTAAAATGTGGGGGCTGGACTAGATAATCTCTAGGGTCCCTTCCAAATCTAGATCTCTTATCCTAATGTTATGGTTTTATTCTATAATATAGTCAAAAATATGAGGCAACATGGTACACAGAAAAGAAAACAGACTATAAGTTAGGAGAGTTGAATTCTAGTCTTAGCTCAACAAATAATTAGTGATATGACCTTAGACAAGTTATTTAAAACCTCTGGACCTAAAATGAAGTGGTTTGGTTAGACCATCTCTCTGATTCCTCCTAGACTTAACAGTATTTGTCTTAGAAACGAGCTGATGCTAAGTCAGACAAGTGTAAAGAGTGGCACTTAGAGCCTTCCTTCTCAGTTCTCCTTTAGTATTCATGAGAAACCATTTTTCTAGTACTTCAAATCCCTTTATTTTGCTAGTAAACTTTAAAATGTTATATAAAAGTGAGTTATTGGGGCAGCTAGGTGACGCAGTGAGTATAGCACCAGCCCTGGAGTCAAGAGGACCTGAGTTCAAATCCGGCCTCAGACACTTGACACACTCACTAGCTATGTGACCTTGGGCAAGTCACTTAACCCCAATTGACCATTCTTCCCCCCTGCCAAAAAGAAAAAGTGAGTTATTGTAACATAGACAGAATTTCTTCATTTAGAAAACAGTAAATACAAGTACTTTTATTTCATTTCCGGTAACTCCTTTTAGAAAGACATCGTTAATGTCAATCCTCAATAAACATCCAACTCCGATGTTTCATGCAGCGGAAGTGACTCTGGGTTTTTAAGAGGCAAGGCCGGTTTGAGTATAAGCCCTAACAGTTTAAAGGGAGCAACACAGTATGACGGAAAGAACAATGGACTTGAAATTGAGAGAAACATGGATTCAAAGCCTGCTTTTGAGGCTTATCATCTATATGAACTTTTAAAATTTACTGCCCTCGCATTCTCCGCTGCTTCTTTGGAAAATGTAAACAATAAAACCTATAGTATTTAGTTCGTAAAGTTGTGAGAATCAAATGAGATGAGACATAGAAACTGCTTTATAAACCATTTAGTGCTATATAAATGACAACTATGATTGCTACTGTTGCTGATATTATTATTATTCTATGTTAGATAGGCTCTGGCTTTGGTCCTGCCAACAGACTGTATGTATTTAGCCTAGCTAAACATGGAGCGGCTCCACCACCTGTAAGCAGTAAGGGAAGCAGGTGATCAATTTGTGGATCATGGCACAACATGAAATAAAGAAAACTACAAAATGGTCCTTTTCTTACCCCATGCCCTCCTACTTCTATTGTAAAAATGAGTACTAAGAATCACAATTTTGAGATAAACCATAAATATTAACTAAGTGCCCAGTAATCTAAATAGGAGATTCTTACCCAGTGACTAAGTGGCTATATTTTTAGAGGAGCTAAACAATATCAATAGGATAGACTCATTGAAAGTTAAACTAAAAGATAAAAGAAAGTCACAGATGAATAGAGAAGCAAATAAAGGAGTTGGTAGAAATGGTTTTTATTGTATCCCAAAGGTAACAACAAACTTCATAGTAACGGACAAAGTCATTTCATAATGCAATGTTTAGCATTTGTAAAATTACCACCATTAGGGTAAATAAGCAAAAGTCTGTTGCAGAGAACGAGCTCTATGAAAGACTTTGAAATTAAATTACCATGCGCTCTTAGACTTGGTGACCTCAAAGCACAGCTGGCATACCCCGGTTCACTGTAGCTGCTTTAGGACTTAGACATTTTTCCAAAAGAAGTAGACTGGTCAGTAATGCTAAAAAGCAATAGTCTTTTATTAAAGGCTTCTTTAAATTCACACAAGGCCTACGAGGAGCAAGAGCAAATGAAAAGCAGACATGGATGGTCCTTGAATTTAATAATCTTCAGGCCACAGGAAGAGAAGAAACTTGATGATCATATAAGAGAATGACCTTCAGAACAGGTGTGCCCAGATTCTACTATGCTCTAATTTCTCTAGGTTCTATCCTTCACCTATTCATCTTCTATCAGGGCAATTCAGTGATACAGGTAAGAACCATAGGATTTAAAGAGGGCGGGGTCTCTAGCAGCCACGTTTTACTGATTTTCTATCCCACATATATACTGGCAGAGACATCAGGGATTGGCTAGCAAGTTCTGGTCAAGTACATAGAAGGGATCTAGAAGTTTTCAGCATGAAAGATTCTAGCACACAAAATTCAAGATATTGAAAATTCTAGGAAAAAGGATAAGTGGGAATTCAAGGCAAGGAGAGAGGGTATGTCTAAAGCAGGAAAAACTACTTGAATCTCAGAGGCCCCCACCCAGAAAAAAGGTTATTTTTTTTTCTTTTTTGAACTAGAGGTAAACATTGGAGAGAATGGTGAAAAATAAGTTGAAAAATATTGTTCACAAGTAAAGTCAACAAATATTTATTAAGCACCTACTATGTACTAGGCACTGTGCTTAACTACTAAGGATACAAAAAAAAAGGCATAAATGAATGAATGAATGAATGAATGAATGAATGAATAAAATAAAACAAACAAAAAAGTCCCCGCTCTCAAGGAGCAGAGCTAAGAATCTAATGAGGGGGAAAACATGCAAACAACTATAAAAAAAGAAGATATACACAGAATAAATAGTGCATAGTCTCAGAAGGAAGGCTCTAAGATTAAGGAGGATTGGGGAAGGAAGGGTTCTTGGAGAAAGGACGCCTTTAGCTGAGTCTTGAAGGAAGCCAAGAAAGCCAGAGGAAGAGACTGAGGAGGCAGAGCACTCCAAGCATGGGGGAGGCAATGATAATGCTTAGTCAGAAGATGGAGTAAAAAAAGTCCAATGGACTAAAGACTACACAAAAACCTCAGGATAACATGCCACAAATACTTTCTTCAAGAAGGGAGTTAGAGGTCAAGGTACATAGTAAGCACTTGAATAAAATCACAAAAATTAAACCTGATAACAGAAAGAATAGTATAAATTCATTTAAAATAGCTTCAAGGTGGCAAAAGCAGCTACTGTTTCCAAAAATAAGAAATTCATCAAAGAGCATACATAAACCTAAGATTTTTAAGGATAGAGATAGGAGACTGGTCCTATGATTTCATCAACATAGGAAACTCCCAGGTAAGGGAACTTTCTCTACCAATTTAGGTTGGAACTTTCTCTGCAACTTAAAGTCCTTACAAAGTGTCTACACCACTGAGGAGTTAAGTGGCTTGACCAGAGTAGAACAGCTAGTACAGTACGTGTCAATGGCAAAATTTTAATTGTGCTCTTCCTGACTCTAAGACAAGCTTTTTAATCCACTTATGCTAAGCTGCTATGGAAAAAAATCCCTATGAACAAAAAAAAATACAATATCAATTCATATGCCTAATTTTCCATCTCTATGAAATCTTGATGAGAATAATCTGGACTTACAACAAGTATATCCTTGATGAAAGTGTAAAAAAGGAGCGGGTAGGTTTTCATAAATAATATTCTACAGCAGACCATATTTTTACACATAATTGACTAAAACATGCAGAGAATATTCACTGTGCCTATTGTTTTAAATATGAAAAGCGGTTAATTTTGTAGATCAAAATGGTACTTTTGGAACTCTCTTCCAATAAGATGGCCCTTATGAATGTCAAAATCACAAAAAATTTCTTGAAAGGAGTAAAAACTTATGCAATTATGCCCAAAAAAGACTGGACAAAGAGGGGAAAGTATCACATGTTCAAAAATATTTATAGCAGCACTTTTTTGTGGTGAAAAACAACTGGATACTAAAGAAATCATACTAAATAAATGTAATGGAATACTATTATGCTGTAAGAAATGATGAAAGGAGAGTTTCAAAGAAACCTGGAAAGACTGGGATGAACTGCTGTGGAGTGAAATAAATAGAACCAGGACAACAATTTATATAATAACAAAAACAGTGCAGAGACACATAACTTTGAATGAAATGAGAACATTGGTCTACACAATGACCAGATGAAATTCCAGAGGACCAATGATGAGCCTGCCTTCCCACTTTCTTCCCCACCATGAGATAACAGACTAAGGGTGAAGAATGGGATATTTTCTAGATATGTCCAATATGGGAATTTATTTTACTTCACTATGAATGTTTGTTACAAGGCTGTTTTTCTCCCAAAGAAGAAAACAGATTTTGGTTTATTAAAATAATTTAAATTTAAAAATGAAAACAGTGACCGTGATTAATCACTCTGTCATTATAAGTATCGGTCAAAGTAGATGTCAAAAGAAGTGTCCAAAATGAACAAGGAATTCCCAACTGATGAATTGCTTCAGATTATCTTGTTAGAGGATTACATTATACTATGCATCCAGTATCGAAACATTCAGTCAGGCAGTCAACAAGCATTTCTTAAGCAATAATGATATGCCAGGAATAGAATAAAGCCCCTATCCATGAAAAAAACAAGCGAATGAGAATGCCTATCATCCAAACTCTGAATAACCAATGTATATAAACTGGTGTATAAGAACGTACGTGTGTATGTACATGTGTATGCATGCATGAATGAATGTATGTATGTGTGTGTGTATGTATGTTTTGCATAGATACTACAAATAGGTAATAATATAGGGCCCAGAACAGAATAATGAAATACTATGGTCTCAGAAGAGTTAAAAATCTCTTATTAAACCAAAAACCAGTGATGGATCCCATGACAGCCTACAAAATATTACCAATTCAAAATTAAACATCAAAGAGTTGTGTGACTAGAAAAAAACGAGGTCATCTACCACGAGTGAGATAACAGATAGACAGCTATTGTCCTCATTAATACCCATATAATAGTACGTGATCTATAGAAAGGCCTGTGGCACATACGATAGTCCTAGTATAGAAAAGCTATAGAAGACTAAGAATCAATCAAGGATAGATTGCCATGCTCACAAATGGAGGAAATAACCACACCATTTAGATTATAGAGCCATTCAAACATCCACTGTCAAAGTTCTTCCTCTGATCACCTAAATATCAATGTACCTCAAATTTTAGGCCAGTTGGCTGAAACTCATTTCAGAATAAGGAAAAATTCATTAATTAAATTTTAAAATGTTGCCCAGAGTTAAAGATGGATATATTTTAATAAGCTGTGGAGCTTCAACTTGATCATTCAAACAATAAGCATTTATTAAGTGTACTATGTCTGAGGAAAGAAATACAATAAATGAAACAAGCCCAACTTGCAAGGAGCATTCATTTTAATAAGAAGACTGCAATGACTCATATAAATATATACAGAACAAATATAAAATAGTTAAATGAAAGATAATTTGAGAGGGAAAGCACTAGCAGTTGAAGGAATTGAGAATGTCTTTAGAAGGTGTTGCTTGAGTGGAAGAGAGGGATTCTGTGAAGCAGATGTCAAGAGGAAGTATGTTCCAGGCATGGAGGACAGCCAGTGCAGAGAAAGAAAATGGAGTTTCATTTGTGAGGAATATAGAAGACCAGTTTGGCTAAATCAAAACATGTGGTAGAGGAAAAAATCTACAATGAGGAGGCAAAGACAGGTTGAAGCAAGGTGGTAGAGGAGTTTAAAAGCTAAACAAAAGAATTTATCTATTTCTTTCCTACAGGCAATAAATAGGGAACCACTAAAGTTGATTAAGTATGGCAGCGATATGGTCAGAGCTGAGCTCAAGGAAAATCAAGCTGGTCACAATGAGTAAGATAAACTAAGGTGGGGAGATAACAAAGGAAGGGACAAATTAGAAGGCCACTGCAACAATCTAGGGAAAAAAGTGATGAGGGCCTGAATGAAGACAGTACCTCTGTGAATAGAGGAGTCAGATATAAGAAATATTGTGGGAATTGTTCAGTCACTTCAGTTGTGTCCAACTCTTCATGACCCCATTTGGGCTTTTCTTGGCAAAGATAGAATGGTTTGGCATTTCCTTCTCCAGCTCATTTTACAGATGGGGAACTGAGGGAAACAGAGTTAAGTGGTTTGCCCAGGGTCACACAGCTAGGAAGTGTCTGAGGCCAGACATGAACTCAGGAAGATGAATCTTCCTAAGTCCAGGTGCTTCACTCTATTCGTTGCACCACCTAGCTGCCCCACTGTGGGAGTAGAAAATGTAAAATTTTGCAACTGATTGGATATGTGAAAGAAATGAAGATAAAGCCAATGTTATTCATTTGAAAAATAGAAGAACTGTGGTGCTTTTGAAAGAAACAGGGACATTTAGAAGAGAAGTGGGTATAGGGGTAGAGGAGAGATAATGAATACTTGTTTGGGATATAATAAATTTGAGATTTTTCCAAGATCTCCAGTTTGAACTGTCACAATAATCAACTGCTGATGTAGGATTGAAGCTCAGGGGAGAGATTAAGGATAGCAACAGAGATCTGGGGCTCAGTATAGAGATGATAATTAAAGCCATGGGAACTGATGAGGTCACCAGAAGAAAGTGTAAAGAGAACAGAGTATGGAGCCTCAGACACAGCCTGTGGGGAATATACAGGTAAGGACTGTGATCTGAATGATGAACTATCAAAGTAGACTGAGCAGGGCAGATTACATAGGTAGAAGAACCAGGAAATAGTAATAAGAAAATTCACAGGAGAGAATATCCGGGGAAAATGGGGTGGTCAACAGAGTCAAGTGCAGCAGAGAGGTTGAAAAATATAATGATTGAAAAAAGACTATCCCATTTGGCAATTAAGTGATTTTTGGTGCCTGGAAAAGAGCAGCTTTCATCAGGTGATGATGTCCAAAGTCAGAATGCAAAGGACTGAAGAATATGTAAAAGGAAAGGAACTGCTAGCAGTGAGTACAGACAGCTTTTTTTGTTTGTTTTTTAGGGAGTCTGGCTGAGAAAAGGAAGAGGGATATAAAACGACAGCCTGAAGAGATGGTAGATTCTAGTTAGTTTTCTAAGAATTGGGAATAGTTGGGCATATTTAAAAACCTTAAGGAAAGAATGAATGGGGAGGGTGGAGGACATGAATGGGGTTGCAGTCTGCTAGAAAAGAGTGCAGAACATGGGATATAGGGGACATATAGTGGCAAGAAGAGCCACTTCATTGCCCAAAACCAGGGGAAAAGAAGAGAAAGTGGAGGATGATGTTAAGATGTTTCAATATAAAGGGAAGAAAAGGGACTTCACAAAGAATTACCTCAATTTTCTTAGTAAAGTAGGAGGCAAGGTCCTTATCTGAAAGAGGGAGAAGGTAGGTAGAGACAAAAGGGGCAAGAGATTCAAGAGTAGAGTACTATATAAAGCTGAACTGGTTAACTACTGGTTAATATTAGAGAAGGAAGAAAATGAGATTAGAGCACAGTTAGTGGCGAAAAATACTGAAGAATGGAAGCATTGAAACTCCCAGTGAGGGAAGAGAATGTATTTAGGAGGGATCAGGCATAGGGAGAGATAGAATAAGAGGTTGTGGTCCAATAGACGAATTTCAGAGTTTTTAACTAAAAATACATCTGGGTAATTCTGCAAGCTATCACGTGAGCATCTTAATATGTGACTGATATGTAGCAACGGAGTAGGTTCTGACATTCAAAGAGACTGAGAAATTGGGAAGCTAAAGAGTTTGAAGGTAAATCAGCATGGATTCTTGAAATTTCTAGTACAAGGGGTAAGAGTTAGGGGAGAAAGGAAGTCACTGAGCTAGATACAGAATCCTTAAAAAAAAAAAAGTGATCCAGGAGCCAATATAAAACAACCACCAGAATCTGGATTGAGTGGAAAATTTTGCAATGATGAGCATCAAAGATGGAGAGATTGCCAAGTAAAGGGAGAATCTGGAAGTGGCAATGGGGAGCAAGTAGTATTGTAAGCCCTCCTCCCAGACAAGTGTGTCTGAGGTATAGCTGATAGTGGAGAAGAGAATCAGGGATAAAGTGTTGTCACAGTGGATCCGAGTCCTAGTGAGGTCTAGTAAATAAAAGAAATGTGAGAGAAAGTCCAGAATGATGGGAAATTTGTTCAGTATGGAATATGATTCCAGAGGGCATAGTGGAGGCAGTGAACAGGGTTGGATTGGGATATAGGTGACAAAGGGTTGAGGAAAATAGGGATGGATAAGAGAACAGGAATTGGGGATTAGGGATAACTTTCCCTTATGAGGCCTGTGATTAATTAATATGGACAGGAAAAAAAAACAAGTGATAAGAAATTGCTAACCTATTCAGATATTAGTTGAACTAGCTGAGAGGTTCTTAATCTTTTCTGTTTATGGACCTTTTTGGCAGCCTAGTGAAACTTATGGATCCCTTCTCAGAATAATGTTTTTAAATACATAACATAAACTACGTAGGATTATAAAGGAAATAAATCATAATGAAATATGGTTATCAAAATGTTTTAAAAATATATTCATAAGATCCCAGGTTAAGAATATCCTCTTAGACTGTAAGTTCCTTGAATCAGGGATTGTCCTTTACCTCTCTTTCTATGACCAGCACTTAGTAAAGTACCTGATACCTAGAAGCTTAATAAATGCTTATTGACTGAATCCCTGGGCTAGATGGTCTCTGAGGACACTCGTAACTGAAATTTTGGTGCTTAAGTCTGTGTTTTTATGCATTTGAGGTATATACATACATGGATATGTATGTTTCTCTATATGTATCTTATGTATCTCTATAAGTATCTTATATATATTTATATATATATATATATATTTTTTTTCCTGTGTGAATGACATTAAGTTGGGATGTATCAATAACATTAGATGAGAGTAGTATTTCCTAAATGACTTTAATGAATTGGAACTCAAAAGAGAAATCTAAAAATTTGGAATTTTAAAGGACAAATGTAAAGTCTTGAGCTCTTGAGTTTCAAAAAAGGAATCATTTATGTACAAGATAGAGAAATAATTGCTGGAAACGAATTTAGGTAAAACAAACAACCCTGGAAGTTTTGGCAGATTGCAACCTCAAAGTGAGCAGAATCAAACAGTATAATGTAGCAGCTAAAATAACTAATGGGATTTAAGTAGTATAAGTTCAAACACACATTAAAAGATAATTTCAATGTAATCTGGCCTTATTAGATGACATCTACACTACTGTGTTCAATTCTGGAGCAAAGAATTAAGAACCAGTCTTAGAAGGAAATAGAAACAATGGTGAGGGTCATCAAAATTATGCCTTAGGAAGAAAGGAATGTCAAATATCCAAAGCAAGCAACCAAGTATTTTCAATCTTTTGAAGGAGAATTAGATTTATTCTATTTGGCCTTGGAAGCCAGAACTAAGATCAATTGATGGAAGTTTGAAAGAGGGAGAGTTTTACTCGAAATAAAGACTCTCCTAAAAATCTGAAATAGCTGTCCTAGAAAGTAATGAGTTTTCCAACATTGTATATATTCAAATAGAACTTCCATTATAGGAGGGATTCATTCTTTATACTTGTATCCCAGGCCCTACATACACTTCCTGATGCACAGTCGATGCTTAATTAATATTCGATGATGGACTGTTGATTGATTCATGCTTCAGGTAAAGAGCCAGGCAAGAATAAATGAGTGATCCTTTCCAACATGAGGATTCTATGATTCTATTGGGCACGTTTCAGTCACATGTCAGGAGATGATCAGGAGAGACAGATTAGAAAATAAGTTCTGCATTAAAAAGTAGATGTTCACCCATTCCAATTGTAGACAGTCATCAGTAAGTCCTTAACTAAACTATACATACATTCAACTCTTGGCTACACTAACAAAAGGGGAAAGTAGTATAGATAAATCTTCAAATAATTTTGTTTGAGAGTAATATTTGACATTTAATTACTTAAATGACTGAAATCATACAGCACAAACATATTATCAGAGTGGTAATATGAATTCAGTCTGCAATATAGACAGCAGCTAGGTGGTACAGTGGATAGAGTGCTGGGCATGGAGTCAGGAAGACTCATCTTCTGGAGTTTAAATCCAGCCAAAGATCCTTAACCCTATTTGCCTCAAGTTACTCATCTGTAAAATGAGTTGGAGAAGGAAATGCAAAGCACACCAGTATCTGTGGCAAGAAAATCCCAAATGGCATCATGAATGTCCCCCTCGAGCATGCATAACAGATCATCAGGAGGAAAACGAACTTCTCATGGACAATTTATAATGTGGGAAATTGAGATTTAACTTTAAATAAGATTTAGAAATAATATAATGGGGGGGGCAGAGACAAGATGAATGAGTAAAAGCAGGGACTTGCTTGAGCTCTCCCCCAAATCCCTCCAAATACCCATAAAAATGACTGCAAACAAATTCTAGAGCTACAGAAACCTAAAAAATGACAAAGTGAAACAAGTCTCCAGCTGAAGACAGCCTGGATGGTTGGTGGGAAGGGTCTAACATGACATCCCCAGTGTGGGCCCTGTTGGGACAGACCAGGCCAGAGCAGACCAGGTGGAACAAGCCTCAGGACACTGAATCACTGTACTGTGGCGGCTTCCAGACTTCTCAATCTATAAATGCCAAAGACAATTTAGCAGGTCAGTGGGAAAACTCTGTTGGACCCGGGTGAGAGAAAGGCACGGTCCAGCCCCAGGGTGGCAGAGGTGGTGGTGGCAGCAGCAGAGGCTGCTTCCAGAGCTCTAGGACCACAGACGGTGGGGGGTGGGGGGGGGGGGGATCAAGTGGCTGATCAGAGAAAGAGTGTAAAGATCTCTTTGCTAGGATTCTCTTGCTTTGCCCTGCTTGTATCTAGGTAACAGTCCTGGGTAAAGGCAAGCAAAGTGGGACTTTTTGTTGTCTTTTGTTTTGGAGTGCTTCTCAGCACTAAGGCAATCAAATGCCTTTGATTGAGTCTTGTCTTTGTTTGTAGAAAGGCCCATACCCTTTTGCTAATTAAGTCACTAGAGGTGTGAAACCCTGGAGAGGTGTGAAGTGCTCTCACCCTGAAGTACTGTATATATACTCTGAGGTTAGCATTTTGTTTGGGGCTCTTACTCACTGTAAGAGTGTTGGTGTGGAGACTCTGGGTAGCTGCTCAGAGTCCCTCAGCTTTGAAGAAAACCCAGATATTGGTGTTGCTCTTCTTGGTAACTATGTATGTGATGTCTTGATCAGACAAAGCTTGTCTATTTGAATTGTGTCATTTGATCGGTTGATATTCTCTGTTGGAATTTCTATTTTTATTTGCTCTGAAGTGCAGGGTGCTGGCTTTTCCTCCTAAACTAAGTGGATGATAAATGTATGTTTAATTAAAGTAAGACCATTAACCCCTTAAAGTTACTTTCCTTAGAAAAGCAGATCAAAGAATCTGTGCTGGCAGTTATTGTTGCTGGTCTTCTTGGGTCACACACTTCAGTAGCAGCTGCAAGCCACATTGTTGTTACAGTGGTGGTCCTGGGGTGAGGAGGAACAGTGTTGTGGCAGAGCTTGTGGTGGCTGTGAAGAGGGAGTCTTCCTAGCAGCTCAAGGCAGAAAAGAGTGCTTGAGGTCACTCACAGACCAGAGCATAGGCCAGTAGAGGAGTAAGCACCCCTCCTTGGATCATAACACCTAAACACTTCCAAAGCTCACTGAAGAAAATAATTCTTTAAAAGAAATAATATAATGACACTACTAAATCTTAGCACAAGTCACATAGAGGCCTCAATTTCCCCTCCTTTGTGGGGACAACAAGGGTGGCACAGAGAGAGAGGTGATGAACTCAGAAGAGAGAGTACAATCCATGGCATATCAATGCTCCAAGAAGCAGAAGGGCCATACCAAACACTAAAGTCAGAACAAGACAACATTCAAAGCAAGACTCTCTCTCCACAGTGGCTGGCACTGCAGTTATACTTTCTTTTTTTTATTTAATTTATTTAATATATTTAGTTTTCAGCATTGATTTTCACAAGAGTTATGAATTTTCTCCCCATTTCTACTCTCCCGCCCATTCCAAGATGGCATATATTCTGGTTGCCCCATTCCCCAGTCACCCTCCCTTCTGTCACCCCACTCCCCTCTCATCCCCCCTTTCCCTTCTTCTCTTGTAGGGCAAGATAAATTTCTACACCCCAATGCCTGTGTATCTTATTTCCTAGTTGCATGCAAAAATCTTTTCTTTGTTTGTTTTTGAATGTCTGTTTTTAAAACTTTGAGTTCCAAATTCTCTCCCCTCTTCCTTCCCCACCCACCCTCCCAAGGAAGGCAAGCAATTCAACATAGGCCATATGCGTGTCATTATGTAAAACCCTTCCACAATGCTCATGTTGTGAAAGACTAACTATATTTTGCTCCATCCTAACCTATCCCCCTTTATTGAATTTTCTCCCTTGACCCTGTCCCTTTTCAAAAGTGTTTGTTTTTGATTACCTCCTCCCCCTATCTGCCCTCCCTTCTATTGTCCCCTCTTTTTTACCTTCTTCCTCCTTCTTTCCTGTGGGGTAAGATACCCAACTGAGTGTGTATGGTATTCCCTCCTCAGGTCAAACCCGATGAGAGCAAGATTTACTCATTCCTCCTCACCTGCCCCCTCTTCCCTTCCTACATAACTGCTTTTTCTTGCCACTTTTATGTGAGATAATTTACCCCATTCTATCTCTCCCTTTCTTCCTCTCTCAATATATTCCTCTCTTATCCCTTAATTTGATTTTATTTTTTTAGATATCTTCCCTTCATATTCAACTCACCCTGTGCCCTCTATCTATCTATCTATCTATCTATCTATCTATACACACACACCTACATATATACATATACATATATGTATATGTATACATACACACACACACATATATATATGCATATTCCTTTTAGCTACTCTAATACTGAGGTGTCATGAATCATATACATCATCTTTCCATGTAGGAATGTAAACAAAATAGTTCAACTTTAGTAAAGCCCCTTATGATTTCTCTTTCTTGTTTACCTTTTCATGCTTCTCTTGACTCTTGTATTTGAAAGTCAAATTTTCTATTCAGGTCTGGTCTTTTCACTGACAAAGCTTCAAAGTCCTCTATTTTATTGAAAATTCATATTTTGCCTTGGACTATTATATTCACTTTTGCTGGTTAGGTGATTCTTGGTTTTAATTCTAGCTCCATTGACCTCCGGAATATCCTATTCCAAGCCCTTCGATCTCTTAATGTAGAAGCTGCTAGATCTTGGATTATTCTGATTGTGTTTCTACAATACTCAAATTGTTTCTTTCTGGCTGCTTGCAGTATTTTCTCCTTGATCTGGGAGCTCTGGAATTTGGTGACAATATTCCTAGGAGTTTTTTTGGGGGGGGATCTTTTTGAGGAGGTGATAGATGGATTCTTTCAATTTCTATTTTGCCCTCTGGCTCTAGAATATCAGGGCAGTTCTCCTTGCTAATTTCTTGAAAGATGATACCTAGGCTCTTTTTTTGATCATGGCTTTCAGGTAGTCCAATAATTTTTAAATTATCTCTCCTGGATCTATTTTCCAGGTCAGTGGTTTTTCCAATGAGATATTTCACATTGTCTTCCACTTTTTCATTCCTTTGGTTCTGTTTGATAATATCTTGATTTCTCATAAAGTCACTAGCTTCCACTTGCTCCAATCTAATTTTTAAAGTAGTATTTTCTTCAGTGGTCTTTTGGACCTCCTTTTCCATTTGGCTAATTCTGCCTTTCAAGACATTCTTCTCTTCATTGGCTTTTTGGAGCTCTTTTGCCATTTGAGTTAGTCTATTTTTTATGGTGTTGTTTTCTTCAATATTTTTTGGGTCTCCTTTAGGAAGTCATTGACTTGTTTTTCATGGTTTTCTCGCATCATTCTCATTTCTCTTCCCAATTTTTCCTCTACTTCTCTAACTTGCTTTTCCAAATCCTTTTTGAGCTCTTCCATGGCCTGAGACCAGTTCATGTTTTTCTTGGAGGCTTTTGATGTAGGCTCTTTGACTTTGTTGACTTCTTCAGGCTGTACATTTTGGTCTTTGTCACCAAAGAAAGATTCCAAAGTCTCAGACTGAATTTGAGTCTGTTTTTGCTGCCTGGCCATGTTCCCAGCCAACTTACTTGACCCTTGAGTTTTTGTCAGGGTATGACTGCTTGTAGAGTAAAGAATACTTTGTTTCAAGCTTGAGGTGATGCGCTGTTGTTTTCAGAGCTATTTCTATACAGCCAGCTCTGCCACCCCAGCACTCCTCCTTCCCCAAGAACTGCCAGCCAGGACCTGACTGGGATCTTAAGCAGGCTGCGCACTCCTGCTCTGATCCGCCACTTAATTCCTCCCACCAGGTGGGCCTGGGTCCAAAAGCAACTGCAGCTGTAGATCTGTAGCTGCACCACCTCTCCTTCCCCCTCGGGTGGTGGCCGAACCACGAAGTCCTTCCACTCTGTCCCCCGCAGCTTTTTCCACTAACCTTCTCTGTTGTCTTTGGTGTTTGTAGGTTGAGAAGTCTGGTAACTGCCACAGGTCACTGATTCAGGGTGCTAGGGCCCGTTCTGCCCAGCTCCTGGTCTGGTTGGTCCTTCTGCTACCCACGCTTGGCTCCGCTCTCCTCTGCCCCCAGCTCCATGCGCAATAGACCTCATCCAGCGACCATCCAGGCTGTCCTGGGCTGGAGCCCTGCTTCCCTCTGCTATTTTGTGGGTTCTGCAGTTGTAGAATTTGTTCAGAGCCATTTTTATAGGTTTTTGGAGGGACCTGGTGAGGAGCTTATGCAAGTCCCTGCTTTCCAGCCACCCCAGTTATACTCTCAAGACAGAAAAGTACTTAGAACAAGGGTTCTCAGCTATTTTGTGTCATAAACGGCTTTGGCAATATGGTGAAATCTATGGACCTCTTCTCAGAAGATTGTTTTTAAATAATGGAAGGAAATGTTAAATTTCAGTAAGAGGTTAGTGAAAACATCCAAGTTTACAGACTCCCTTGAATCTATCCTTGGACCCCATTGAGAGAGGCCCATGGAAATCAGGTTAAAAATCCCTGTCTTAGAAGATCACAGTGGGATCCACAGTCTATAGAACTCCCCTCTAAAGCATTTGGGCATTGTAGATAGTGTGCTAGATTTGAAATCAGGAAAGTGAAGTTTAAATCCCACCTGTGATACTTACTAGCTTACACAGCTATGTGCCTATGGGCAAACCACTTAACCTCTCTGAGACTAACTTTACTCTTTTACAAAATAAAGAGTTTCATCTCCTGTTTGGCTCACAATATCTGCAGAACCTGTCTCATAGGGTTGCTGTGGGGCTAAAATGAGATAATGTGTATAAATTACTTTGAAAATTTTAAAAATATAAATGTCAGTTAATAATGATTACACTAATTAATATGTAAATAAAATGTGTTGCTATAGATAAAAAGATTTTTGCTTCTTCATGTCTCCATACCTTGAGCTTGGTCCATGGGAAGTGATCTTGAGTCCCCAGGGAGAAATGGGTTATTTACACGTATCTGTTTTTCTGAATACCTTTGATAGACCTCAAAGTGGGTCAACAGCTGATGAATTAACCAAGGCTAGTGTTTCCTAATGATTGTTGACCTCAACTGACCTTGAAGACTCATGTCTACAGTCTACAAGTATTTTCTAAAAGCCCATGAAAAGCAATAGATGGAGTAACTGGGGAAAATACAGTTCTTTCATATCATTGATGCATAGAATGCACTTTTACAGAAACCAGATTATAAAATCAGAAGAAAAGCAGGTAAAGGATGTTTGAAGGAAATTACTAAATTCCCTTGCCTTCAAACACACCTAAAGTATTCTAAAAAAGCTACACTTTTAAATAACAAAAAGCCTTGGAAAATATATTAATTTGATGAAAATATTTTAAATAGTTATACATGTGTAAAGCTCCAAAATGGCTTGCTTAAAGACGGAAAAATACTTAAGTAGATGTGGAACCCTAATAAGCCACTGGTAATAAAGAAATTAAATTATTTTAAAAAATATTTATGAGGCAAAAGAAAAGTGAGACTGCTTTGTAAACTCAAAAGACTGGTAATACTACTTTAATGCTTCATTGTTTAAAAAGTCTGACAAGCTTTCAGTTGCACTCAGGCAGAATTTAAGTATTAATCTGAAGATGAAGTAGTCCATGTACAAAAGTTAGCTCCTATATATGGAGAGATGTACTCTGAATCCTTACTTCTATTAAGTTTGCTTCCCTAAACTCTAGAGTTAAAATTTTGGGTATATATGCCTATGTATGTATATATATTCCTACATAACATAAGTATGTAATTCAATGAAACCTTTATAAATGTCAGATTAATTACATTTTCAAGTGCAGATGGGTTTAAGGAAACTACACAGCTGAAAATAGTTTGTTATTTGCAATACTATAAGAGCATAATAATCTTCTAGGATAAGTCAATTTATAGTCTATGCCAAAATATTAAACTGCCACATAATAAAGGCACTTGGCACACAATTTTGTAAGATAAAGAGAAGTAATTTATGCTACAAAAAAAGCCCCTAGCATTGTTCTAGGCTTTTTCCTGATTTTCATATGACACTACAAAATTACTGACATGATATACAAGTAGCATATTTTGTGTCATGAGTGACTGAAAAGGTTTTTTTGAGACACTCAATAATTATAATCTTTTTCTTCATTGAGATAATTAATACTGAATAAAAGTAAAATATTAGGCAGTAGGTGGCACAGTGGACAGAATGCCAGGTCTAGAGTTAGAAAGATTCATCTTCGTGAGTTCAAATCTGGCCTCAGACACTTACTAGCTGTGTGACCTTGGGCAAGTCATTTAACCCTGCTTGCCTCAGTTATCCTCATCTATAAAATGAGCTGGAGAAGGAAATAGCAAACCACTTCAGGATCTTTGCCAAGAAAATCCCAAATGGGGTCACAAAGAGTCAGACACAACTGAAAAACAACTGAACAACAACAAAGTAAAATATCAAATAAACATTGTCATATAAATCTTTTATGCCAAGTCAACTAACATTTTCCCCAAAATTCATATTAGCCTTGATATGATCATAAATGCACATTTTAGCTTCCTTGAAAGCAAGTCAATATGACTTTTCCCCAAAACTACTTTCTAATGAGATTATGAAGTTCACTATCATGAAAATAAAATCCATAAATTGCTTCTAAAGGCAACCTCCAGAAAGTACCATATGCTGTACAAGGACTTCATATTTTAGTGCACTTTTAGATTTACTGTCACCAAAATTAAATAAAGGAGTTAAAATATTTCTCTTTTCAACTAGTTAAGTTTGATATTCAACTTAACAGAGGCTGTTTCCCATTCATTAAAATACTGAAGTATTATCTTCTCATATTAATTCACAATCAATCTTGAACACACAACCTTGATCCAATTCACTTCCAATTTCTCTAACAGACTGACTTCACTATCATTTCAGGGATCTGTCCTGGGCCCTCTTCTCTTCTCCCTAGAGACTCCTTCACTTGGTGATCTTATCAGCTCTTATGGATTCAATTATTATATCTATTATCACCATTATCAAATCTACTTCTCCAGCCCTAGCCTCTCTGCTGCCCTCCAGTCTAGCATCTCCAACTGTCCTTCAAATATCTCCAACTGGATGTTACAAATACCTAAAACTCAACATGTCCAAAGCGGAACTCATTACCTTTACCAAAAAATCCCCACCCCACCCCCACCACCCACATAATTACCCTATCAGTGATAAGGATACCACCATCCTCCCAGTCCCCTAGGCTTAGAAATCAGCTATCATTCTCATCTCCTCATTTTCATTCACACGCGCGCGCACACACACACACACACACACCCCAGACAATATGTTGCCGAGGCCTGTCAATTTTGCTTTTTCAATATCTCTTGAATATACTCCCTTCTTTCCTCTGACACAACTACCACCCTCATTCAGGCCTCATTTTCTCACACCACAACCATTACAATAGCTTGCTGGTTGGTCAGACTGTCACAAGCTTCTCCCTATTCCAATCTATCCACCATTCAACTGCCAAAGTGATTTTCCCTAAAACAGGTCCAAACATGTCATCCTTCCACCCAACAGACTCCAGGGACTCCTTATCACTTCCAGGAACAAATATAAAATCATGTTTGGCTTTCAAAATTCAATAAACTCCTTGAGGACCACTTAAAACAAAATTCCTCACTTCTCTTCTTCCTCTGCTCAAAATTCTCTACAATCTGGTTTCTGACCTCATTATTCAACTGAGAACTTCAAGGGAATATGATAGTGAAAAAATAAATTATTACTCAGTATACTATTTTTTCCATTATTTTTATGATAGAAATAGTAACATTTTAAATGAAAAGAAAAAAATGGTTCAACTTTATTTTTTTTACCTTCTCTCCAGTAGCCTTACTATTCAGGAAATACTGTCCCTCCAGAGTTTCCTCTTGATTGCTTGAGTACCTAACCTTGACAACCATTTCATGAGAGACCCTAACCAAGCTCACCACTTCCAGCTCAGCTCATTCTCTGGATCTTCCTGCCTGCTCATAAGCAGCCCTTCCCCCTTTCTTCTATTTCCTTTCAAGTATTTTATGCGCTGTCTTCCCTCATCTTCAGGTAGGGTCACCTCCATCAAGGTGTTGCTCGTATTTGTAACCCCCAGTGCTTAACACAGCGGCTAGCACACACACATGCTTAAGAAATTCTCTATCACAAATCCCAGCCGCATGAGTGTTTCTTTCTATTGCACTCAGCAGTAACTGCAGCGCTCTGTCTGCTGTGACCACAAAAATCAATCAGTCAGTCACACACCAGGCACTGGGCTGAGCAATGGGGAATTTTTTTTTTTCAGATTAAGGCAAAAATAGTCTTTGCTCTGAAAGAACTTATTTTCTAGTAGGGAAGACAGCATGTATACAAATTTGCATATAAAAGCTATATACCAAGTAGATACAACGTAACATTGGAGAGAAAGGCACTCGTAGCTGTGGGTAACTGGCTTGTGCAGAATATGCTGCTTCAGCTGAGCCTTGAAGGGAATTCTAACCCGCCAAACAAGAGGAGAAATAGGCAGGGTCCAGGCATGCGGGATGTGTCTCTAGTACAAAACTACTAATTCAGCATTGGAATGTCAAATGTCAAGTGAGAGAACTAACAAAAGGCAGGAGTGAAGAGATTGTAAAGAACTTGAAATGACTCAAAGACGAGTTTGTATCTGATCCCTCAAATTTACTCTGTGTGTGATCTGACTTGCACTTTAGGGAAATAATTTTGGCAGTAGTGAGGAGGACGGATTAGAGCAGGAATAGACTAAGGGAGGAAGGCCAATTAGGAGGCTATTTCAAAAGACCGGTCAAGAGGTAATTTGGGCCTGAGCCAGGGTGGAGGTTGTAGGAAATGTCAGGATCTGGCTACTGCCTGGATGTGTTAAGAGAGTGAGAAGTCAAGAATGATAAGGAGGTTACAAACATGGTTAGTTAGACCTTAGAAAAGTATATTCAATCTGGAAGAGGAAACTTCAGTGTACCGAATGGTGAATGTTCTCTTCCCTTCCATGTGACTGAGACCAGTGAAGTATACAGTTCCTCTTTCTCTGACACGTGTCATTATCTGGTCACATGGTTTTTGACTTCTATCATGATTTAAAGCCTTTATAGACACTTGCTCACTTCCACTGGAAAATAAATGTCTCTATATCACCTCTGCAAAGATTAACTTTCATTCTAATCACTGCTAAAAAGAATAAAAAAAATATTGTTCACTTCTGTGAACCTCTTGCTGCTCAATAAGCATCTTGGGTGGCAAACATTTTTCAAATGACATTTTTGATGAAATATATCCTATGTCTTTCGAATAGCCACACCAATTAGCTTATGTCATATGCAAAAACAAATCAGGTTTGGTTTATTAAAAGTCAATGAGCCAAAAATAAATTGGATAAATTACATGACTCCTTTCTAGTTTGGTCTGGCAACATCCTTGTGGCCATTTGTGTTTGTGAGGGAAGGGGAATTTGTTTTGAGCAGGTTTGTATACTTTAGACTAGTTATCAGGGTAACAGCAGTAAGGTAATGAGAGTAGCACCAGTAAATTTGAGCATAACATGAACTGTATAAACTGGTGTACATTTAAGTCTTCTGAGATTTTGCTAATTATGGGCTTTTTTCATTTGGAAGTATTTAATTTGGACACATCCACCTGTGTGCCTGTGGGCTGCAACTAGAAATGGAAGAACCCCAAGCCATTATCTCTTCACCTCCAACATACACTAAAAGCACCTCTATAATTATACTGGGTCATTTTCCAACAAAGATTAAGTGTTTCCTCATGTTGTCATAAAACTCAGTCACTTTACTCACATATTGTTAAAAGAAAACAAAACATAAGATGCTCATGAATCAAAATGTTTAAAGAAGCTTGGGTATGTTTTACCCTATAGCTCCATTTCTCTTCTCTTCCATCCCTATCCCTCCCCCACTTAAATGAAGATTGTTTTTTAAGGGACATTATTGCTTCACAAACTGCTAGGAAGGAAATATTTCTATGCAATAAAAATTCTTTTGGTATTTTTTACTCCCCTCTAGTACATGCAAAACAGGAAAGCATGATACATTGCCTTTTATGGTTACAAAAGATCCAGACTGAGGTTCTTAATGTTCTTAGACAATTGTGCAACATTATTACCACAACACTTTCTTAAGTTAATGGAGCTTTAATAATAAAAGAGACCTAGAATCATCCAAACTTAAATATATCTGCAGAGAAGATATATTTTAATGGAAATGTTTACTAGAATAAATATAACAAGGCATTCAATGAAAAATACTTATAGTTATTGAAAATTGTATTAGCAAGATATTATTACACAATAAAAGTAGTTTATGTTCCTTTTCAGTCTTCTAAAGATTGATAGATCATGGTAATTCCATCTTATCAAACCTTACAATGTAAAATGCCCACATTTTTATTTTTGCATAACTTAATGATTCAACATATTCAACAAAAATAATCATTGGATTCTTATGACCAAATCTTGTGACCAAACTTTGGACCTGTATTCCCTTCTATCCAATAAATGTCTATTAAGCTCCTATTATGTTCAAGGTATATAAGTTAGTAATTAATTTGTTGTTGTCATTCATCCTTCATTCCTTAATAAAAAACAATTATTACTTCATTAGTTAGAAAAAAACAGTGCCATTTTCCCCATTATTTCTGATTTTTTTTAAGTGACAAGTGAAAGCAGATGTAGTTGATAATCTATGGAACATTATTCTTCCCATTGCATTAATGAAGGCAATAAGGCATAAAAAGAAAAACTGGAGCCATTTAGAATGAAAGTAGATAACATGAATGGAGAACCCTTCCCTTCTAATTAATGATTTAATTACATAAGTGATTGCCAATATGATTTTATACAACCTCCAAACTTTTCTACTTATGGGATATTTCACTTCATCTAACTGGATAAAAAAAATTCATTTCATTTTGTGACATTCTACACTCTGTACCAACTTCCTAGCAGTATTTCATAATATAATAGCATTTATTTTTTTAAAATCAGAATAATAAAATGGACATTTTGATATAAATAAGACATTAGAAATAGCTTTGAACCTTTCATTTTACAGATGAGAGAACTGAGGCACAAAGAGGATAAATGACCAAGATCATTTAGCAAGTTTGTGACAATCAGAACTAGAACACAGGCTTCCTGACTCCAAATCTAGTGTTCTATATACTACTACCGTTCCATATTACTTACCAGACTACCTAAATCAACTAAAATGAATAATTAAAAATACCTGAGAGTGTCATAAAGGCATGGTTGGTTATCACTTATGCAGAGGTGACTAAGTTATTAAGCTTATACATATTTGTCATAATTGTCCCTGGACAGTTTTTTTTCTGAATCCTCAATGTCTTAATAAAATAACAAAACAGTGCATATACCTGATATAGGGTTGAATCTGTAAAATAAAGCCACTAGACCCTGGATATTTCTTCTTCAGTGTGACTGCCACTAGGTAAAAAGTGCTATTGTTCAGGGCAACATCAGCCTCTGCAATTTAGCTACCCTTAATGACCATGCTTAGGAAAAGACAATATGTAATCTAGCTCTTGACTTAGTTTCTTTAAAAGACTCATCTATATATTTTAAAGACTATAAATTAAGAAACTGATTTTTCTAAGTAACTAACAATTCTCTGATTCAAAGTTCAAGTGACAGAAACACAATAAATGCAAATTAAAGAAACAGGATGTACAGGCAAAGGTGAGGTTTTTTCGTTCTTATCAACTCTGATCTCATAGTTCACTTCAATCTTAGTATATGTTCTGCCTTCTCCATGTGTGGTACACTGGTCCATTCCTGGTTTTGCTCTTCATTTTTAATATTATTCTAGCATTTAATACCTGTATCTGCGGCTACTATCTTATCTAAGTGATTCCACTGTCTTCATCTGTCAGTTTACTTACCAAAGAGATAATTCCTTTCTACCACATGATGTGTAAAGTATATCCAGACACAATCTACTATCTCAAAAATAAATAGAAGTATTCTTGTGTCTTGTCACTAAAGTTTGTACTTCAAAAGCTAACTTTTTCATAGAGTTATTTTAGGTTGATGTATAGAATTTTCATTTATTAATTGATCATTGTCACACTCTAAAGAAATGTTTTGGACCTGCCTGTTTCCTACTACTAGGTCTAACTAGTTATCTCAGACTTGCAATAGGGAAACTATACCTGAGGCTTCCTATTACCACCCAGATTTTCAAAATGTCTTTTCAGGTGTAAATATTTCCCAGCCTACTAAATACTGAAAAAAGCTGTTTACCTATCCTAAGTTTCAGAATTTTCTCACCAGAAACCATTCATAAAACAATCTAAACATTTAGAATAAAACAGACCCAAGTACAAAATCCCAACTTTCCCTCTGGAAGATTTGCTATCATGATATGATTTTAAATTAAAATACACTGATAATATGAAATAAAACACTTGTAGATGCATACTGATTTAGAATTGATATAAAAAAGTATACCTTTAAATGAGTTACATCAGGAACACACACACAAAAATAGATTGATTGCAAGCTTCCTTTCAAGAATATTTTAAATGAACCAAAAAAACACTGTTTGGTAAGTTTAAAGGAATATATTTTATTAGGGAACAGAAAATCTATAAAGGTTAAGATTACCTGAGTCCACATTATTCCAAAATGCAACTTTATACCTTTATAAAATCACTTTTACTAGTTATTATACTTTCTATCAGTTAACAAATGGGCTAAATTTAAGCCTGTTTTAAAATACTAGCAAAATCAATAATGATATATAGACTCAGATATTGATATGCTTACCTACTGATAAATGTAGTATTGCATTATTAAATTCTGAAATAATTCTTAAATCATCATTTAAAATTACAGTCAATGCTCACATATTAGATTGCTGGGAAAAGGATATATGTGTGTATTTCTCTGTTTTACATTTACATAACATAAAATGAATCTGATACTCCCACAGGAATGATATTATAATAAAGAGAGGATTCCTGACTGGCTTGATGATCAACTTTTTATAGAAATTACCACAAACACTATATTTAAGCCACTTGCTATGTTTGTAACTCATGAGATCTTTCTCAGTATTAAGGTAGTTGGAGGGAATATATATATACATATATATGCATATATACATATATACATATACATATATACGTATATATACACACACACAAAGGGCACAGGATGAGTCAAATATGAAGGGATTATATCCAAAAAATAAAATTAAGGGGTGAGAGAGGAATTTACTGGGAGAAGGAGAAAGGGAGAGGTAGAATGGAGTAATTTATCTCACATAAAAGAGGCAAGAAAAAGCTTTTACAGTGAGGGGAAGAGCAGGGAGATGAAAGGGAATGAGCGAACCTTACTCCCATCAGATTTGACTGAAGGAGAGAATAACATACACACTCAATCAAGTATAGAAATCTATCTTACTCTACAGGAAAGTAGGGGGGAAGGGGATAAGAGAGGGAGAAAATGATAGAAAAGAGGGCAAATGGGGGAAAGGTAAGCAGAAGAAAACACTTTTGAGGTGGGACAGGGTCAAAGGAGAGAAGAGAAAAAATGGGGGGCAGGATAGGATAGAGGGAAATACAGTCAGTCATTTACAACATGACTATTATAGAAGTATTTTGCTTGACTACACATGTATAACCTACATCAAATTGCTTGCCTTTTCAAAGAGGGTGGGTGGAGAGGGAGGAAGGGAGGGAATGTGGAATTCAAAAGTTTTAAAAACGAATGTTAAAAATTGTTTTTACATGAAACTGAGAAATAAGATATATAGCCAATGGGGTATAGAAATCTATCTTGCCCTACAGGAAAACAGAAAGGAAGGGTAGTGATTGGGGTAAGGGGTAATCAGAATGCATGCTGTCTTAGGGGTCAGGGAAGGATGGGAGAGATGGGAAAAAATTCAGAGCTCAAAATCTTGTGGAAGTGAATGGTGAAAACTAAAAATAAATTAATTTAATTTAAAAAAAGAAAGAAATTTCCACAAACACTATATTTAAGCCACTTACAAATGCTACCAGTAAAACAAGAAAAGGAAGTTTTCTAAGGTATATACTAACTAAACAGGGCAATACAATAACCAAAAGTATAATTTTATTCAATATAATGTGATATAACATATTACAGGAAATTGTTTTCTTACATCTTTATAATTCCTGCTTTTTTAGTACAACAACAAATCATATGATGAAGAGACACTTTCACTGGGGGCACAGAATTTCCATATACATTTCTCTGGAGAAACTCATCATAAATAACTGTTTTTCTATCCTCTTTATCACTAAGAATTATACTCTAAGAGAGCAGCTATTAGAGAGTAAGTTACTGACTATGCTGTTGAGGTGAAGAGCCCTTTACCTGTAACTGTTTGGAGAGGTGTTTCTTTGAGTGCTACCAACCTGAAGTGACAAATTTGTAATCACAGGGGTATAACTGGAAGAGAAAGCTGTGAATTCAAATTACTCTAAGATTTTAAATTGAGGACTGAGCATGTTCCCATGAGCACAAAAATATAAAATAAATATTTCATAATTGCTGAGATGCACTATGATTACAATTTTACTCAACAAAATATTAATCAAAGAACACGAAGTTGATATAAAAAATTTAAAGCTAAATTTCTCTAACACTTTATTTGCTCTCAATTTGATTATATATACCTGGTTTGAGATAAGGTATCAGTACAGGCTTTATGACAACTAAAATACCTTCTTAAAAAGTCAAGTCAACAAGGATTTATTAAATGCATACTATATGAAAGAACTGTGTCAAGTGCTGAGGACAGAAAGGCAAAAAGCAGTTCATGCTCTCAAGCAATTCACAGTCTAATGTGGGAAAGAATGTGAAAATATCTATGTCCAAACAAGATACATGCAGGATAAATTGGAGATAACTGGAGATAAACTGGAGAAAGAAGGCACTCAGATTAAGGAGAAGTGGGGAAAACATCTTGTAAAAGGTGAAAGGTAAAGGTAATCTATCGAGAACTGAAAAACTGAGAAGGGAAAATAGGAGACTGAGACTGGAAGATAGAGGCAAATGGTACAATGAATGAAAACAGAATGTTCTGTGAGAGGGAGAGTAAATAGACAAATGTCATTGGATCTCAGAGTAAGCAGGGAGGGAGAAAGATATAAGAAAGATATATAGGAAAGGTAGGAAGGGGTCAAGTAATTAAAAACTTTAAAAGCAAAACTTCCAGGATCAAAAAGAACAGAAAAAGAAGAAATTTTACATTAAAACTTTCCTTCCAAAACAATGAATTTGTACTAAAATATCTAAAACTACAATAGTATTTCATACCACAAATACCTTTTAATTAGAAAGGTAAAATGTCTTCTTTGAAAAGGCATAATTTAATGCAACAATCTGTGAATTGTATGCTCATCCATGTGAGGCAGGATTAAATGTTCTTTAAAAAATACTGCAGAAATTAAAAATGACAGCACACTGAATGTACTCCTCTGTCATTAGTTATCCCATATGATTACCAGGTTCTTCCAAGCATTCAAAGGTTAACAGAAAATTAACCTATAATCAATCAACAAGCATTAAGCACCTACTATGTGCCAAGCATCAGAAAGAATCAGTCAGCTAAAAAGGATTTTTTATATCCAACACTTCACAAGAAACAAAAGCAACATACACACACACACGCACTAAGACTTTTGGGGAATTCTGTATATGAATCTGTAGCCTCCAAAGATACACCTAGTCTAGAACGCTATACATAGTTCATGTTTATAATAGCTACAACTAGAAATGACTTTCAAAGCTGATGTCCCTTTCAGCTTTGTGAAGAGAACCTCTGTTTATTATCAGGGTAGGGCACCAACTCCATGAGGTCGCTTTCCCAACTTGTTCGCACCAATTTAATTTGCACTTTTAAAAAGCCATCTCTAGTCCTCTTATCTTTTAAACAAAGGTATGGTATGGCTTCCAAAATGCAATGCTTCTTCTTGATCCAACTGGCTCCCACTGTGATTAAGGAAAAGGCTTGCTTGTTAGAACCTGCATGAGCTACAAAGGAGGCATGGCACATTCGGTACTAAAAATGGGGGTAGGCGCAAGCACCAACTGTCTTCCCATTAATTTCAAGTATAGTAGATCCTCAATTAACATTCATTGTAAGTTAAGGCTGAGTGATATTTGATATAAATTATATATGTATACACACACATACACACATACAAAATATACACATTTATATCTCCTGCTTAAAATGCATATGAGCCTAGGCAAGTCACTTCAATCTCTCCTGCCTCAGCTTCAACATCTGTAAAATGCGGATAATAATAGTACCTGCCTTACAATGTTGAGGATCAAATAAAATAACATATAGTACTTTGCAAACTTTAGAGTCCAATATTAATATCAGCTATCATTCCATCTATCTACACACACACACACACACACACACACACACACACACACACACACACACATATCTATCAAAAAGGAAGATACCAGGAATGGTTTATTGGGCCCTATTAATAAATGAGGCTTTGTCCTGGGTAGTCGCTCTTCTTTTCTACTTCCTAGCCATTTCCAAACTATGCTGCTATCTTCCTCAACTCTTTCAATCAATTAACAAGTATTCATCAAGTTCTGAGTATGAGCTAGGCATATGCTAAATGCCGGGGATACAAAGAAAGTCTAAAAATACAGTCTTTGCACTGTCCAGTGAGGAATATTACATACAAACAGCTATGAACAATTAAGCTACATACATGATAAATCTGAAATAATCAACAGAGAGATGGAGAAAGGCATCCTGGAGGCTGTATTTAGATGGGACCAGAGAAGCATAGACTACAAAAGGCTGAGTCATTGTAGCTTTCCAGAATACAGACCCAAAGTTGGCAATTCTGTATTTCCTTTCTTCCTTTGGAGTCCCTTCATAGGAGCCGGGATCCCGCCTCTTTGGACTGGCTAGGGTAAAATACATTTAATCTTTTTTCAAAAATTTACCTTCTCTTTATAAACAATGTTAACCATAGGCACTTATTAGTCTGGGAGTACTCAATGGCAATGAACTTGGGAGGAAGAATTGGGGGAAGATTATCACCAGGGAAAAGAAAGAGATAAATGTATGTGTTTTGTCTCTGACTGAGGCTCATAGCTAACTCTGTTTTCTCTGGGGATACAGACACATGGAGCTTATAGAGAAGGATTCTTCTTTGCTTCCAGTCTCCTAGCAACTCATAGTCTTTCCTTCCCCAGCTCTGATTATCTTTTAAAAGTCCAGTAGGGAGCTAAGTTCCTCCTTTGGTCTAGCTTCTTTGACCAATTTAAAGGAACCATGAATTAGGATTAGACTCTAATCCAGACTTCTCAAATTCTTCCATTGTTTTTTAAATGGCACTTGCCAGCAGGGGCCAATCAGTCTTTGGTCCATGATCCTTAGCACCCTTTCTGATTAGCTCCTACCTGAACCCCTTTGGTGGATGCCTCTGCCCCAACTTCTGCTCTCCTGGCTCCATGCAATCTCTCCTGGCCTCTTCTTCTATCTCTATGTGTCTCATTGAGATGGGACTCTTCATCAGGTGTGTCTCCTCCCTGTATCCACTGAAACTGACCTTTCAATCTCTTCTACTGTTTTTTAACGGTCTCCTTTGGGTATGTCTAAACATTATTTGGACAACGAAGATCACTCCCTTTCTAACACACTTAGGGCATTTTTCCCCCATCTCATAAAGACCTTGCCTAGCCTTACTTCATTCTGGCAGTTTAACACACTTCTGGCTCCTTACATTCTATAATTGAGTCTTAGATTTTAAAGGCCAACTCCCTTACATATATATTATACACATGTACATGTTAGCTCCCCCATTAGAAATAAAGCTCCTTGAAGGTAAGGCCTTTCACTTATGCCTTTATTTTGTCTTTGCATATCAAGGGTTCAACACAAGGCCTGGAACCTAATTAAATGCTCAATAAATACTTGTAGAAATCGATAAACTGAGGAACAGGTATATATCTTACAAAGTTTCTGCTTTAATTCCTCCTTCATTTTCTCTTTGCCTCTTTTTATCCATTGTCTCACTAATGAGTGGGGCAGGAACTAGATGAGGAGACACTGGGAGAAACCTGGACTGTGCTAAGGTGAGAAGGCAGAGGCAGACTGGGGAAGTCAAGCTGTCAGCCTAATAAAACAGTCCTGATATCTCAATGGCTATTAGGAACTTATGGAGGCTACAAGTGGTCGGTATGTTACCACAGTCAAAAGTAAAACTGCATAAACAGTTAAATCTGTTTTTCTTCTTTTCCCATTTCCTTTTACAATTTAATATTAATAACTGGTACCTTCTTGCTTGTATTTTTGAGAAAGGCAAAAATCCTCTTAACCCATCAAGGGTCATTCCTATCTTCATAGTTTTCACTTCTAAAAACAAAAATTCCACCTCCCCCAGAGCTAGGTGTTAACTCAAAGTATTTTATTTTTAATTTTTTTTATTCTGACAAATACCCCAAGAAGGGGCATTTCCACTGGCAAATAAGAACACAAAAAGACACATATGAAACTGTGAAACTCTATCCTATACCAACTCTTGCTTTTTTAAAGAATAAAATGAATTTAGTGTGTTACTTTTAGGACCTAATCCATATTCTCCTTGACCTCTCTCTAGCCCTTGACACTGTTGATCATTCTCTCCTTCTTGACACTCTCTCTCTTCTCTAGGTTTTTGGAACAGGACACTCTCCTGATTTTCTTCCCAGTTATCTGACCACTCCTTCTCTTTCTCCTTGGCTTAATGTTTTTCCAGATCTTGCTGTAACTATAGTTATCTCTCACGGTTCTGTCCTGGGCCCTCTTCTCTTCTATCTCTATACTATTTACTTGGTGATCTTATTAGGTTCCATGGATTTAATTACATCTGTATGTTGACAATTCTCAAATCTACCTCACCTGCCTCTAATACCACATCTCCAATTGTCTTTCAGACATCCTGAATTGGATGTCCAGTAGACATATTATATGTCCAAAACAGAACTTATTATCTTTCTCTCAAAACTCTTCCTCCCTCCCCACTTCCCTATTACTGTAGAAGCTAATATACATCAATTTCCCAGTTCCTCAGGCTCAAAACCTAGCTGTCGTCCTGGATTCTTCACTATCTCTCCTTGTCAGTTTTACCTTTGCAACCTCCTAGAATACGCCCCTTTCTCTTCTAACTGCCACCACTCTATTGCAAGCACTTATCATCTCATGTCTGGATTATTACAATAACCTGCTGGTGGGTCTACCTGTCTCAAGTCCCTTCCCACTCCAGCCTACCCTCCATTCAGCCACTAAAGTGATTTTCCTAAAGCTCAGATCTGATTGTGTCACATACCACCATCAATCCTTTTCTGCTATTCAATAAACTTCAGTGGGTTCCTACTGCCTCGAGGAACAAATACAAAATACTCTATTTGGCATTCAAACCCCTTCATAACCTAGGCCCCTTCTAACCTTTCAAGTCTACTTAAACATGCCTCCCCGACACATACTTTTCAATGCCGTGACTCTGGCCTCCTGGCTATTCCATGAACAAGAAACTTCATCTCTCAGTTCAAGGCATTTTCACTGGCAATTCCCCATGCCTGGAACAGTGTCCCTCCTCCCCTCTGACTACTGACCTCCTTGGCTTCCTTTAAGTCCCAACTAAAATCCTGCTTTCTGCAGGGAACCTTCCCTAACCTCTCTTAATTCCAGTTGGGGTTGTTTTTTGTTTTTTTCCAATATATCCAATTCTTTGTGACCCCGTTTGTGGTTTTCTTTGCAAAAATACTAGCTTACGATTTCCTTCTCCAGACCATTTTACAAATGATGAAACTGAGGCAAACAGGGTGAAGTGACTTACCCAGGATCACACAGCTAGTAAGTGTCTAAGACCAGCTTTGAATTCAGGAAGGTGAGTCTTCCTGATTCCAGGCGTGGTACTCCATCCACTGTGCCACACCTAATTACCCCTTAATTTCAGTGCTTTATCTCTTTTAATTATTTCCTATTTAGCTTGCATTTAGCTTGCTTTGAATATATTTGTTTGCATGTTGTCTTCCTCATTAAATTGTAAGTTCCTTGAGAGCAGGGACTCTCTTTTGCCTCTTTTTGTAACCCTAGTGTCTAACATAGTACCTAGCACATAGCAGATACATAATAAATGTTTAATGATTGAGAAAGTGATCTAAAGTTTACCTGCGCTTCCTTCTGAACTTCTGTTCTCTGCTCTGTATTTGTAAAAATAATTTAGAGTTCACCCTGTTAAAAAACCTTTTTTTACATCATTATTGCTACCCCTACTCCTCCCAAGTCCCCAGATTAAAAAAAAAATTCAGCAAAATCAAACAAAACAAATCCACACATTAGCCATAGCCAAAGATGGATGACTGCCTCAACCCTTTGAGTCCATCACTTCTCTTTTAGAAGGTGGGGAAAATGTTTCATCGTAGACTCTGAATATGTGGTTGCATCAATCAGTGTTCTTAAACTTTTCAAATTTCTTTTTCTTTGCAATACTGTTATCATTGTATGAATTATTCTCCCTGGTTCTTTCAGTCAAGGAGAATTTATTAAGAATTTACTATGTGCTAAGTGCTATATTTAGTGCTAATGCAAAGTTAAAAAAAATTCATGCCTCTAATAAATTTATAGGTTAATGGGGAGAAACAACATGTAAACAACAAGTACATTCAAGATATATAAAGATTAAATGGAAAGTAATCTCAGAGACTAAGGCATTAGCAGCTGGAGGGGATTAAGAACCCTCAAAGGATCCTCTAAAATGACCTCTTTTATAATTTCTTATGGCTCAATTATGTTCTGCTAATTTTTATACCACCAATTCCCCAACTGGAAAGAAGCACCTCTGTTTCCAGTTTTTGCTCCCCCTTCCCCACTTTTACACCACCTTCTAATTCAGGAAATTTATTTTAGTTATACCATTCCCTCCTCACTACTGTCCTCTCTATGAGCTTACTCACCCACTCCATACATATCCCATCTCTTCCTGCTTCTCTATCTCTACACCAAACTTTTGAGCTCAACCTTCCTCTGTATAAAGGTTCATCTGATGCCTGCTTCTGCTACCCTTACTCCACGTTTATATACTCTTTTTCTCACTACCCAGAAGAAATGAAGTAAGGGATAAATAATAAAATAAAATTTCTGGAGGAACAATTTGGAAGGAGAATGAGTATCTTAGAAAGCAGCAACTCCTACCCAAGTAATGGATTCCCTGAAGACTAGAACACACAAGAACAAAGTCTGTTCAGAGTCTAATGACTTCATGAAACAGCAAGAAGTCTTAGAACAATACCAGAAGATGGAGGGGGGAGCAGAAGAAAATTTAAGGTATCTGCTATAAAAACTAATGGTCCAGGAAAACAAATCAAAGAGAGATATTTTAAGAGATTTTAGAATATGATATACCAAAAGAT